>NW_027507764.1:583256895-583709160 GCF_037356315.1 Lithobates pipiens | reverse complement strand
GAGGTAACACAGAGGAGGAGCAGTAACATTCAGGGGGAGAAGTAACACAGGAGGAGGAGCGGTAACATCAGGGGGAGGAGGAGCGGTAACATCAGGGGAGGAGGAACGGTAACATCAGGGGAGAGGAGGAGCGGTAACATCAGGGGGAGGAGGAGCGGTAGCATTAGGGGAGAGGAGGAGCGGTAACATTAGGGGAGGAGGAGCGGTAACATCAGGGGAGAGGAGGAGCGGTAACATCAGGGGAGAGGAGAGGTAACATCAGGGGAGGAGGTAACACAGGAGGAGGATGCGGTAACACCTGGGGAGGAGGTAACACAGGAGGAGGAGCGGTAACACCTGGGGAGGAGGTAACACAGAAGGAGGAGCAGTAACACCAGGGGGGAGGAGGTAACATAATAGGAGGAGCGGTAACATCAGGGGCGGAGGTAACATAGGAGGAGCGGTAACATCAGGGGGAGGAGGTAACACAGGAGGAGGAGTGGTAACATCAGGGGGGAGGAGGTAACACAGGAGGAGGAGCGGTAACATCAGGGGGAGGAGGTAACACAGGAGGAGGAGGTAACACAGGAGGAGGAGATAACACAGGAGGAGGAGCGGTAACATCAGGGGGAGGAGGTAACACAGGAGGAGGAGCGGTAACATCAGGGGGAGGAGATAACACAGGAGGAGGAGCGGTAACACAGGGGGAGGAGGTAACACAGGAGGAGGAGCGGTAACATCAGGGGGAGGAGGTAACACAGGAGGAGGAAGTAACACAGGAGGAGGAGTGGTAACACCAGGGGGAGGGGATAACACAGGAGGAGCAGCAGTAACATCTGGGGAGGAGATAACACAGGAGGAGGAGGTAACACAGGAGGAGGAGTGGTAACATCAGGGGGAGGAGGTAACACAGGAGAGGAGCAGTAACACCAGGGGGAGGGGATAACACAGGAGGAGCGGTAACACCAGGGGGAGGAGGTAACACAGGAGGAGGAGCGGTAACACCAGGGGGAGGGGATAACACAGGAGGAGGAGCGGTAACACCAGGGGGAGGAGGTAACACAGGAGGAGGAGTGGTAACATCAGGGGGAGGAGGTAACACAGGAGGAGGAGCGGTAACACCAGGACTTAACAGTGCAGAAGCAGTACAACTGGGGGCTGGGCAGTAACCCTGGGGGAGGAGCAGTTACATTGGAGGAGGAGCTGTAACACATGGGAAAGAGCATTAACACAAGGACATAAAATTGGAGCGGTAATACTGGAAGAGGTGTGATAACACCACAGGGGCGGTAACACCGGGGGAGAAGCAGTAAATAACACCAGGAAAAATCTATCACAAAGGGGAAGACTCAGTAACACTGCAGGAGGAGCAGTAATACCGGGGGGAGAGCGGTGACACCGGGGGGAAGAGTAACATGGGGGGGGGCAGTAGCACCGCTGGGAGAGGTGCAGTAACACTGGAGGAGCAGTAAATACCACGGGGGAATCAGTAACACAGAGAGAGGAAGAGTCATACTGGGGAGGAGCAGTAACAATGCGGCCCCCAGAGGCCGAGGTTCATGAGAGCCCTTCCCTCTGCACCTCTATAGGCTCAGACTGAGGGATATTTTGGCCATCTGGTCTTGCGTTAGGTCTAGTAGCGGGTCTCGCACTGGGCGATAAGGCTGAGGTAGGAGTTACGTAGAGAGAAGGAAGATGGTTATTCTAGAGGGGAAAGCCGCTACAAAGACGGGTCACCACCCTACCATCATAATCTTCAATATAAGGCTTTGGTTTCTTTCTGATTTTGGATTTCTTCTTCCTTTCCAGGAGCTCTTTTATGTGGCGGTTCACTGGGAAACAAAGACAGTGATGAACACAACGGAACATGATGGAACAGGACATCAAATGGCTGAAACAAGCAAAATGGCAAACAGAACCAAAATGACCAACTAAAACAAAATGGCAGACAGAAGCACTCTAGAGGGTCACTAGCTGGGCCAGTGGGCTAGCTAGTGACTCTGGGAACTCATGATGATGGGGATACAGAAGTATACATTGATCATGTGGCTGGAGCACTAGGAGGAACGTGGAGCAATGATCAGAATACATTGATCATGTGGCCGGAGCACTAGGAGGAACGTGGAGCCAATGATCAGAATACATTGATCATGTGGCCGGAGCACTAGGAGGAACGTGGAGCCAATGATCAGAATACATTGATCATGTGGTCGGAGCACTAGGAGGAACATGGAGCCAATGATCAGAATACATTGATCATGTGGCCGGAGCACTAGGAGGAACGTGGAGCCAATGATCAGAATACATGATCATGTGGTCGGAGCACTAGGAGGAACATGGGCCAATGATCAGAATACATTGATCATGTGGTCGGAGCACTAGGAGGAACATGGAGCCAATGATCAGAATACATTGATCATGTGGTCGGAGCACTAGGAGGAACATGGAGCCAATGATCAGAATACATTGATCATGTGGTCGGAGCACTAGGAGGAACGTGGAGCCAATGATCAGAATACATTGATCATGTGGCCGGAGCACTAGGAGGAACGTGGAGCCAATGATCAGAATACATTGATCATGTGGCCGGAGCACTAGGAGGAACGTGGAGCCAATGATCAGAATACAATGATCATGTGGTCGGAGCACTAGGAGGAACATGGAGCCAATGATCAGAATACATTGATCATGTGCCGGAGCACTAGGAGGAAGTGGAGCAATGATCAGAATACATTGATCATGTGGTCGGAGCACTAGGAGGAACATGGAGCCAATGATCAGAATACATTGATCATGTGGTCGGAGCACTAGGAGGAACATGGAGCCAAGATCAGAATACATTGATCATGTGGTCGGAGCACTAGGAGGAACATGGAGCCAATGATCAGAATACATTGATCATGTGGTCGGAGCCCTAGGAGAACGTGGAGCCAATGATCAGAATACATTGATCATGTGGTCGGAGCACTAGGAGGAACATGGATCCAATGATCAGAATACATTGATCATGTGGCTGGAGCACTAGGAGGAACATGGAGCCAATGATCAGAATACATTGATCATGTGGTCGGAGCACTAGGAGGAACATGGAGCCAATGATCAGAATACATTGATCATGTGGTCGGAGCACTATGAGGAACGTGGAGCCAATGATCAGAATACATTGATCATGTGGTCGGAGCACTAGGAGGAACGTGGAGCCAATGATCAGAATACATTGATCATGTGGTCGGAGCACTAGGAGGAACATGGATCCAATGATCAGAATACATTGATCATGTGGCCGGAGCACTAGGAGGAAAGTGGATCCAATGATCAGAATACATTGATCATGTGGTCGGAGCACTAGGAGGAACATGGAGCCAATGATCAGAATACATGGATCATGTGGTCGGAGCACTAGGAGGAACGTGGATCCAATGATCAGAATATATTGATCGTGTGGTCGGAGCACTAGGAGGAACATGAATCCAATGATCAGAATACATTGATCGTGTGGTCGGAGCACTAGGAGGAACATGGATCCAATGATCAGAATACATTGATCATGTGGCCATAGCACTAGGAGAAACATGGAGCCAATGATCAGAATACATTGATCATGTGGCCGGAACACTAGGAGGAACGTGGAGCCAATGATCAGAATACATTGATCATGTGGCCGGAGCACTAGGAGGAACGTGGAGCCAATGATCAGAATACATTGATCATGTGGCCGGAGCACTAGGAGGAACGTGGAGCCAATGATCAGAATACATTGATCATGTGGTCGGAGCACTAGGAGGAACATGGATCCAATGATCAGAATACATTGATCATGTGGCTGGAGCACTAGGAGGAACATGGAGCCAATGATCAGAATACATTGATCATGTGGTCGGAGCACTAGGAGAACATGGAGCCAATGATCAGAATACATTGATCATGTGGTCGGAGCACTAGGAGGAACGTGGAGCCAATGATCAGAATACATTGATCATGTGGTCGGAGCACTAGGAGGAACGTGGAGCCAATGATCAGAATACATTGATCATGTGGTCGGAGCACTAGGAGGAACATGGATCCAATGATCAGAATACATTGATCATGTGGCCGGAGCACTAGGAGGAAAGTGGATCCAATGATCAGAATACATTGATCATGTGGTCGGAGCACTAGGAGGAACATGGAGCCAATGATCAGAATACATGGATCATGTGGTCGGAGCACTAGGAGGAACGTGGATCCAATGATCAGAATATATTGATCGTGTGGTCGGAGCACTAGGAGGAACATGAATCCAATGATCAGAATACATTGATCGTGTGGTCGGAGCACTAGGAGGAACATGGATCCAATGATCAGAATACATTGATCATGTGGCCATAGCACTAGGAGAAACATGGAGCCAATGATCAGAATACATTGATCATGTGGCCGGAACACTTGGAGGAACGGTGGAGCCAATGATCAGAATACATTGATCATGTGGCCGGAGCACTAGGAGGAACGTGGAGCCAATGATCAGAATACATTGATCATGTGGCCGGAGCACTAGGAGGAACGTGGAGCCAATGATCAGAAGAAAGTACACGTGACTCCATAGCGAAAAGTACAATGAGGACACTTTTGGACATAACGGACATGAATGTTTATGTGGAACATAAATTTGAAGGAGGTCTTTGAAAACCAAGAGACACCAACGTTCTTCACAACCACATACAAAGATCTCCAGAAGAAATGTTTGGCCTGAGGGTTTGAGGGACCTTTCATGGTCAGAAGTAATGAAGCTTGGATGTCCAGACCACGTTTATTTGCATTGGTATGCATCAGTTAACTTGACAATAATTCTAGGACCAAGTTTGCTACCTAAATTTTTACATCGTTGTTTAAAGCCTAGCGGTAAAAACAAACCTTTCAGTGCCCCCCCCCTCCCCCACCCCCACATATCTGAAGGGTTCAATGATAATTTGTTCTAGGGGTAGAAGAATAACTAATAATACTTACCTTATACCTCACTCCTGCAGGCTTCCTCCTAGCCGAAACACTGGCCTCCTGAAGCCGCTTCCCTTCACCACTCCACCATTCACAGGCTTTCCCAACATCATCATGTACAATGGAGAACCATTGGACGTGATACAGTATTTCACAAAAGTAAGTACACCCCTCACATTCTTGTAAATCTTTTCTTCTATCTTTTCATGTGACAACACTGAAGAAATGACTTGTCTACAATGTAAAGTAGTGAGTGTACAGCTTGTATAACAGTGTACATTTGCTGTCCCCTCAAAATAACTCAACACACAGCCATTAATGTCTAAACAGCTGGCAACAAAAGTGAGTACACCCCTAAGTGAAAATGTCCAAATTGGGCCCAAAGTGTCAATATTTTGTGTGGCCGCCATTATTTTCCAGCACTGCCTTAACCCTCTTGGGTATGGAGGTCACCAGAGCTTCACAGGTCGTCACTGGAGTCCTCTTCCCCTCCCCCATGATAACATCACGTGAGAGACCTTGCGCTCCTCCACCTTCTGTTTGAGGATGTCCCACAGATGCTCAATAGGGTTTAGGTCTGGAGACATGCTTGGCCAGTCCATCATCTTCACCCTCAGCTTCTTTAGCAAGGCAGTGGTGGTCTTGGAGGTGTGTTTGGGGTCATTATAATGTTGGAATAACTGCCCTGCGGCCCAGTCTCTGAAGGGAAATGTGAGTAGTGTACTCACTTTTGGGAGATACTGTATATATAATGTTTGGGGTTCTTACTCATTTTCTAGCAAAAAATACTGTTCTAACTTGTAAGCAACAAGTGTCAGAAATAGGCTGCGGTCTTCAAGTGGTTAAAGAGTAATTTTTTCCCAATATATAGCATGTGAAAACGCTGCGCAAGTACCATGTGACATAAAAAGTTGCAAAACCCACCAATTTATTCTCTAAGGCAGTGATTCTCAACCAGGGTTCTGTGGAATCCTAGGGTTCCTCCAGAGGTTGTAGGGGTTCCTTCAGCATTGGGCTATTTCTGCCTCTCAGATAAGTTCTCACTGACACCATTGATCTTCTTCCCAATGACCACAAGTGTAAGGACAATTCTTCTCACTGACCATCACACTAATGTATCAGGAGTTGTAGATTTTTAGCAGACCGAGACCGGAGAACTATTTCAAGGGTTCCTCTGTGTTGAAAAGGTTGAGAAAGGCTGGTCTAGGGCCTCTGCTCAAAAAAAAAAAAAAAAAATTATATATATATATATATATATATATATATATATATATATATATATATATATAGATAGATAGATAGATAGATAGATATAGATAAATAGATAGAGATAGATAGATGGATGGATGGATGGATAGAGATAAATATAGAGATAGATATAGATAAATAGAGATAAATAGATAGATAGATAAATAGAGATAGAGAGAGAGAGATAGATATAGATAGAAATATAGATAGATAGAGAGATAGATAGATATAGAGATAAATAGAGATAGATAGAGATAGATAGATAGATATAGAGATAAATAGAAATAGATAGATAAGAGAGATATAGATAAATAGATATAGATAGATAGATAGCTAGATAGAGATAGAGATAGATAGATGGATAGATAGATAAATAGAGATAGATAGAGATAGATAGAGATAGATAAAGAGAGATAGATAAAGATAGATAGATATAGATAGATATAGATAGATAAATAGATAGATAGATAGATAGATCTATCTTTATCTATCTCTATCTATCTATCTATCTATCTATCTATCTATCTATCTATCTATCTATCTATCTATCTATCTATCTATATCTATCTATCTATATCTATCTATATCTATCTATCTTTATCTATCTCTCTTTATCTATCTCTCTCTATCTATCTATCTATCTGTATTTATCTAGCTATCTATCTATCTCTATCTATTTATCTATATCTATCCATCTATCTATCCCTCTATCTATCTATATTTATCTCTATTACTATCTATCCCTCTAGCTATATTTCTATATCTATCTCTCTCTCTATCTATCTTTATCTATCTCTCTTTATCTATCTATCTCTCTATCTAGAGATTAATATATATATATATGTGTGTTTGGGGGGGGGGGGGGGGTTCTAAGAACGACTGATTGTTACTTGTAAACAAAAGAGCCAGAAAAGTCCTGGAGGTCCAGTGGTGTAAAAACTTGTTTTCAACCTCATGCAGTCCCTGTACAAAAAACGAATGCCCCTCACACACGAGCGGATTTTCCTTTCGGAAAAATCTTGGATGGTTTTTCCAATGGAATTCCACCCAAGCTCGGCTCGCATACACACGGGTCACACAAAAGTTCTCTGAACTTTCGACCGTCAAGAACGCAGTGACGTGCAACACTACAACGAGCCAGGAAAATGAAGCTCAATGCTTCTGAGCATGCGTCGAATTGTTTCCGAGCATGCGTAGAATTTTTGCGTGTCGGAATTCGTACAGACGATCGCATTTTCGGGATAGGAACTTTTTCCGATTGAAAAATTGAGAACCTGCTCTCAATCTTTTGCTTGGTGGGCATTCTGTCAGCAAAAGTCCGTTGGAGCGCACACACGATTGCATTTTCCGACCTAAAGCTCTCATCTGACTTTTGCTGGCCAGATTTCAGAAGGTGTGTAGGCGGCATTCGACTGGAAGCTGGAGAACAGGCACAAGGTGGCACTATTATGATTTTAATAAAAAAAAAAAAAAAAAAATCTAAGTACCTTTTTCCTAATCAATTTTCTGCTGTCACATGTCCCAGCTCTCTCCCAGCCTGCTTGCAGGGAAACATAAACAGGAGGAGCTTCAAGTCCTCTGCTGCTGGTCACATGTTCAAAATAATTAATATCATTAAACGGTTTTAAATTATCATACAAATACTGTGCATATTTGAAATCAAATCTTTATTATTTTTTGGCAATAACATGGCGTGGGCGGATTTCTGCCAGTCACAGGCTGTGTCACGCCGATCCAGCCTGTGTCTTGGAATAAGAGGGAGGAGAAGCCTCCATCAATCTACATGTAATATCCCGCCCCCCATTATGTTAAGCCGGTTAGAGGGCGTGGGTGGAGGAAGGGAGTTGGGTGTCATTCACCACACTGTGTATACTCCCACATGTGTGACTGTGTAGTCACATGGGCTTCTCAGATGTGATAGGGAGGAAATGCTCGCTGAAAACTGAGCATGTGCAAAGTTGCCACCATAGCTGCAAAATCTCTGATTTGGGGATCAACCAGTTTTTTTTTTTTTTTTGCAGAATACAGAAATTGAATCTCATAGTGACCGAGCGAGCATGAACAGCATTTAATACTGATAGTTTTTATTTTTTTTTATGATGTGGGTTTAGTGACACTTTAACTGTCCAATCACAGACTGAAGGAGGGATACAACCTTTGAAGGTTACTTAACCACTTCAGCTCCGAAAGATTTATCCCCCTTCATGACCAGGCCATTTTTTTGTGCGATGTGACAATGACGTTATTTTAACTGACAATTTGCGTGGTCATGTGACACTGTACGTAAATAAATTAAATGACGTCCTTTTTTTTAAACACAAATAAAGCTTTCTTTTGGTGGTATTTGATCAGCTTTTTTATTTTTTTGGCGCTATAAACCAAAAAAAGCAACAATTTTGAAAAACAATATTTTTTTTACTTTTTGCTATAAAACATATCCCCCCCAAAAATTTAAAAATCGAATTTCTTCATCAATTTAGGCCAATATGTATTCTGCTAAGTCACGTCTACAAACTATGGGATAATTTTATGATTTTTTTAAATTATTATTACTATTAATGGGGGCGATCAGCAACTTATAGTGGGACTGCGACATTGCGGCAGACAAATCGGAAACAACTACACTTTTGACACTTTCTGGGGACCAATGACAGCAATACAGTGATCAGTGCTAAAACTATGCACTTCCACTGTACTAATGACACTGGCTGGGAAGGGGTTAACATCAGGGGCGATCAAAGGGTTAAATGTGTGCCTAGCTAGTGTTTGTGTACTGTGGGGGGAGGTGCTTTTACTAAGGGAGGACATGGATTCATGTCCCTGCTTTAAGCAGCAGGGACATGAATCCATGTCCTCCCTTAGTAAAAGCACCTCCCCCCACAGTACACAAACACTGCCTAGGTACTCAGGGGGGGAATTTGAGCTGTAGAGGATTTGTGCTAGGAGGAGTGATTTTCTTTTGGGGGGTGTTCTGGGGGATTTGGGGACAGAGGTTTTGAGCTGGGAGAGATGATGGGGGGCAAATATTTGTGCTGGGAGGGGTGATGGGGGGGCAAAGATTTGTGTTGGGAGGGGTGATGGGGGGCAAAGATTTGTGCTGGGAGGGGTGATGGGGTGGCAAAGATTTGTTCTGGAGGGGTGATGGGGGGGGGAAAGATTTGTTCTGGGAGGGTGATGGGGGGGAAAGATTTGTGCTGGAAGTGGTGATGGGGGGAAATATTTGTGCTGGGAGGGGTGATGGGGGCAAAGATTTGTTGTGGGAGGAGTGATGGGGGGGCAAAGATTTGTTCTGGGAGGGGTGATGGGGTACAAAGATTTGTGCTGGGAGGGGTGATGGAGGGCAAAGATTTGTGCTGGGAGGGTGAATTCCAGCAGGGGGCAGATTTGACCAAGGAGGAGGGGGAATTTAAGCTTAGGGGGTAAGCATTCAGTTTTTTTTGCCAATATATAATGCTCATACATCTTGTGGGGGGAGGGGGGGCACAGTTTGGCAAGTTGGCCCTGGGCTCTTGTCCCGGCACTGGCCACGCCACCATAGATATACATACAGCCAGCTAAGGTTAAGGAGAGGGTGGGCAGTTGTACCATAATTAACCCTGTCAGTACTGTGCTGGCAGATCTTCATTATCAGTTGTAAACTAGTTATGTGCACTAGGTATTCCAACAAAGGGTTTAGGATCTCAGGGCAGGGTCAGCCGCCGCGAGCCTGTCAGACTTCCCCGCTGTCCCTGCCCGAGGGAAAGCGTCCCTGGTGGGCACGCCGTGGTGGTACATTGTATGGCAATGTACTTTTAAACCAATCTGCCCCAAAGTGTTCCTATATAAGGACACTACAGGGTATTCTGAAGAATAGAGGCTGCCTACAGGTTCCTAGGTATAATCCTGCTCCAAAGAAACCAACCAGGAAGGTAAGAAATCTTTCTTAGGTATGCTGTGTGAATGGGAACACATTACAAACACATGGTGGAGGTCTCCAAATTTGGCTGCATAGGTGAAAATACACTGCAATACTTATCATGCATTGCCTGTCCCATCCAGACATGTTCTCAGTACCCTCTATCATAGTGTTTTTCAACCGGGGTCCCGCAAAGAGTCCAGCGATATTAGACTTATCAGCCGGGAGGAGGTGCGGGCTGTGCTCTCTCTCTTATCTCTCCATGGGAGTTCACACAGATCACAAGAGTTACAACCTAAGATCACTGAAGTGTCTCAGAGGCTACATTTTAAGGCTTTTTCTCACAATGTGATAACACATGAAAAATCAAATGTTTTCCCGAACCACAAAAAGGGGGCAGGGGCATATAGAGGAACCGATCTCTCCATTTTCTGCTGAATGTAAAAGGAAACAGAAGGCGCATGGACCTAGCGCATTATCCTCCATAAACCGGTACCGTATTTATTGTATAAAAGGTAAGTACCATACTCATGAACATAGAATTGATAATAGCATATCATAAAGTACTTTCACACAGGTCCATAAAAACTGTCCACATGACATGGGACTGCTTCTGAGGAAGAGGAATTTTTCGAAACATGTTAGAAAGTTTGTGTGGGTTTTTGGATATTTTCCCCCCGAATGCCTGTGGGAGGAGGAGGAGTGGGCATTCAGCAGCTGTAGGAGGATAATGGAGAGATCGGTTCCTATATATGCAGCCACCTCCTCTTATCCAGCTTCTTTCTGCTGCCCCCCCCCCCCCCCCCCCGTGTGCTCTCCACCCCCTGTGTGCTCTCTTGGCCCCACTCATCTCTCGCTGCTCTGCTGTGCCCCCCGTTTGCTCTCCAGCCCCCCCCCCCGTGTGCTCTCTCCTGGCCTCCACTCATGTCCCGCTGCTCTGCTGTGCCCCCCCCCCCCCCCCGTGTGCTCTCCAGCCCCCCCGTGTGCTCTCTCCTGACCCCCACTCCTCTCTCGTTGCTCTGCTGTGCCCCCGTTTTCTCTCCAGCCCCCCGTGTGCTCTCCAGTCCCCCCCCTGGTGCTCTCTCCTGGCCCCCACTCATCTCCCGCTGTTCTGCTGTGCTCCCCAGCCCCCCCCCCCCCCCGTGTGCTCTCTCCTGGCCTCCACTCATCTCCCGCTGCTCTGCTGTGCCCCCCCCGTGTGCTCTCCAGCCCCCCCCGTGTGCTCTCTCCTGACCCCCACTCCTCTCTCGTTGCTCTGCTGTGCCCCCGTTTTCTCTCCAGCCCCCCGTGTGCTCTCCAGTCCCCCCCTGGTGCTCTCTCCTGGCCCCCACTCATCTCCCGCTGTTCTGCTGTGCTCCCCAGCCCCCCCCCCCCCCCGTGTGCTCTCTCCTGGCCTCTCTCCCGCTGCTCCCCCCCCGTGTGCTCTCCAGCCCCCCCCCCCGTGTTCTCTCTCCTGGCCCCCACTCATCTCCTGTTGCTCTGCTCCCCCCGTGTGCTCTCTTCTGGCCCCCACTCCTCTCTCGCTGCTCTGCTTTGCCCCCGTTTGCTCTCCAGCCCCCCCCCCCGTGTACTTTCCAGCCCCCCCATGTGCTTTCTCCTGACCCCCACTCATCTCCCGCTGCTCTGCTGTGCTCCCCCCATTGTGTTCTCCAGCCCCCCCCGTGTGCTCTCTCCTGGCCCCCACTCATCTCCCGCTGCTCTGCTGTGCCCCCCCATGTGCTCTCCAGCCCTCCTGTGTGCTCTCTCCTGGCCCCCACTCTTCTCCCGCTGCTCTGCTGTGCCCCCCCATGTGCTCTCCAGCCCCCCCCCCCCACGTGTGCTCTCTCCTGCCCCCACTCATCACCTGCTGCTCTGCTCTGTTGTGGGGAAATCTGTCAAGATGGAGAGTGGAGAAGGGCCCATAAATGTGTCACGACCCTTTTGTTTCTGAATGGAGAGTCGGTGATCCTTACTGATCACTGACTCTGTCCATTCATAACTGAAACATAGTAAACTGTGTTTACTATGCTTCATTTTGCGAATTAACGGGAAGCTCTATGCAGAGCTATTCCTGTTTATTAATTCGGTGCAGCTGAGGCTGCAGAGATGGAGACTGAGGTTCCTAAAAAAAATCTGTAAAAAATTATTTAAAAAAATATATATAAAAATGTAAAACAAAATATAATAATAAATTAAAGCAAAAAAAAAAAAAAAACTCATGACACTAGTGACAGAACTACCAGGGTCACAAAGGTTGCACTTACAACAGGGCCCTGGCGTTCCACCTCCGGGCTCGGAAGGGGGCCCTTCATGGTTTCTTGCACGGGGCTCTGAAGGTTCTAGTTACGCCACTGGATTTACACCACCCTAAATTTGTGTGGTGTGATCCAATCCATACTATGCATTAAGATAAAAAGCTTTCTGTGTGCAGCAGCCCACCTCAGCCCTCCTAATACTTACCTGAGCCCCCTCTCTATCCAGCAATGTCCACGATAGCCTTCGGCCATCCACGGACTCTCCCTCCTGATTGGCTGAGACACAGCAGCGGAACCACTGGCTCCCGCTGCTGTCAATCAAACTCAGTTAGCCAATCAGGAGGGACAGGGGCGGGGTCAAACCGCAGTTCCGTGTCTGAATGGACACACGGAGCTGCAGCTCAGCTCGGGTGCCCCCATAGCAAGCTGCTTACTGTGGGGGCACTCAACAGGAGGGAGGGGCCAGGAGCACCAGTAAGGGACCCGAGAAGAGGAGGATCCAGGCTGCTCTGTGCAAAACCACTACACAGGATTGGTAAGTATAAGCCCTTGTACACACAGTCGGAGATTCCGACGGAATGTGTCCTATCGGACCATTTTGTCGGATAATCCGACTGTGTGTGGCCTCCATCGGACTATTTCTGTCGGAGTATCCGACGGGCCAAGTTTTCCAACTTGTCCGAAAAATTTTCCGACAAAATGCTCAGATCATGTGTAGCCTACTCCGACGGACAAAGTGCCACGCATGCTCAGATCAAATTCCTAGACCAAAGCTATTGGCTACTAGCCTGAACGTAGTCCTGCCGTAACCAAATAACGTCACCACGTTATGTACAATCGGATTTTCCGACAACTTTGTCCGACCGTGTGTATGCAACAGTTTCGGACAAAATCCGTCGGACAAAATCCAACGGATTTGGTTGTCAGAATGTCCGACCCGTGTGTACAAGGGCTAACACGTTTTTTATTTTAATAGAAAATAAAAAAACTGAGACTTTGCAATCACTTTGAGGTAAGGTTCATTGACACCTCAATGGCCGGTCTCTTTAGGACCATTAATTTAGCTCTAGATTTCCATCTTACCTTTAGTATCATTCACCGGGTCCATGTGCCGATAGATATATCCTTCCAAGTAAGAGTGAAACTTTGGCGTTGGTGGAAAAAAGCCAAACAGATGGTCATTAATTCCCAGCCCCGAGCCAGGCTCTCGTAGCGGAAGTTCTCGGTGGTCTGCCGGCACAGTTGGATGTACAGCTCGTCCCTCAATCCCTGCATGCTCCATCCTTTGGTGGCGATCTCCAAAGCTACGATGAGCTGGTCAGCCTTGGATTTCCGATCGCCCATGTACATCTGGATGAGCTTGAAGATGTCGCAGGCCTCTTTCTTCACGTTGCGGTCGGAGGTCATAATCATGGGCTTCTTGATGGACTCGCTGCTCCAGGCCAGCATGTTGGCGATGGAGACCTTCCGCCGGAACAAGCCTTGAGTGTGTTTGTTGAAGTGCTTGGAGGCCCAGTTCTCGATGTCGGTCTCGGACGAAGGCTTCCTCAGGGTGAAGGTAGGAAAGACGCAGCTGGAACTGGGCATCATGTTCCTGTTGTTGCGGCTGTTCTCGAACTGGGCGCAGGCACCGAGGTCCTCAGACTACGAGACAACAGACAGAGAGACAATTCACCGTCAGCCCGTGTTAGCCGGGATCTAATTTTAACACAGATCAGCTACTTGCCGCGTATCAGATAATTGTTCGACTTACTTCAAAACACATGCATCTCATTTTGGTAATTGCTTTTGCAAAAAAATGTCAAGTATTTGGATAAATGTGATAAGGCCATGGACGTCAGTGGTGGCATGTGGTCCAGGGCAGGTTCTCTTCACCACATGGCCTCATCGCCGTTTAATATTGTTAGAGATGTATAACGCACAAGGAGCTGAAAGATGTCACCGCTGTGTCACATGACAGCATTCCAGTCAGTTGGGTTAACTGTTAATGGTTCAGTCACTGGTGACATAATGAGTGACAAGGTCACACCGAGAGATACATCTCTAGCAATAATAAAAATAGCAATAAAATAGGAACAATCTGACAAATACAAGCAACTGTGCAATTCTGAGCGGTAAAAAGTTTAGCAATTTTTTTGTAGGGTAAGTTTTGTTAAAGGGACAACTTGCTTACAGGGCAAAGTGACAGTGTCTACACATTGCCTATTCCCCCTAGCATGTATACGTACCCAGCCATGCTCAACCACCAATGCCCTCACAACGATGGAGCGCTCCTTAAAGCGGAGGTCCACCCTAAAGTGGACCTTCCGCTCATCGGAACCCTCCCCCCCCCTCCGGCGCCACAATTGGCACCTTTCAGGGGGGAGGGGGGTGCAGATACCTGTACAGTACAGGTATCTGCACCCACTTCCGGGATAGCTCTCTGCGGAAAGGGGCATAGATTACGCCCCTTTCCGCAAGTGCCCGCCCCTTTCCGCAAGTGCCCCGCTGCCTGCTGGGAAACACACAGATCCCAGAGGCAGCGGGGACCGTCCTTATTGCGCAGCGCGACTCGCGCATGTGCAGTAGGGAAACGGGAAATGAAGCCGAAAGGCTCCATTTCCTGATTCCCATACCCAAGATGGCGGCGGCAGCACCTTACAGATGATCTAGAGATCGGCTTCGGGTGCCGACATCGCGGGCGCGCTGGACAGGTAAGTGTCACTATTTTAAAAGTCAGCAGCTGCAGTATTTGTAGCTGCTGGCTTTTAAAAAAAAAAAAAAAAAAAGGAGTCCCGGCGGACTCCCGCTTTAATAGAATGGGGCCTACGGGTAAGGGGGAGAATGTAACCTTCCCTAGGTGACCATGTTTGTCCTAATGCCGCCTACACACGGTCAAACAATCGGGTGGAAAAGTCCGGCAAACTCAAGTCCGCCGGACAATCCCCCCCCGTGTGTAGCCTCCGGCGTACTTTTTTTTACCCGAAAGCACAGCGGACTTAGAAAGTAGTTTTGCACTCCAATCTTCCCGCCGGACTTGCATTTCGGCGGACAATGCGACCGTGCGTATGCCAGTCCGCCGTACTGTCGAAGTGAACGGACTATTCCCACCCGGAGAAAAGTCCGCTCATTTTGAGCACGTCTCCAGGTAGGCGGGGCTCACAAAGGATGCGTCGCTGGCCCCGTCACCTGGTATGGACTTAAAGGGACAAGACCCCCCTTCCCCAAGGCACCCCCCCATGTTGAGGGCACGCGGCCTGGTACGGCTCAGGAGGGGGGGGGGCGCTCACTCGTCCCCCCCTTTCCTGGCCTGCCGGGTAGCGTGCTCGGACAAGGGTCTGATGTGGACCTGGGGGGACCCCCACGCCGATTTTTTTCGGCGTTGGGGTTCCCCTTTAAGTCCATACCAAGTGGCGGGGCCAGCGACGTCTCCTTCGCGGGCCCCGTCTACCTGGAGACGCGCTCAAAAATTTTCTTCGCATGTGTGGGCGAGTCCGTTCATTTCAAAAGTACGGCAGATAGTACAGCGGACTTAGTACGCCGTATTAGTCCGCTGAAAAAGTGCCGTGTGTGGGTAAGTAGCCGTTCGGAAAGTCCAGCGGACAGTCCGGCGGGAAGTCCGCCAGACTAAGTCCGCCGGATAGTCCGCTACGTGTGTACGCGGGAATTAGAGGCCAATCACCAGGCCCAAACACTGTCACATGGGTAGTGAGGTGATAGGACGTTGTACCCCTATCTAAGCTCTGACACCAGCGGGACATAGGTAAGGGAACGTGGCTGGGTAAGTATACATGACCAGAGGGGGGGCTACGTTCACTGTGACTTTGTGCTAAATGGGCAAAGTGCCAATGCCTCTTTAAAAATGAATATTTCATGAGACCAATGCTGCTGTGGTACTGGAGGCAGCATATCTTGGTCCATAGGAAGCCCTACGCAATATAATATTTAGAGGCTCCTCAACCCTCTTTCTAACTACACTTTCCATGAAATCCATCATAAAGGCCTGGCGATTGCAGCATCCATGGTCCTCCCGTATTTCCTCGCCCCCATACGCCGCTGTGGCTCACAACCCCTTTCTCAAACAATTATTTTTGTTTCCAGACCCTAATATATGGGCTTCTAAATGGATTAAAGTGGAAGTAAACCCATTGATTTAAACAGTTAAAAAAAAAAAAAAGGCATGCCGGGAATGCTAACTGCACATTGGTTGTGCTCTCAGCCAAACTATCAAACCATCCAATGGCTGCTGTCAAATTGTATATTTGGATCCAATTAGACCCACAGCTGAATCACCAATTTTGATGAACACGGTCCATTTGTGAGTCTTTTGGACTATATTTGTTATCACTGTTTTTTTCAGATTTTTCATATTTTGTTTTTTACCGCAACACTCTTTGAATCCATACACTCAGATAGGTGTTGGCAGCAATCACAATAGGCCTCAATTTAAGGCCACTGAATACTAGTTTGCACAGAGTTTCTTCAATATTGCGCTGGTTATAGATTGTTTTTACAATTGTAAAAAATCTTTTTTTTATTGTAAAAAAAAAATTTTTTTTTAAAACTGAAAAAATCATTTGAATTTTTTTTTACATTTTTTTAATTTGGAGGGGCCCTATCAGGTAGGTTGTACGGGGGCCCCATGATATCTAACAGCAGCCTTGGAAGCACTAACTGTGACAGACAGAATTGCCGACTATGCCTGTCCTTCCCGTCCCCTCCTCTTTTCATAGAAGCCGTTCCCGCATTGAAAAGAGCTCTATGAATAAAAACTTTTCATTCACCTGCCTACCCTCCATTCATAAAGCACCTTTCATGGCAAGACTAATAATAATTGAGGGCCTGTCATAGGTGGAGCCGCTCATACTAACCTCTGCAATGACGGAAGAATTCATATTTCAACGTAACACAGCAGCCACCAGCACACGGGACTCTCAGCATTGCTGTAAGTGTTGTCCCTGGTGCTGATTTAAAAAAAAATGTAGTCACCAAACTTCAGCTTCAAAGTAGTCTTGTCATGAGACTGGACTATTTGATAGAGACTATTCGATGTAGACTATTTAATGTGGACTATTTGATGTGGATTGTTCAATGTGGACTATTCCATGTGGATTATTCAATGTGGACTATTCCATGTGGACTATTCCATGTGGACTATTCCATGTGGACTAATGTGGACTATTTGATGTGGACCGTTTAATGTGGACTATTTGATGTGGACCGTTTAATGTGGACTATTTGATGTGGCCTATTCCATGTGGATTATTCAATGTGGACTATTCCATGTGGATTATTCAATTTGGACTATTCCATGTGGACTATTCCATGTGGACTATTCAATGTGGACTATTCAATGTGGACTATTCCATGTGGAATATTCCATGTGGATTATTCAATTTGGACTATTCCATGTGGATTATTCAATGTGGACTATTCCATGTGGATTATTCAATGTGGACTATTCCATGTGGATTGTTCAATGTGGACTATTCCATGTGGATTGTTCAATGTGGAATATTCCATGTGGACTATTCCATGTGGTTCCTTCAAGTTGAGAAAGCCTGGCGTAAATACTTAATGCCTATTTTTATGTGGGAGGAGCAACAGAAGCAGCCACACAAGAGCTTACACTCATGTACAACTTCATCCACCTTAGCCATCAAAGTGGAAATCAGTAGAGACAATTATGGTCTAAATAGAAGGGTGTACAGCTGTTTTATCCAGCTGTTATGGGGAAGTAGGCTGAACCTGATCAAATGTAATGTAACTTACCTGTCTAGGCGGGAGGGTGGCCTAGGAATGGCAACCCAATAGTTTTCTTTTCTCTGCTCGTGTTAAAGTACAATCTTGGTAACATGCTAGCAGAGAACCCGCCGGGATGGGTGGGTATTAGTCAATCTTGGTTTAGGCCTTTTCTGCGATGCTGGAAGATGGCGGGCCAGTGAAAAGTCTGAGAGTCTGACAAGGCAAGCACTCGGCTTATGTTGCCCCGTGTCTGAAAATACTTCGGCAGTGGCAGGTGACAGTGGAGGATATCAAGTCCCTCCCCAGGAAGCTTCTGGAGAAGAGGATTTTGAGCTCTGCTTTCAGTGTGTCACTGGCCTTAAAGTGGTTGTAAACCCTTACAAACCACTTTGACCTACAGGTAAGCCTATATTAAGGCTTACCTGTGGGTCCAAGAAATATCTCCTAAACCAGGGCTCGACAAAACCCGTGCGCCAGGTCGCATTGGTGACTAGAATTAGCGACTGGCGCCTGGGGCAGCACAGCTGGGGGTATCCTGTCTCCGTGGACCCCCCCAGCGTGATTGCGTCGGGCCGCGCCGCCGGCGGCCGGTAATTGAGCCCCCGGCTTTGAGGCCTTCTGTGATGCTAGCTATTCCCTTCTGTGATCCTATTCCTTCTGGAATCTGGCGCCCTCTTGTGGTGGCCGTTGGAATTACAACCATTAATGCTAATAGATCTCCTTCCATTTACTTAGAACACCTAAACATTACATACATATATACATACATATATATGTATGTGTATATATATATATATATATATATATATATATATATATATATATATATATATATATATATATACACACTTTTTTTTTCTTTTTTATTCTAACACCCTAGAGAGTAAAATGGTGGTTGTTGCAATAATGTCTGTCACACCATATTTGCACAGCGTACTTACAAGCGCACTTTTTTTGGGAAAAAAATAATTTATTTAATAAACAAAAATAAGACAACAGTAAAGTTAGCCCAATTTTTTTTTATATTGTGAAAGATAATGTTACGTCGAGTAAATCGATACCCAACATGTCATGCTTCAAAATTGCGCCCGCTCATGGAATGGCGACAAACTTTTACCCTTTAAAATCTCCATAGGCGACGTTTAAAAAATTCTACAGGTTGCACGTTTTGAGTAACAGAGAAGGTCTAGGGCTAGAATTATTGCTCTTACTCTACCGATTGCAGCGATACCTCACATGTGTGGTTTGAACATTGCTTTCATATATGCGTTCGCTTCTGCACGCAAGCTTGGCGGGACAGGGCGCATTTAAAAAAAAATTTTTTTTTTCTTATTTTAACTTTTATTTTTATTTTTTTTCACTGTTCTTTTAAAAAAAAATGTGTGTCACTTTTATTCCTATTACAAGGAATGTAAAAATCCTTTGTAATAGAAAAAAGCATGACAGGTCCTCTTATATATGAGATCTGGGGGGTCAGAGAGACCTCACATCTCATATTTACACTAAAATGCAATTTAAAAAAAAATCGTCATTTGAAAAAAATAAAACAAATAAAATGTCCCTCTAATAGCTATGAGCAATGACTTGGAGACAGGTGGCGGGGGAGGGGGGGCGGCTATCTTCCCCTCACTCGTCTCCATGTCAGGCCAGGGACAGGTCCAGATCATCGTCACGGACCTGGCTCCTAACTTTTTTAGCTGGCTCCTAGATTCCAAGCAAATTTGTCAACCCCGGTCCTAAACCTACACGGAGATATTTACAAAAAGACAGGCACCGCTGTCTATGGCGCATGCGGAGTAGACAGCGGCGATATACCGCTCGTGTCGGCTCCCATGCGCCAATGCGTGGGAGTGACGTCATCGCGGCTCAGGCGAATCACAGCGCTGAAGCAGCGAGACCTGGAAGTCACTCCGGGATACCTGGCAGCGGCGAAGATGAAGACGGAGGACCGATTTGGGGGCTTCGTTCTCAGGTAAGTTATTCATAATGAGCTAGTATGCTATGCATACTAGCTCATTATGACTTTGCCTTGCAGGTTGCATTTTTTTTTTTTTTTTACTTCCTCTTTAAGGGATACTAGCTCATTATGACTTTGCCTTGCAGGTTGCATTTTTTTTTTTTTACTTCCTCTTTAAGGGATTGCCCAGGCTCTGTAATGAGGGAAGGGTTGCGTTTAATCAATTTAGAAAGAATCCCCTTGAAGTTTAGGGATCAAGCCTGGCTCGCCTTCCATGGAAGGAGATATGTGAGAGGGAACTTGAAGCATCGCCCTGTGGATGATCTAGAGCGGAGTGTGTTGGTAAAGTGGAGTCTATGGACCACATTTTGCTGCAGTGTCCCTTTAACATAGAGGTGTATAAAAGGGTGGGGAGGGCTCTAGGCATCCCCTTTTTCTATCGCATGAGTTATGCGGAGTGGGTGTATGGGGCATTTCCGACTCACTGGGATTTTGATTTGGATACACTGTTTCTAGTTAGTATAGTTGTCCGTTACTTCACACGGAATGCACGGTGCCAGATTACCCTGCGGAAGAAAGTCCTCTCTGTTGAGGTGGTGGTGCACGATATTCTGGGTGAGGTTGGGAAAATTCGGGGTCTTGAGAGGGGCAGGGAGCCTCGGGCAGTCTGGATAAGGGCGTGGAGGAATATCAGACCTGCCTTTGGTGAACTGCCCATCTCTGGGTGAGGAGCTCTTTTCTTTTTCTGTTTCTTTCACTCCCTTAGCTTTTGTTGGTTAGTATCTTCTTTTTGAAGAAGGGCTGCGTGCATAACGGGTACGGGTTTGTTTCTTGACCTAGCGGCCAAAAAAGGGTTAAAAGGACCTGCAAAGCGCCGCTGCAGCATCGCTTTGCCTGGCGGTTCGGCAGCGGGGGCAAATTCAGTTCAATTGGGCAAGAACGGCTCCTACACCGCTCCAAAGATGCTGTTTGCAGGAGTTTTTTTTTTGCGTCCTGCCAGCGCACCGCCCCAGGGTGGAAGCCCTCGGGGCTTTCACATTGGAGAGACAGGAGCTATTTTTATCGCTGTAGCGCCTGTAAAGCGCCTCAGTGTGAAAGGGGTCATAGTGCCGGCGCACACTACTGCGATGCCAGGCATCGCACGTAATTTGCAGCGCCACTGCTGTTCACATTACATGCGATGTCTGTGCGGTGCGATATCAGCCACACAGTATGGCTGATATCGTCCAAACACGCACAGGACCCTTTTTTTTCTGTTCGGACCAGTATCGGATCGCATGTGTGTTCACACCTATGCGATCCGATTCATTTCTGAACTGTCAGTTCGCAGTGCGATATGTGAGCTGAAATGGGGGGTGTCTATAACATATAATGACACTGCCCAGCAGTTCGCATATGGCAGTGTGAACTGCCGTGCGTGTCGGGTGCGATGCGGGAAGCCGCAATTGATTCGCAGGGCTCTCGCATCGCGATAGTGTGACGCGGCAGTCAAGGCGGAAAGTTTAGTTGCAGACAAGCAGCTAAACATACGGATGAAATACATAGATACGAGCGGTTTAGCTGTCTAATGCCGCGTACACACGATCGGAATTCCGGCCAGAAAAAGACCGATGAGAGCTTTTCATCGGAAAATGCGTCCGTGTGTACGCTCCATCGGAATTTAGCTGTCCGAATTTCCGCCAGCCAAAAATTTATAGCATGTTCTCAATTTTCCCTGACGGAAAAACTTTCTATCAGTAATTCCGATCGTGTGTACGCAATTCCGACACGCCAAAAATCACGCATGCTCAGATTCAACTACGAGACGGAGGCTATTGGCTACTGGCTATTGAACTTCTTTCTAGTGAGATCCCTCTCCAGCACACACACTGGTGTTTGATAGAGAGATCCCACCTCCAGCACACACACTGGTCTTTTCTAGTAAGATCCCCCCTCCAGCACACATATTGCTCTTTTCTAGTGGAATCCCACCTCCAGCACACACATTAGTCTTTCCTAGTAAGATCCCACCTCCAGCACACATTGGTTTTTCCCCAATAAGATCCCACCTGCAGCCCACACATTGGTATTTTCTAGTGAGATCGCCCATAAAGCCATTGGTCTTTTTCTAGTGGGACCCCGCTGCAGCACATACATTGGTCTTTTTCTAGTAGGATCCCCCCTCCAGCACACACTGGTGTTTCCTAGTAAGATCTCACCTCCAGCACACACATTGGTCTTTTCCAGTAAGATCCCACCTCCAGCACACACATCCGTTTTTCCCTAATAAGACCCCACCTCCAGCACACACATTGGTCTTTACCCAATAAGATTCAACCTCCTGGACTTTTTCTAGTAAGATCCCCCCTCCAGCACACACATTGCTCTTTCCCAGTAAGATTCCACCTCCAGCACCTACACTGGTCTTTTCTAGTAAGATCCCACCTCCAGCACACACACTGGTCTTTCCTAGTAAGATCCCCCCCTCCAGCACACACACTGATCTTTTCTAGTAAGATCCCACCTCCAGCACACACACTGATCTTTTCTAGTAAGATCCCACCTCCAGCACACACATTGCTCTTTCCTGGTAAGATCCCACCTCCAGCACACACACTGGTCTTTTCTAGTAAGATCCCCCCTCCAGCACACATATTGCTCTTTTCTAGTGGGATCCCACCTCCAGCACACACATTGTTTTTTCCCCAATATGATCCCACCTCCAGCACACCCACTGGTCTTTCCTAGTGAGATCCCCCTCCAGCACACACATTGGTGTTTTTCTAGTGAAATCCCTCTCCAGCACACACACTGGTGTTTGATAGAGAGATCCCACCTCCAGCACACACATTAGTCTTTCCTAGTAAGATCCCACCTCCAGCACACATTGGTTTTTCCCCAATAAGATCCCAACTGCAGCCCACACATTGGTATTTTCTAGTGAGATCGCCCATAAAGCCATTGGTCTTTTTCTAGTGGGACCCCCCTGCAGCACATACATTGGTCTTTTTCTAGTAGGATCCCTCCCTCCAGCACACACTGGTGTTTCCTAGTAAGATTCCAGCACACACATTGGTCTTTTCCAGTAAGATCCCACCTCCAGCACACACATCAGTTTTTTCCTAATAAGACCCCACCTCCAGCACACACATTGGTCTTTACTCAATAAGATCCAACCTCCTGGACATTTTCTAGTAAGATCCCCCCTCCAGCACACACACTGGTGTTTCCTAGTAAGATCCCACCTGCAGCACACACATTGGTCTTTTCCCGTAAGATCCCCTCTCCGGCACACACAATGGTGTTTCCTACTGAGATCCCACCTCCAGCACACACATTGGTCTTTCCTAGTGAGATCCCACCTCCATACACACATCAGTTTTTCCCCAATAAGACCCCACCTCCAGCACACACTTTGGTCTTTACCCAATAAGATCCAACCTCCTGGACTTTTTCTAGTAAGATCCCACCTCCAGCACACACACTGGTGTTTCCTAGGGAGATCCCACCTCCAGCACACACATTGGTCTTTTTCTATTAAGATCCCACCTTCAGCACACACCCTGTCTTTCCTAGTGAGAGCCCCCCTCCGGATCACACATTGGTCTTTCTCCAATAAGATCCCACCTTGAGCACACCCACTGGCCTTTCCTAGTGAGATCCCACCTTCAGAACACACACATTGGTCTTTCCTAGTGAGAGAACCCTCCAGCACAAACATTGGACTTTTTCTAGTAACATCCCACTTCCAGCACACACTGCTCTTTGTCCAATAAGATCCCATCCCCAGCATGCTCTTTCCTAGTGAGGTTCCCCTCCAGAAAACACATTGGTGTTTTTCTAGTGAGATCCCCCCTCCAGCACACACATTGGTCTTTCCTAGTGAGAGCCCCCTCCAGCATACACATTGGTCTTTCCTAGTGAGAGCCCCCTCCAGCACACACATTACCCTTTCTCCAATAAGATCCCACCTCCAGCACGCTCTTTCCTAGTGAGATCCCCCTCCAGCAAACACATTGGTATTTTTCTAGTGAGATCCCCTCTCCAGCACACACATTGGTCTTTCCTAGTAAGATGCTCCTCCAGCACACACACTGGTGTTTCCTACTGAGATCCCACCTCCAGCACACACATCGTTTTTTTCCCCCAATAAGACCCCACCTCCAGCACATGCATTGGTCTTTACCCAATAAGATCCCACCTTCTGGACCTTTTTAGTAAGATCCCACCTCCAGAACATACATTGCTCTTTCTTAGTGAGATCCCCCCTCCAGCACACACACTGATCTTTTTCTAGCGAGATCCCCCGCCCGCACACACACTGGTGTTTCCTAGTGAGATCCCACCTCCAGCACACACATCGGTTTTTCCTAGTGAGATCCTGCCTCCAGCACACACATTGGTTTTTCCCCAATAAGATCCCACCTGCAGCCCACACATTGGTCTTTTCTAGTGAGATCGCCCATACAGCACACACATTGGTCTTTTACTAGTGGGATCCCCCTCCAGCACACACACTGGTGTTTCTTAGTAAGATCCCTCCTCCAGCACACACATTGATCTTAACTAGTGAGATCCTTCCTCCAGCACACACATTGGTCTTTCCTAGTGAGACCCCCACCTCCAGCACACACATTGGTCTTTCTCCAATAAGATATCACCTCCAGCACACACATTGGTCTTTCCTAGTGACATCCAACCTCCAGCACACACATTGGTCTTTCCTAGGGAGACCCCACCTCCAGCACACACATTGGTCTTTCTCCAATAAGATATCACCTCCAGCACACACATTGGTCTTTCCTAGTGACATTCAACCTCCAGCACACACATTGGTCTTTCCTAGGGAGACCCCACCTCCAGCACACACATTGGTCTTTCCTAGTGACATCCAACCTCCAGCACACACATTGGTCTTTCCTAGTGACATCCAACCTCCAGCACACACATTGGTCTTTCCTAGTGACATCCAACCTCCAGCAGACACATTGGTCTTTCCTAGTGACATCCAACCTCCAGCACACACATTGGTCTTTCCTAGGGAGACCCCACCTCCAGCACACACATTGGTCTTTCTCCAATAAGATATCACCTCCAGCACACACATTGGTCTTTCCTAGTGACATCCAACCTCCAGCACACACATTGGTCTTTCCTAGGGAGACCACACCTCCAGCACACACATTGGTCTTTCCTAGTGACATCCAACCTCCAGCACACACATTGGTCTTTCCTAGGGAGACCCCACCTCCAGCACACACATTGGTCTTTCCTAGTGACATCCAACCTCCAGCACACACATTGGTCTTTCCTAGTGACATCCAACCTCCAGCACACACATTGGTCTTTCCTAGTGACATCCAACCTCCAGCACACACATTGGTCTTTCCTAGTGACATCCAACCTCCAGCACACACATTGGTCTTTCCTAGGGAGACCCCACCTCCAGCACACACATTGGTCTTTCCTAGTGACATCCAACCTCCAGCACACACATTGGTCTTTCCTAGTGACATCCAACCTCCAGCACACACATTGGTCTTTCCTAGGGAAACCCCACCTCCAGCACACACATTGGTCTTTCTCCAATAAGATATCACCTCCAGCACACACATTGATCTTTCCTAGTGACATCCAACCTCCAGCACACACATTGGTCTTTCCTAGGGAGACCACACCTCCAGCACACACATTGGTCTTTCCTAGGGAGACCCCACCTCCAGCACACACATTGGTCTTTCTCCAATAAGATAATATGAAAAACAGATTTTCTACTCTAGGGAAAGGACTTTATCATGGGCAGGTGGCTGCAAAAAATGTACAAAAGTAAATCAAAAAAAAAAAGATTTTTAATAATAATGGTTAAAATTGATGATACCAATTTCAGTACACATTTCATATATTTACAAGCAATAGATAACATATAAACATGATTTATCCTGTTTCACTGTATTTTTTCTAATTCCAACTGTATTACAATGCCCTACAGTGGACAAAGGCAGCAACCCAACGCGTTTCGAGATCTTAGGTAAATTCTCTTCATCAGGGGTATGTATAAGTCACATAAGACAGAAAACAGGAAATCTAAAATTAAAACAAGATCACATTACACTTAATATTTGTATCATAAAAAAACTAATAAATAGTATATCCATAAGGGAGAAGCTGAGAAAAAGAGAAAAGGAAGAAAGAAAAAAAAAAAAACACACAGAAAAACACCCCCATATCAAGGCACCACTCACCACTGTGATGTCCAGAATGAATATACTGGACGGTATGAGAGATGCAAGAAGAGGGGGAAAGAACCTCTCTCCAGTCTCTGGACGATAGCGCGTGAGCCAACGGGGTCAAAAAGCACAACTCCACACGGCCCACAGGACAGGGGTTTCACAAGGGACGTCCAGCAGTATGACCCAATAGGATGAAAAGTCACTGAAGAAAAAAAAAGAAAACTGCTTGACGTCCCTTGTGAAACCCCTGTCCTGTGGGCCGTGTGGAGTTGTGCTTTTTGACCCCGTTGGCTCACGCGCTTTCTTTCTTCCTTTTCTCTTTTTCTCAGCTTCTCCCTTATGGATATACTATTTATTTGTTTTTGATGACTCAAATATTAAGTGTAATGTGATCTTGTTTTTACTTTTAGATTTCCTGTTTTCTGTCTTATGTGAATTATACATACCCCTGATGAAGAGAATTTATCTAAGATCTCGAAACGCGTTGGGTTGCTGCCTTCGTCCGTTGTAGGGCATTGTAATACAGTTGGACTTCGGAAAAATACAGTGAAACAGGATAAATCATGTTTATATGTTATCTATTGCTTGTAAATATATGAAATGTGTACTGAAATTGGTATCATCAATTTTAACCATTATTATTAAAAATCTTTTTTATTTTTGATCTACTTTTGTACATTTTTTGCGGCCCCCTGCCCATGATAAAGTCCTTTCCCTAGAGGAGAAAATCTGTTTTTCATATTATCTTGTCAATTAGGATGGGGTTCAGGTGTTGGCCTTGTCATACTTGTGATTCATAGCACCTTGTTCAATTTGTTTCTCCAATAAGATATCACCTCCAGCACACACATTGGTCTTTCCTAGTGACATCCAACCTCCAGCACACACATTGGTCTTTCCTAGTAAGATCCCACCTCCAGCACACACATTGCTCTTTCCTAGTAAGATCCCCACCTCCAGCACACACATTGGTCTTTCCTAGTAAGATCCCACCTCCAGCACACACATTGCTCTTTCCTAGTAAGATCCCCACCTCCAGCACACACATTGGTCTTTCCTAGTGACATCCAACCTCCAGCACACACATTGCTCTTTCCTAGTGACATCCAACCTCCAGCACACACATCTCTCCCCAGTATCCATACGAGAGCCCAAAATGGAGTCAGGTGCCTGAATAGGGGGTGGCAGCGGCGATGCATGAATCTATTGGTGATAGAGGGGGCGGCAGGAGAGAGGGGACAGCGTCCGTGCCCGCATATGGATGCACCACCACTGCTTCTCCCGCACATACTACTCACTCCATCATACCCTCTACACTCTTCTCCCGCACATACTCCTCACTCCATCATACCCTCTACACTCTTCTCCCGCACATACTCCTCACTCCATCATACCCTCTACACTCTTCTCCCGCACATACTACTCACTCCATCATACCCTCTACTCTCTTCTCCCGCACATACTCCTCACTCCATCATACCCTCTACTCTCTTCTCCCGCACATACTACTCACTCCATCATACCCTCTACTCTCTTCTCCCGCACATACTCCTCACTCCATCATACCCTCTACTCTCTTCTCCCGCACATACTCCTCACTCCATCATACCCTCTACTCTCTTCTCCCGCACATACTACTCACTCCATCATACCCTCTACACTCTTCTCCCGCACATACTCCTCACTCCATACCCTCTACGCTCTTCTCCCGCACATACTCCTCACTCCATTATACCCTCTACGCTCTTCTCCCGCACATACTGCTCATTCTATCATACCCTCTACGCTCTTCTCCCACACATACTGCTCACTCCATCATATCCTCTACGCTCCTCTCCCGCACATACTGCTCATTCTATCATACCCTCTATGCTCTTCTCCCACACATACTGCTCACTCCATCATACCCTCTACGCTCTTCTCCCGCACATACTGCTCACTCCATCATACCCTCTACGCTCTTCTCCCGCACATACTACTCACTCCATCATACCCTCTACTCTCTTCTCCCGCACATACTACTCACTCCATCATACCCTCTACGCTCTTCTCCCGCACATACTACTCACTCCATCATACCCTCTACGCTCTTCTCCCGCACATACTACTCACTCCATCATACCCTCTACGCTCTTCTCCCGCACATACTACTCACTCCATCATACCCTCTACGCTCTTCTCCCGCACATACTACTCACTCCATCATACCCTCTACGCTCTTCTCCCGCACATACTGCTCCCTCCATCATACCCTCTACTCTCTTCTCCCGCACATACTACTCACTCCATCATACCCTCTACACTCTTCTCCCGCACATACTACTCACTCCATCATACCCTCTACGCTCTTCTCCCGCACATACTCCTCACTCCATCATACCCTCTATGCTCTTCTCCTGCACATACTGCTCACTCCATCATACCCTCTACGCTCTTCTCCCGCACATACTCCTCACTCCATCATACCCTCTACACTCTTCTCCTGCACATACTGCTCACTCCATCATACCCTCTACGCTCTTCTCCCGCACATACTGCTCCCTCCATCATACCCTCTACGCTCTTCTCCTGCACATACTGCTCACTTCATCATACCCTCTACACTCTTCTCCCGCACATACTGCTCACTCCATTATACCCTCTATGCTCTTCTCCCGCACATACTGCTCCCTACATCATACCCTCTACGCTCTTCTCCTGCACATACTGCTCACTCCATCATACACTCTTCTCCCGCACATACTGCTCACTCCATCATACCCTCTATGCCCTTCTCCCGTGCATACTGCTCACTCCATCATACCCTCTATGCTCTTCTCCCACACATACTGCTCACTTCATCATACCCTCTACACTCTTCTCCCGCACATACCGCTCACTCCATCATGCCCTCTATGTTCTTCTCCCACACATACTGCTCACTTCATCATACCCTCTACGCTCTTCTCCCGCACATACTGCTCACTCCATCATACGCTCTTCTCCCGCACATACTCCTCACTCCATACCCTCTAAGCTCTTCTCCCGCACATACTCCTCACTCCATCATACCCTCTACGCTCTTCTCCCGCACATACTGCTCATTCTATCATACCCTCTACGCTCTTCTCCCACACATACTGCTCACTCCATCATACCCTCTACGCTCCTCTCCCGCACATACTGCTCATTCTATCATACCCTCTATGCTCTTCTCCCACACATACTACTCACTCCATCATACCCTCTACACTCTTCTCCCGCACATACTCCTCACTCCATCATACCCTCTACACTCTTCTCCCGCACATACTACTCACTCCATCATACCCTCTACTCTCTTCTCCCGCACATACTCCTCACTCCATCATACCCTCTACTCTCTTCTCCCGCACATACTACTCACTCCATCATACCCTCTACTCTCTTCTCCCGCACATACTCCTCACTCCATCATACCCTCTACTCTCTTCTCCCGCACATACTCCTCACTCCATCATACCCTCTACTCTCTTCTCCCGCACATACTACTCACTCCATCATACCCTCTACACTCTTCTCCCGCACATACTCCTCACTCCATACCCTCTACGCTCTTCTCCCGCACATACTCCTCACTCCATTATACCCTGTACGCTCTTCTCCCGCACATACTGCTCATTCTATCATACCCTCTACGCTCTTCTCCCACACATACTGCTCACTCCATCATATCCTCTACGCTCCTCTCCCGCACATACTGCTCATTCTATCATACCCTCTATGCTCTTCTCCCACACATACTGCTCACTCCATCATACCCTCTACGCTCTTCTCCCGCACATACTGCTCACTCCATCATACCCTCTACGCTCTTCTCCCGCACATACTACTCACTCCATCATACCCTCTACTCTCTTCTCCCGCACATACTACTCACTCCATCATACCCTCTACGCTCTTCTCCCGCACATACTACTCACTCCATCATACCCTCTACGCTCTTCTCCCGCACATACTACTCACTCCATCATACCCTCTACGCTCTTCTCCCGCACATACTACTCACTCCATCATACCCTCTACGCTCTTCTCCCGCACATACTACTCACTCCATCATACCCTCTACGCTCTTCTCCCGCACATACTCCTCACTCCATCATACCCTCTACTCTCTTCTCCCGCACATACTACTCACTCCATCATACCCTCTACACTCTTCTCCCGCACATACTACTCACTCCATCATACCCTCTACGCTCTTCTCCCGCACATACTCCTCACTCCATCATACCCTCTATGCTCTTCTCCTGCACATACTGCTCACTCCATCATACCCTCTACGCTCTTCTCCCGCACATACTCCTCACTCCATCATACCCTCTACACTCTTCTCCTGCACATACTGCTCACTCCATCATACCCTCTACGCTCTTCTCCCGCACATACTGCTCCCTCCATCATACCCTCTACGCTCTTCTCCTGCACATACTGCTCACTTCATCATACCCTCTACACTCTTCTCCCGCACATACTGCTCACTCCATTATACCCTCTATGCTCTTCTCCCGCACATACTGCTCCCTACATCATACCCTCTACGCTCTTCTCCTGCACATACTGCTCACTCCATCATACACTCTTCTCCCGCACATACTGCTCACTCCATCATACCCTCTATGCCCTTCTCCCGTGCATACTGCTCACTCCATCATACCCTCTATGCTCTTCTCCCACACATACTGCTCACTTCATCATACCCTCTACACTCTTCTCCCGCACATACCGCTCACTCCATCATGCCCTCTATGTTCTTCTCCCACACATACTGCTCACTTCATCATACCCTCTACGCTCTTCTCCCGCACATACTGCTCACTCCATCATACGCTCTTCTCCCGCACATACTCCTCACTCCATACCCTCTAAGCTCTTCTCCCGCACATACTCCTCACTCCATCATACCCTCTACGCTCTTCTCCCGCACATACTGCTCATTCTATCATACCCTCTACGCTCTTCTCCCACACATACTGCTCACTCCATCATACCCTCTACGCTCCTCTCCCGCACATACTGCTCATTCTATCATACCCTCTATGCTCTTCTCCCACACATACTGCTCACTCCATCATACCCTCTACGCTCTTCTCCCGCACATACTACTCACTCCATCATACCCTCTACGCTCTTCTCCCGCACATACTACTCACTCCATCATACCCTCTACTCTCTTCTCCCGCACATACTACTCACTCCATCATACCCTCTACGCTCTTCTCCCGCACATACTGCTCCCTCCATCATACCCTCTACGCTCTTCTCCCGCACATACTCCTCACTCCATCATACCCTCTACGCTCTTCTCCTGCACATACTGCTCCCTCCATCATACCCTCTACGCTCTTCTCCCGCACATACTCCTCACTCCATCATACCCTCTACGCTCTTCTCCTGCACATACTGCTCACTCCATCATACCCTCTACGCTCTTCTCCCGCACATACTCCTCACTCCATCATACCCTCTACGCTCTTCTCCTGCACATACTGCTCACTCCATCATACCCTCTACGCTCTTCTCCCGCACATACTCCTCACTCCATCATACCCTCTACGCTCTTCTCCTGCACATACTGCTCACTTCATCATACCCTCTACACTCTTCTCCCGCACATACTGCTCACTCCATTATACCCTCTATGCTCTTCTCCCGCACACACTGCTCCCTCCATCATACCCTCTACGCTCTTCTCCTGCACATACTGCTCACTCCATCATACCCTCTATGCTCTTCTCCCGCACATACTGCTCCCTCCATCATACCCTCTACACTCTTCTCCCGCACATACTGCTCACTCCATCATGACCTATACGGTCTTCTCCCGCACATACTGCTCATTCTATCATACCCTCTATGCTCTTCTCCCGCACATACGGCTCACTCCATCATACGCTCTTCTCCCGCACATACCGCTCACTCCATCATGCCCTCTATGTTCTTCTCCCACACATACTGCTCACTTCATCATACACTTTTCTACCGCACATACTGTTCACTACATCATTCCCTCTACTCTCTTCTCCCACACATACTGGTCACTCCATCATACCCTCTACTCTCTTCTCCCACACATACTCCTCACTCCATACCCTCTACGCTCTTCTCCCGCACATACTCCTCACTCCATCATACCCTCTACGCTCTTCTCCCGCACATACTGCTCATTCTATCATACCCTCTACGCTCTTCTCCCACACATACTGCTCACTCCATCATATCCTCTACGCTCCTCTCCCGCACATACTGCTCATTCTATCATACCCTCTATGCTCTTCTCCCACACATACTGCTCACTCCATCATACCCTCTACGCTCTTCTCCCGCACATACTACTCACTCCATCATACCCTCTACGCTCTTCTCCCGCACATACTACTCACTCCATCATACCCTCTACTCTCTTCTCCCGCACATACTACTCACTCCATCATACCCTCTACGCTCTTCTCCCGCACATACTACTCACTCCATCATACCCTCTACTCTCTTCTCCCGCACATACTACTCACTCCATCATACCCTCTACGCTCTTCTCCCGCACATACTGCTCCCTCCATCATACCCTCTACGCTCTTCTCCCGCACATACTCCTCACTCCATCATACCCTCTACGCTCTTCTCCCGCACATACTGCTCCCTCCATCATACCCTCTACGCTCTTCTCCCGCACATACTCCTCACTCCATCATACCCTCTACGCTCTTCTCCTGCACATACTGCTCACTTCATCATACCCTCTACGCTCTTCTCCCGCACATACTGCTCCCTCCATCATACCCTCTACGCTCTTCTCCCGCACATACTGCTCACTTCATCATACCCTCTACGCTCTTCTCCTGCACATACTGCTCCCTCCATCATACCCTCTACGCTCTTCTCCCGCACATACTGCTCACTTCATCATACCCTCTACACTCTTCTCCCGCACATACTCCTCACTCCATCATACCCTCTACACTCTTCTCCTGCACATACTGCTCACTCCATTATACCCTCTATGCTCTTCTCCCGCACATACTGCTCCCTCCATCATACCCTCTACGCTCTTCTCCTGCACATACTGCTCACTCCATCATACACTCTTCTCCCGTGCATACTGCTCACTCCATCATGACCTATACGGTCTTCTCCCGCACATACTGCTCATTCTATCATACCCTCTATGCTCTTCTCCCGCACATACGGCTCACTCCATCATACGCTCTTCTCCCGCACATACCGATCACTCCATCATGCCCTCTATGTTCTTCTCCCACACATACTGCTCACTTCATCATACCCTCTACGCTCTTCTCCCGCACATACTGCTCACTCCATCATACGCTCTTCTCCTGCACATACTGATCACTTCATCATACACTCTTCTACCGCACATACTGTTCACTACATCATTCCCTCTACTCTCTTCTCCCACACATACTGGTCACTCCATCATACCCTCTATGCTCTTCTCCCACACATACTGCTCAATCCATCATACCCTCAACGCCCTTCTCCTGCACATACTACTCACTCCATCATACGCTCTTCTCCCGCACATTCTGCTCACTCCATCATGCCCTCTATGCTCTTCTCCCACACATACTGCCCCCTGTCAAATACTACACACTACTCTCCAGCATATACTGCCCTTTGTCATACCCTGTGCTCTCTTCTGCTGCAGGTATACCCAACCCTGCCCCTCCTGGAAAGGGCACACTCTTCCTGGTGTATTATAGTAATAGGTGTGTGACTGTGGGGGGGGGGGGGGGGGACATTAGAGTGTAAGCTCCTCTGGTACAGAGACAGATGTGACTGGCTCAGTAATCTCTGTACAGCACTGCGGTATATGTCAGAGCTATATATATATGTATAATAATAATATTAGTGTGTGACTGTGGGGGGACATTAGAGTGTAAGCTCCTCTGGTACAGAGACTGATGTGCCATTCTGGATTCCGGTACGAGAGGCTGATGTCACTTATCACCACAATAACAATGAGCTTTTGAATTTGGGTTTTGCGAAGGGCACATTTTCTGTAATAAGCGGAGATGGAAATTCTGGGGGGTCTCCTCCACCCATAACATGAGCTGGAGATGTGATCAGTGAGTGACCCAATGTGGGTAGAGGGATGACATCATCTTCATCCTGCGGGACAACACTGAGAGCTTTGTGTGATGTCAGAAGGACTCCTAATCATAGAAGACATTCTAACACGGTGACATCAGAGAAGTAAGAAGGAGCTCATTGTCCGACCCCTCGTACAGCTAAAGATTGTGCCACACAAAGGTCAATTCTAAACCCGGGGGGACCAGCGGAGATGAGACTCTCCATCAATAACAGTCTGTTCCCTACATTCCCAGTGGAGGCGTCCTGCCGATGACATCACAGATTTCTGATCAGATCTGTGAACACAGAGGGACGGCATGGCAATGGTGGCCTGGAGACCAGGTCATTGCATTCAGGACTCTCTTCTCCCACACATATCACTCCATCATACCCTCTACACTCTTCTCCCACTCATACTCCTCACTCCATCATACCCTCTACACTCTTCTCCCACACATATCGCTCACTCCATCATACCATCTATACTCTTCTCCCTCTCATACTCCTCACTCCATCATACCATCTACACTCTTCTCCCACTCATACTCCTCACTCCATCATACCCTCTACACTCTTCTCCCACACATACCGCTCACTCCATCATACCATCTATACTCTTCTCCCACTCATACTCCTCACTCCATCATACCATCTACACTCTTCTCCCACTCATACTCCTCACTCCATCATACCCTCTACACTCTTCTCCCACACATACTGCTCACTCCATCATACCATCTATACTCTTCTCCCACTCATACTCCTCACTCCATCATACCATCTACACTCTTCTCCCACTCATACTCCTCACTCCATCATACCCTCTACACTCTTCTCCCACTCATACTCCTCACTCCATCATACCCTCTACACTCTTCTCCCACACATACCGCTCACTCCATCATACCATCTATACTCTTCTCCCACTCATACTCCTCACTCTATCATACCCTCTACACTCTTCTCCCACACATACCGCTCATTCCATCATACCCTCTACACTCTTCTCCCACACATACTGCTCATTCTATCATACCCTCTACGCTCTTCTCCCACACATACTGCTCACTCCATCATATCCTCTACGCTCCTCTCCCGCACATACTGCTCATTCTATCATACCCTCTATGCTCTTCTCCCACACATACTGCTCACTCCATCATACCCTCTACGCTCTTCTCCCGCACATACTGCTCACTCCATCATACCCTCTACGCTCTTCTCCCGCACATACTACTCACTCCATCATACCCTCTACTCTCTTCTCCCGCACATACTACTCACTCCATCATACCCTCTACGCTCTTCTCCCGCACATACTACTCACTCCATCATACCCTCTACGCTCTTCTCCCGCACATACTACTCACTCCATCATACCCTCTACGCTCTTCTCCCGCACATACTACTCACTCCATCATACCCTCTACGCTCTTCTCCCGCACATACTACTCACTCCATCATACCCTCTACGCTCTTCTCCCGCACATACTCCTCACTCCATCATACCCTCTACTCTCTTCTCCCGCACATACTACTCACTCCATCATACCCTCTACACTCTTCTCCCGCACATACTACTCACTCCATCATACCCTCTACGCTCTTCTCCCGCACATACTCCTCACTCCATCATACCCTCTATGCTCTTCTCCTGCACATACTGCTCACTCCATCATACCCTCTACGCTCTTCTCCCGCACATACTCCTCACTCCATCATACCCTCTACACTCTTCTCCTGCACATACTGCTCACTCCATCATACCCTCTACGCTCTTCTCCCGCACATACTGCTCCCTCCATCATACCCTCTACGCTCTTCTCCTGCACATACTGCTCACTTCATCATACCCTCTACACTCTTCTCCCGCACATACTGCTCACTCCATTATACCCTCTATGCTCTTCTCCCGCACATACTGCTCCCTACATCATACCCTCTACGCTCTTCTCCTGCACATACTGCTCACTCCATCATACACTCTTCTCCCGCACATACTGCTCACTCCATCATACCCTCTATGCCCTTCTCCCGTGCATACTGCTCACTCCATCATACCCTCTATGCTCTTCTCCCACACATACTGCTCACTTCATCATACCCTCTACACTCTTCTCCCGCACATACCGCTCACTCCATCATGCCCTCTATGTTCTTCTCCCACACATACTGCTCACTTCATCATACCCTCTACGCTCTTCTCCCGCACATACTGCTCACTCCATCATACGCTCTTCTCCCGCACATACTCCTCACTCCATACCCTCTAAGCTCTTCTCCCGCACATACTCCTCACTCCATCATACCCTCTACGCTCTTCTCCCGCACATACTGCTCATTCTATCATACCCTCTACGCTCTTCTCCCACACATACTGCTCACTCCATCATACCCTCTACGCTCCTCTCCCGCACATACTGCTCATTCTATCATACCCTCTATGCTCTTCTCCCACACATACTGCTCACTCCATCATACCCTCTACGCTCTTCTCCCGCACATACTACTCACTCCATCATACCCTCTACGCTCTTCTCCCGCACATACTACTCACTCCATCATACCCTCTACTCTCTTCTCCCGCACATACTACTCACTCCATCATACCCTCTACGCTCTTCTCCCGCACATACTGCTCCCTCCATCATACCCTCTACGCTCTTCTCCCGCACATACTCCTCACTCCATCATACCCTCTACGCTCTTCTCCTGCACATACTGCTCCCTCCATCATACCCTCTACGCTCTTCTCCCGCACATACTCCTCACTCCATCATACCCTCTACGCTCTTCTCCTGCACATACTGCTCACTCCATCATACCCTCTACGCTCTTCTCCCGCACATACTGCTCCCTCCATCATACCCTCTACGCTCTTCTCCCGCACATACTCCTCACTCCATCATACGCTCTACACTCTTCTCCTGCACATACTGCTCACTTCATCATACCCTCTACACTCTTCTCCCGCACATACTGCTCACTCCATTATACCCTCTATGCTCTTCTCCCGCACACACTGCTCCCTCCATCATACCCTCTACGCTCTTCTCCTGCACATACTGCTCACTCCATCATACCCTCTATGCTCTTCTCCCGCACATACTGCTCCCTCCATCATACCCTCTACACTCTTCTCCCGCACATACTGCTCACTCCATCATGACCTATACGGTCTTCTCCCGCACATACTGCTCATTCTATCATACCCTCTATGCTCTTCTCCCGCACATACGGCTCACTCCATCATACGCTCTTCTCCCGCACATACCGCTCACTCCATCATGCCCTCTATGTTCTTCTCCCACACATACTACTCACTTCATCATACCCTCTACGCTCTTCTCCCGCACATACTGCTCACTTCATCATACACTTTTCTACCGCACATACTGTTCACTACATCATTCCCTCTACTCTCTTCTCCCACACATACTGGTCACTCCATCATACCCTCTACTCTCTTCTCCCACACATACTCCTCACTCCATACCCTCTACGCTCTTCTCCCGCACATACTCCTCACTCCATCATACCCTCTACGCTCTTCTCCCGCACATACTGCTCATTCTATCATACCCTCTACGCTCTTCTCCCACACATACTGCTCACTCCATCATATCCTCTACGCTCCTCTCCCGCACATACTGCTCATTCTATCATACCCTCTATGCTCTTCTCCCACACATACTGCTCACTCCATCATACCCTCTACGCTCTTCTCCCGCACATACTACTCACTCCATCATACCCTCTACGCTCTTCTCCCGCACATACTACTCACTCCATCATACCCTCTACTCTCTTCTCCCGCACATACTACTCACTCCATCATACCCTCTACGCTCTTCTCCCGCACATACTACTCACTCCATCATACCCTCTACTCTCTTCTCCCGCACATACTACTCACTCCATCATACCCTCTACGCTCTTCTCCCGCACATACTGCTCCCTCCATCATACCCTCTACGCTCTTCTCCCGCACATACTCCTCACTCCATCATACCCTCTACGCTCTTCTCCCGCACATACTGCTCCCTCCATCATACCCTCTACGCTCTTCTCCCGCACATACTCCTCACTCCATCATACCCTCTACGCTCTTCTCCTGCACATACTGCTCACTTCATCATACCCTCTACGCTCTTCTCCCGCACATACTGCTCCCTCCATCATACCCTCTACGCTCTTCTCCCGCACATACTGCTCACTTCATCATACCCTCTACACTCTTCTCCCGCACATACTCCTCACTCCATCATACCCTCTACACTCTTCTCCCGCACATACTACTCACTCCATCATACCCTCTACTCTCTTCTCCCGCACATACTCCTCACTCCATCATACCCTCTACTCTCTTCTCCCGCACATACTACTCACTCCATCATACCCTCTACTCTCTTCTCCCGCACATACTCCTCACTCCATCATACCCTCTACTCTCTTCTCCCGCACATACTCCTCACTCCATCATACCCTCTACTCTCTTCTCCCGCACATACTACTCACTCCATCATACCCTCTACACTCTTCTCCCGCACATACTCCTCACTCCATACCCTCTACGCTCTTCTCCCGCACATACTCCTCACTCCATTATACCCTCTACGCTCTTCTCCCGCACATACTGCTCATTCTATCATACCCTCTACGCTCTTCTCCCACACATACTGCTCACTCCATCATATCCTCTACGCTCCTCTCCCGCACATACTGCTCATTCTATCATACCCTCTATGCTCTTCTCCCACACATACTGCTCACTCCATCATACCCTCTACGCTCTTCTCCCGCACATACTGCTCACTCCATCATACCCTCTACGCTCTTCTCCCGCACATACTACTCACTCCATCATACCCTCTACTCTCTTCTCCCGCACATACTACTCACTCCATCATACCCTCTACGCTCTTCTCCCGCACATACTACTCACTCCATCATACCCTCTACGCTCTTCTCCCGCACATACTACTCACTCCATCATACCCTCTACGCTCTTCTCCCGCACATACTACTCACTCCATCATACCCTCTACGCTCTTCTCCCGCACATACTACTCACTCCATCATACCCTCTACGCTCTTCTCCCGCACATACTGCTCCCTCCATCATACCCTCTACTCTCTTCTCCCGCACATACTACTCACTCCATCATACCCTCTACACTCTTCTCCCGCACATACTACTCACTCCATCATACCCTCTACGCTCTTCTCCCGCACATACTCCTCACTCCATCATACCCTCTATGCTCTTCTCCTGCACATACTGCTCACTCCATCATACCCTCTACGCTCTTCTCCCGCACATACTCCTCACTCCATCATACCCTCTACACTCTTCTCCTGCACATACTGCTCACTCCATCATACCCTCTACGCTCTTCTCCCGCACATACTGCTCCCTCCATCATACCCTCTACGCTCTTCTCCTGCACATACTGCTCACTTCATCATACCCTCTACACTCTTCTCCCGCACATACTGCTCACTCCATTATACCCTCTATGCTCTTCTCCCGCACATACTGCTCCCTCCATCATACCCTCTACGCTCTTCTCCTGCACATACTGCTCACTTCATCATACCCTCTACACTCTTCTCCCGCACATACTGCTCACTCCATTATACCCTCTATGCTCTTCTCCCGCACACACTGCTCCCTCCATCATACCCTCTACGCTCTTCTCCTGCACATACTGCTCACTCCATCATACCCTCTATGCTCTTCTCCCGCACATACTGCTCCCTCCATCATACCCTCTACACTCTTCTCCCGCACATACTGCTCACTCCATCATGACCTATACGGTCTTCTCCCGCACATACTGCTCATTCTATCATACCCTCTATGCTCTTCTCCCGCACATACGGCTCACTCCATCATACGCTCTTCTCCCGCACATACCGCTCACTCCATCATGCCCTCTATGTTCTTCTCCCACACATACTACTCACTTCATCATACCCTCTACGCTCTTCTCCCGCACATACTGCTCACTTCATCATACACTTTTCTACCGCACATACTGTTCACTACATCATTCCCTCTACTCTCTTCTCCCACACATACTGGTCACTCCATCATACCCTCTACTCTCTTCTCCCACACATACTCCTCACTCCATACCCTCTACGCTCTTCTCCCGCACATACTCCTCACTCCATCATATCCTCTACGCTCCTCTCCCGCACATACTGCTCATTCTATCATACCCTCTATGCTCTTCTCCCACACATACTGCTCACTCCATCATACCCTCTACGCTCTTCTCCCGCACATACTACTCACTCCATCATACCCTCTACGCTCTTCTCCCGCACATACTACTCACTCCATCATACCCTCTACTCTCTTCTCCCGCACATACTACTCACTCCATCATACCCTCTACGCTCTTCTCCCGCACATACTACTCACTCCATCATACCCTCTACTCTCTTCTCCCGCACATACTACTCACTCCATCATACCCTCTACGCTCTTCTCCCGCACATACTGCTCCCTCCATCATACCCTCTACGCTCTTCTCCCGCACATACTCCTCACTCCATCATACCCTCTACGCTCTTCTCCCGCACATACTGCTCCCTCCATCATACCCTCTACGCTCTTCTCCCGCACATACTCCTCACTCCATCATACCCTCTACGCTCTTCTCCTGCACATACTGCTCACTTCATCATACCCTCTACGCTCTTCTCCCGCACATACTGCTCCCTCCATCATACCCTCTACGCTCTTCTCCCGCACATACTCCTCACTCCATCATACCCTCTACGCTCTTCTCCTGCACATACTGCTCCCTCCATCATACCCTCTACGCTCTTCTCCCGCACATACTGCTCACTTCATCATACCCTCTACACTCTTCTCCCGCACATACTCCTCACTCCATCATACCCTCTACACTCTTCTCCCGCACATACTACTCACTCCATCATACCCTCTACTCTCTTCTCCCGCACATACTCCTCACTCCATCATACCCTCTACTCTCTTCTCCCGCACATACTACTCACTCCATCATACCCTCTACTCTCTTCTCCCGCACATACTCCTCACTCCATCATACCCTCTACTCTCTTCTCCCGCACATACTCCTCACTCCATCATACCCTCTACTCTCTTCTCCCGCACATACTACTCACTCCATCATACCCTCTACACTCTTCTCCCGCACATACTCCTCACTCCATACCCTCTACGCTCTTCTCCCGCACATACTCCTCACTCCATTATACCCTCTACGCTCTTCTCCCGCACATACTGCTCATTCTATCATACCCTCTACGCTCTTCTCCCACACATACTGCTCACTCCATCATATCCTCTACGCTCCTCTCCCGCACATACTGCTCATTCTATCATACCCTCTATGCTCTTCTCCCACACATACTGCTCACTCCATCATACCCTCTACGCTCTTCTCCCGCACATACTGCTCACTCCATCATACCCTCTACGCTCTTCTCCCGCACATACTACTCACTCCATCATACCCTCTACTCTCTTCTCCCGCACATACTACTCACTCCATCATACCCTCTACGCTCTTCTCCCGCACATACTACTCACTCCATCATACCCTCTACGCTCTTCTCCCGCACATACTACTCACTCCATCATACCCTCTACGCTCTTCTCCCGCACATACTACTCACTCCATCATACCCTCTACGCTCTTCTCCCGCACATACTACTCACTCCATCATACCCTCTACGCTCTTCTCCCGCACATACTGCTCCCTCCATCATACCCTCTACTCTCTTCTCCCGCACATACTACTCACTCCATCATACCCTCTACACTCTTCTCCCGCACATACTACTCACTCCATCATACCCTCTACGCTCTTCTCCCGCACATACTCCTCACTCCATCATACCCTCTATGCTCTTCTCCTGCACATACTGCTCACTCCATCATACCCTCTACGCTCTTCTCCCGCACATACTCCTCACTCCATCATACCCTCTACACTCTTCTCCTGCACATACTGCTCACTCCATCATACCCTCTACGCTCTTCTCCCGCACATACTGCTCCCTCCATCATACCCTCTACGCTCTTCTCCTGCACATACTGCTCACTTCATCATACCCTCTACACTCTTCTCCCGCACATACTGCTCACTCCATTATACCCTCTATGCTCTTCTCCCGCACATACTGCTCCCTACATCATACCCTCTACGCTCTTCTCCTGCACATACTGCTCACTCCATCATACACTCTTCTCCCGCACATACTGCTCACTCCATCATACCCTCTATGCTCTTCTCCCACACATACTGCTCACTTCATCATACCCTCTACACTCTTCTCCCGCACATACCGCTCACTCCATCATGCCCTCTATGTTCTTCTCCCACACATACTGCTCACTTCATCATACCCTCTACGCTCTTCTCCCGCACATACTGCTCACTCCATCATACGCTCTTCTCCCGCACATACTCCTCACTCCATACCCTCTAAGCTCTTCTCCCGCACATACTCCTCACTCCATCATACCCTCTACGCTCTTCTCCCGCACATACTGCTCATTCTATCATACCCTCTACGCTCTTCTCCCACACATACTGCTCACTCCATCATACCCTCTACGCTCCTCTCCCGCACATACTGCTCATTCTATCATACCCTCTATGCTCTTCTCCCACACATACTGCTCACTCCATCATACCCTCTACGCTCTTCTCCCGCACATACTACTCACTCCATCATACCCTCTACGCTCTTCTCCCGCACATACTACTCACTCCATCATACCCTCTACTCTCTTCTCCCGCACATACTACTCACTCCATCATACCCTCTACGCTCTTCTCCCGCACATACTGCTCCCTCCATCATACCCTCTACGCTCTTCTCCCGCACATACTCCTCACTCCATCATACCCTCTACGCTCTTCTCCTGCACATACTGCTCCCTCCATCATACCCTCTACGCTCTTCTCCCGCACATACTCCTCACTCCATCATACCCTCTACGCTCTTCTCCTGCACATACTGCTCACTCCATCATACCCTCTACGCTCTTCTCCCGCACATACTGCTCCCTCCATCATACCCTCTACGCTCTTCTCCCGCACATACTCCTCACTCCATCATACCCTCTACGCTCTTCTCCTGCACATACTGCTCACTTCATCATACCCTCTACACTCTTCTCCCGCACATACTGCTCACTCCATTATACCCTCTATGCTCTTCTCCCGCACACACTGCTCCCTCCATCATACCCTCTACGCTCTTCTCCTGCACATACTGCTCACTCCATCATACCCTCTATGCTCTTCTCCCGCACATACTGCTCCCTCCATCATACCCTCTACACTCTTCTCCCGCACATACTGCTCACTCCATCATGACCTATACGGTCTTCTCCCGCACATACTGCTCATTCTATCATACCCTCTATGCTCTTCTCCCGCACATACGGCTCACTCCATCATACGCTCTTCTCCCGCACATACCGCTCACTCCATCATGCCCTCTATGTTCTTCTCCCACACATACTGCTCACTTCATCATACACTTTTCTACCGCACATACTGTTCACTACATCATTCCCTCTACTCTCTTCTCCCACACATACTGGTCACTCCATCATACCCTCTACTCTCTTCTCCCACACATACTCCTCACTCCATACCCTCTACGCTCTTCTCCCGCACATACTCCTCACTCCATCATACCCTCTACGCTCTTCTCCCGCACATACTCCTCACTCCATCATACCCTCTACGCTCTTCTCCCACACATACTGCTCACTCCATCATACCCTCTACGCTCCTCTCCCGCACATACTGCTCATTCTATCATACCCTCTACGCTCTTCTCCCACACATACTGCTCACTCCATCATATCCTCTACGCTCCTCTCCCGCACATACTGCTCATTCTATCATACCCTCTATGCTCTTCTCCCACACATACTGCTCACTCCATCATACCCTCTACGCTCTTCTCCCGCACATACTACTCACTCCATCATACCCTCTACGCTCTTCTCCCGCACATACTACTCACTCCATCATACCCTCTACTCTCTTCTCCCGCACATACTACTCACTCCATCATACCCTCTACGCTCTTCTCCCGCACATACTACTCACTCCATCATACCCTCTACTCTCTTCTCCCGCACATACTACTCACTCCATCATACCCTCTACGCTCTTCTCCCGCACATACTGCTCCCTCCATCATACCCTCTACGCTCTTCTCCCGCACATACTCCTCACTCCATCATACCCTCTACGCTCTTCTCCCGCACATACTGCTCCCTCCATCATACCCTCTACGCTCTTCTCCCGCACATACTCCTCACTCCATCATACCCTCTACGCTCTTCTCCTGCACATACTGCTCACTTCATCATACCCTCTACGCTCTTCTCCCGCACATACTGCTCCCTCCATCATACCCTCTACGCTCTTCTCCCGCACATACTGCTCACTTCATCATACCCTCTACGCTCTTCTCCTGCACATACTGCTCCCTCCATCATACCCTCTACACTCTTCTCCCGCACATACTGCTCACTTCATCATACCCTCTACGCTCTTCTCCCGCACATACTGCTCACTTCATCATACCCTCTACACTCTTCTCCCGCACATACTCCTCACTCCATCATACCCTCTACTCTCTTCTCCTGCACATACTGCTCACTTCATCATACCCTCTACGCTCTTCTCCCGCACATACTGCTCCCTCCATCATACCCTCTACGCTCTTCTCCCGCACATACTGCTCACTTCATCATACCCTCTACGCTCTTCTCCCGCACATACTACTCACTCCATCATACCCTCTACGCTCTTCTCCTGCACATACTACTCACTCCATCATACCCTCTACGCTCTTCTCCCGCACATACTGCTCACTTCATCATACCCTCTACACTCTTCTCCTGCACATACTGCTCCCTCCATCATACCCTCTACGCTCTTCTCCCGCACATACTGCTCACTTCATCATACCCTCTACACTCTTCTCCTGCACATACTGCTCACTCCATTATACCCTCTATGCTCTTCTCCCGCACATACTGCTCCCTCCATCATACCCTCTACGCTCTTCTCCTGCACATACTGCTCACTCCATCATACACTCTTCTCCCGTGCATACTGCTCACTCCATCATGACCTATACGGTCTTCTCCCGCACATACTGCTCATTCTATCATACCCTCTATGCTCTTCTCCCGCACATACGGCTCACTCCATCATACGCTCTTCTCCCGCACATACCGATCACTCCATCATGCCCTCTATGTTCTTCTCCCACACATACTGCTCACTTCATCATACCCTCTACGCTCTTCTCCCGCACATACTACTCACTCCATCATACCCTCTACGCTCTTCTCCTGCACATACTACTCACTCCATCATACCCTCTACGCTCTTCTCCCGCACATACTGCTCACTTCATCATACCCTCTACACTCTTCTCCTGCACATACTGCTCCCTCCATCATACCCTCTACGCTCTTCTCCCGCACATACTGCTCACTTCATCATACCCTCTACACTCTTCTCCTGCACATACTGCTCACTCCATTATACCCTCTATGCTCTTCTCCCGCACATACTGCTCCCTCCATCATACCCTCTACGCTCTTCTCCTGCACATACTGCTCACTCCATCATACACTCTTCTCCCGTGCATACTGCTCACTCCATCATGACCTATACGGTCTTCTCCCGCACATACTGCTCATTCTATCATACCCTCTATGCTCTTCTCCCGCACATACGGCTCACTCCATCATACGCTCTTCTCCCGCACATACCGATCACTCCATCATGCCCTCTATGTTCTTCTCCCACACATACTGCTCACTTCATCATACCCTCTACGCTCTTCTCCCGCACATACTGCTCACTCCATCATACGCTCTTCTCCTGCACATACTGATCACTTCATCATACACTCTTCTACCGCACATACTGTTCACTACATCATTCCCTCTACTCTCTTCTCCCACACATACTGGTCACTCCATCATACCCTCTATGCTCTTCTCCCACACATACTGCTCAATCCATCATACCCTCAACGCCCTTCTCCTGCACATACTACTCACTCCATCATACGCTCTTCTCCCGCACATTCTGCTCACTCCATCATGCCCTCTATGCTCTTCTCCCACACATACTGCCCCCTGTCAAATACTACACACTACTCTCCAGCATATACTGCCCTTTGTCATACCCTGTGCTCTCTTCTGCTGCAGGTATACCCAACCCTGCCCCTCCTGGAAAGGGCACACTCTTCCTGGTGTATTATAGTAATAGGTGTGTGACTGTGGGGGGGGGGGGGGGACATTAGAGTGTAAGCTCCTCTGGTACAGAGACAGATGTGACTGGCTCAGTAATCTCTGTACAGCACTGCGGTATATGTCAGAGCTATATATATATGTATAATAATAATAATAGTGTGTGACTGTGGGGGGACATTAGAGTGTAAGCTCCTCTGGTACAGAGACTGATGTGACTGGCTCAGTAATCTCTGTACAGCACTGCGGTATATGTCAGAGCTATATATATATGTATAATAATAATAATAGTGTGTGACTGTGGGGGGGGGGACATTAGAGTGTAAGCTCCTCTGGTACAGAGACTGATGTGCCATTCTGGATTCCGGTACGAGAGGCTGATGTCACTTATCACCACAATAACAATGAGCTTTTGAATTTGGGTTTTGCGAAGGGCACATTTTCTGTAATAAGCGGAGATGGAAATTCTGGGGGGTCTCCTCCACCCATAACATGAGCTGGAGATGTGATCAGTGAGTGACCCAATGTGGGTAGAGGGATGACATCATCTTCATCCTGCGGGACAACACTGAGAGCTTTGTGTGATGTCAGAAGGACTCCTAATCATAGAAGACATTCTAACACGGTGACATCAGAGAAGTAAGAAGGAGCTCATTGTCCGACCCCTCGTACAGCTAAAGATTGTGCCACACAAAAGTCAATTCTAAACCCGGGGGGACCAGCGGAGATGAGACTCTCCATCAATAACAGTCTGTTCCCTACATTCCCAGTGGAGGCGTCCTGCCGATGACATCACAGATTTCTGATCAGATCTGTGAACACAGAGGGACGGCATGGCAATGGTGGCCTGGAGACCAGGTCATTGCATTCAGGACTCTCTTCTCCCACACATATCACTCCATCATACCCTCTACACTCTTCTCCCACTCATACTCCTCACTCCATCATACCCTCTACACTCTTCTCCCACACATATCGCTCACTCCATCATACCATCTATACTCTTCTCCCTCTCATACTCCTCACTCCATCATACCATCTACACTCTTCTCCCACTCATACTCCTCACTCCATCATACCCTCTACACTCTTCTCCCACACATACCGCTCACTCCATCATACCATCTATACTCTTCTCCCACTCATACTCCTCACTCCATCATACCATCTACACTCTTCTCCCACTCATACTCCTCACTCCATCATACCCTCTACACTCTTCTCCCACACATACTGCTCACTCCATCATACCATCTATACTCTTCTCCCACTCATACTCCTCACTCCATCATACCATCTACACTCTTCTCCCACTCATACTCCTCACTCCATCATACCCTCTACACTCTTCTCCCACTCATACTCCTCACTCCATCATACCCTCTACACTCTTCTCCCACACATACCGCTCACTCCATCATACCATCTATACTCTTCTCCCACTCATACTCCTCACTCTATCATACCCTCTACACTCTTCTCCCACACATACCGCTCATTCCATCATACCCTCTACACTCTTCTCCCACACATACTGCTCACTCCATCATACCATCTATACTCTTCTCCCACTCATACTCCTCACTCCATCATACCATCTACACTCTTCTCCCACTCATACTCCTCACTCCATCATACCCTCTACACTCTTCTCCCACACATACCGCTCACTCCATCATACCATCTATACTCTTCTCCCACTCATACTCCTCACTCCATCATACCATCTACACTCTTCTCCCACTCATACTCCTCACTCCATCATACCCTCTACACTCTTCTCCCACTCATACTCCTCACTCCATCATACCCTCTACACTCTTCTCCCACACATACCGCTCACTCCATCATACCATCTATACTCTTCTCCCACTCATACTCCTCACTCTATCATACCCTCTACACTCTTCTCCCACACATACCGCTCATTCCATCATACCCTCTACACTCTTCTCCCACACATACTGCTCACTCCATCATACCATCTATACTCTTCTCCCACTCATACTCCTCACTCCATCATACCCTCTACACTCTTCTCCCACACATACTGCTCACTCCATCATACCATCTACACTCTTCTCCCACTCATACTCCTCACTCTATCATACCCTCTACACTCTTCTCCCACTCATACTCCTCACTCCATCATACCATCTACACTCTTCTCCCACTCATACTCCTCACTCCATCATACCCTCTACACTCTTCTCCCACTCATACTCCTCACTCCATCATACCCTCTACACTCTTCTCCCACACATACCGCTCACTCCATCATACCATCTACACTCTTCTCCCACTCATACTCCTCACTCCATCATACCCTCTACACTCTTCTCCCGTACATACTGCTCATTCCATCATACCCTCTACTCTCTTCTCCCACTCATACTACTCACTCCATCATACCCTCTACACTCTTCTCCCACACATACTACTCACTCCATCATACCCTCTATACTCTTCTCCCACACATACTGCTCACTCCATCATACCCTCTACACTCTTCTCCCACACATACTGCTCATTCCATCATACCCTCTACACTCTTCTCCCACACATACTGCTCACTCCATCATACCCTCTACACTCTTCTCCCGCACATACTGCTCACTCCATTATACGCTCTTCTCCTGCATATACTCCTCACTCCATCATACCCTTTGTACTCTTCTCCCGCACATACTCCTCACTCCATCATACCCTCTACACTCTTCTCCCACACATACTCCTCACTCCATCATACCCTCTGCACTCTTCTCCCGTACATACTGCTCACTCCATCATACCCTCTACACTCTTCTCCCGCACATACTGCTCACTCCATTATACGCTCTTCTCCTGCATATACTCCTCACTCCATCATACCCTTTGTACTCTTCTCCCGCACATACTCCTCACTCCATCATACCCTCTACACTCTTCTCCCACACATACTCCTCACTCCATCATACCCTCTGCACTCTTCTCCCGTACATACTGCTCACTCCATCATACCCTCTACACTCTTCTCCCACACATACTCCTTACTCCATCATACCCTCTACACTCTTCTCCCACACATACTGCCCCCTGTCAAATACTACACACTACTCTCCAGCATATACTGTACTGCCCTTTGTCATACCCTCTGCTCTCTTCTGCTGCAGGTATCCCCAACCCTGCCCGTCCTGGAAAGGGCACACTCTTCCTGGTGCATTATAGTATAGGCCAGTGATGGTGAACCTTGGCACCCCAGATGTTTTTGAACTACATTTCCCATGATGCTCAACCACACTGAAGAATGCATAAGCGTCATGGGAAATGTAGTTCCAAAACATCTGGGGTGCCAAGGTTCACCTTAACTGGTATAGGTGTATGACTGTGGGGGGGGGGGGGGCATTAGAGTGTAAGCTCCTCTGTTGCAAAGACCAACTGGAATGGTTCAGTGTTACAGCACTGCAGAATATGCCAATATTCCATTTATATGTAAATGTACAATGACAGTACCGAGTAAGTGTAAATATTAACAAGCATATTTTTTTATAATATTATTGGGTGGAGTGTTTCTTTAATAACCCGTCATGTTTGGATTGGTACCAGCAGAAGTGACCTGTGTTTATGGGTTGGCTCTGGTTCGGACTCTAGTTGGCCTCCCAGAATCTGTTTCTACCAGTAAAGCATTGTATTGGCAATGACAGATCTGGAGGTTCCCGGCAGTCACACCAACACTTGCTATGGTAGAACATACACAAGTGAGTGGCATGCCACCCAGACCATGCTCTACAAATATCATCACACAGTGTTTATAACAGCACACCCTGCTTACTTACCTGAGATGGGTGTAAGTACGGCTCTGGTGAGGCCAGATTGGTTTGGACAGACACACTTTTTTCCAGCAGTATTTGTGGAAATCCAAGTTTATCGAAAGGGTTCCTCTTCCAGTATTTGCCATCCTGCTGTGCCAGCGCCTCGTCCTCGCTGAAGGCTCTGACCACAGGGCCGGGCATCGGTAGAGGCACGGCACCATCGCTCTCATAACCAGAGCCATCTTTCTGGGAGTCCCAGCTGCTCCTCTGCTTCATGTGGAAATGGGCCTGTTGGGCCTCCCATGCCAGACGGGCCTGGGCCATAAAAGTTTCGGTTGAGCCACGGTGCATATCAGACTCTGACGACCGACTCTCTGTCCGGCTCATTAGCGGCCGGTTGGGCATGGACGAAGGCCTTTCTTCTACCATATTATTCTCGTTCATTTGCTCCCTCTCTGCGGTGACATCAGCCGGAGCCGAGTTCGGTTCCTGGGACAAGGACGGTTTCCTGCTTTTCCGTTTTCTTGTGTTGGGGGAGTAACTCGCAGAGGACATGGCGTCCTGCTGACTAGACCAAGACATGGAATCTTCGGAATGAAACTGTTGGTGTTGCTGTTGTTGTTGTTGTTGTTGGTTGTGTCGCAGTTCGGCGTTCTCCATGCTGCTGTAATCTCCAGACTTGACCTCCAAACGATGGTCCCTCATATAGGGTGGATTGTGCTGCAAGGAGTAAGATCCACCAATGGTATTAGGTGTGTATTTATGCCTGATACCCGTTTTCATCTTTGGGCTGGACCCCGACTGTTCTACATAGACTAACTGCCTTACATACTCCTTTCCGGCCGGGCTGTAGTCCAAGCTCATGAACCTGTCAGAGCACTTCTGTTTGGTCAACACAAGCTGTTGGTACGGAGAGGTGGAAACCTGTTTGGGCGACTGTAGGTAGGCGTGTGGTTTTCGTACGGGTGACTTTTGCGGGGACATTGCCCGAAAATTGCCGCTGCTGTCGTACTGCATTTCCATGGGCGGTTCATCATAGATGGGAGCTTGATACTCCATGGGAGGTTCTTCGTACAATGGGGGCTCGTACGCATAGCGTGGAGAAGAAGGTTGGGACTCGTTTGAATGCTTTCGGTGTTGAGATTGTAACGTGCAGAATGATTCGCCTCGCCCGAGGAGGGGCGAGCAGGAGCCAACGTGATCCGCTCTTTTCATGTACGGGGATGATTTTCTTTCAGGGAAGAAGACAGAATTGTCCGTGTCTACAGAGAACGTTTGCATGATGGGAGAAGGCTGCCCGCCTGATGGCCGGCGGGACCGGGTACCCTGGGCGTTGTCGGTAGAGTAACCATTACCCTGGTGCATCAAGAAGCTTGGCTCCCGATCTGTCACTTTGATCAACATTCGTTCTTTGGTGCCCGTGTTCCATCTGAGAGATGATGTCCTGCACACAGACACAACAAAGTGTGAAAATTTGTCGAAAAGGAACACAAAACAAATATTTCATTATCATTATATGAAATAATAGGCCTAATGTTTAAAAATCTGTGATAACCTTTATTGACTAACTGAGGTTATTAAACATGCAAACTTTCAGGACCAGTTAAAGAGGAAGTAAACCCATCAGGGTTTCATTCCCTGCAAAGGCAAAGCATAATGGACTACTATGCATCGGCTCCAGAGGACGTCAGAGTGACGAAACGCGTAGGGCGTGGCCACGTTGTGTGCACTCGTTTGAATGGATAGAGACGAACGGCTGAGTTTTTTCCATACGCATATGCTTTTAATGTCAAATGTGAGTAGTTTTTAATATTAATAAACGAACGATCTGGTTAAGAATGTATTACACTATGGATATGTCTTTCCTCATATATAATTAACGTTGGAGACCATACGGACGGAATAGCGAAGCTTCACCCAGTGCACCAGCAGCAGCCAGCGAGCAGCACAGTGGCTTACATTGTGAAGGTCCATACAGCCCCATAAGGGGCATTAACTCTGGTGAGAGCATTTACATACTATAGCACTGAGTGGCGCACCGGGGATGAAGTTTTCTAATTGAAGACCCGCACTGTTTGCACGAGTGAATGAAATATTCCCTATTGACTTTACACATCAATTACAGCAATAATCCGAGGAGGCAGTATCATTAAGCCAAACATTAATTTTGGACTTATATTGGACATAGATGCGTCTTCATGCGATTATTGGTTGAACATATTTCTGATCCCTGGCTGTTCTGATCCCTAGTCGCTTTTTTGCACTTATTTTGCACATGTTTGCACAGTTTGTTCTGAACTAGCACATTGTTGGATACAAACAACATTTTCACCATTTTGTATATCTAAATGAATGTTTATATATTTTTGGTATTCACCCATAGCAGGCTGACACGTATAAGATAACTTAATATCTATTTTGGATATAATTATGATGGAACACGAATGTTGATTCAATATTGATCACACATATATTTTTTCAATTAGGATACAAAATTATTTTAGGAAATCTTTGCACGCTATTGCCAACAGCTTTTTCTTTTTATAAAAAAACACCAGGTTTCGGTGATAGGTTAATTTATCACATCACTGATAGGGTTTAACGCCATAACCTTTTTATTTTATACTATGCATCGCATCGCATCGCATAGTAGTCCATTATGTGTCACTTACCTGACACAGGAGCCAGCGAAGTCACCGATGTCCCCTGTAGTACGGCGCATCCATCTTCTCGGTGGGTCTCGCAGCTCCGCCGCTGTCATTCGGCGAAGCCGCGATGACGTCACTCCCGTGCATGTGCACGGGAGCCGAGACATGCGGCATTGCGCGGCATCTTCGTTATCGAGGATGCCACGCTCAGTGCGCCTGCGGTGCCCGTCTTGGGGCAAATATCTCCTAAACCGTATAGGTTTGGGAGATATTTCTTGGACTTAATTTAGGCTTACCTGTAGGTCAAAGTGGTTTGTAAGGGTTTACAACCACTTTAAGTTCCCTTCTTCAGGCTTTAAAGACCATGAAGAAGAGACCCAATGGGCCCCAAAAACTTGAATTTTGAATAACTTAAAAGTGGTTCTTAATGCTCAAGGTTCTTTTTACTTTCACGCATTCTACGCATGCAGGTAAAAAAACCTTCTGTGTGCAGCAGCTGCCCCAGTCCCCCTAATACAGGGGTAGGGAACCTTTTTGGCTGAGAGAGCCATGAACGCCACATATTTTAAAATGTAATTCCGCGAGAGCCATACAATATGTTTAAAACAATCTTTTTTTATAATCGATTAATCGACTAATTTCAATTATAACTGTAATATCCACATCTCCCCTACGATTGTTTGCTTGCTTACCACGACACAGGCAGGCAGATCCACGAGCAGTTGAGACGGGTGATGATGGCGTCAGCACGCCGCTCACCTAGGCCGCCTCCGGGTGTACCAAGATGGCCGCAGCTCCGGAGCTATCCTATGGGCTTAATCCACGGATCGGCACACCACGCAATCCGCAGATTGAGAGGTGAGAGCCAGATGCAGCCATCAAAAGAGCCACATCTGGCTCGAGAGCCATAGGTTCCCTACCCTTGCCCTAATACATTGATTCTCAATCAGGGTTCCGTGGAACCCTACGGTTCCTCCAGAGGTTGCTAGGGGTTCCTTCAGCATTGGGCCATGTCTGCCTCTCAGATAATTTCCCACCGACACCATTGACCTTTTTAGCTCTCTGTAAGGAGGTAATTCCTCCCAATGACCACAAGTGTAAGGATCATTCTTCCCACTGACCATCACACTAATGTATCATGAGTTGTAGATTTCTAATTGTTAGCAGGGGTTCCCCGAGACCGGAGAACTATTTCAAGGGTTCCTCTGTGTTGAAAAGGTTGTGAAAGGCTGCCCTCTTACCTAAGCCCCATCGCGATCCAGCAATGTGCACTAGAGCCTCAGCTCTCCTGGGTCTCTCTCTCCTTATTGGCTGAGACATCAGCGGGAGCCTTTGGCTCCCGCTGCTGTCATTCACAGCCAGTGAACCAATGAGGAGAGAGGGTGGGGCCTATATCCATGGAATCCACCTGAAAGCTGGAAATTAAAGTAGTAGGCACCTCTATACAGTGATTGCTGCTGGTTTCCAGGTCCCATGCTGAGCGGCTGCACTGCTTTTTTATGACTACAGGATGTCAGCTGCTGGGCATGGGCAAAGTATTCTCTGATTGGATGAGGTGTAGGTTATGGTATCACTGCCCCGCCTCTCCACCTTGTAAAAACACAGAAAGCTTTGCATTCAATGAGAAACGAGAGGAGATCACTGGAGTAGCGGTGTGTATTAGTCTACTACAGTGATTTCCAACCTCTAGAGAAGGGGGTGTCAAACTCAATTTCATCGCGGGCCGCATCAGCATTATGGTGGCCCTTTAAAGGGCCGGTTGTATTTGTAAGACCGCATAAATTTATCCCTGTTTTTTTTTCTCATTAGAATAGGGACAGGAAATCAACCACAACCCCTCACCTTGAACCGCATTAAACAGTGGGTGTGGCCAAATTTCACTACCAGTGGGAGGATCTTAAAGGGGCAATAAATAGGATTCTGTGGTGCACTATGTACCAGGATGTGCAGGATTCTAGGGTGCGCTATGTACTAAGAGCAGGACTCTGGGGTGTGCTATGTACTAAGTGCAGGATTCTAGGGTGCGCTATGTACAGATTGCAGGATTTTGGGTTGTGATATGTAGAGAGTGCAGGATTCTGGGGTGTGCTTTGTACTAAGTGCAGGATTTTGGGATGTGCTATCTACCAAGCGCATGATTTTGGGGTGTGCTTTGTACCAAGTGCAGGATTCTAGGGTGCACTATGTACCAAGCACAGGATTCTGGGGTGCGCTATATACCAAGCACAGGATTCTGGGGTGCGCTATGTATCGAGGGCAGGATTCTGGGGTCTATGTACCAAGTGTAGGATTTTGGGGTGTGCTATGTACTAAGTGCAGGATGGTGTGCTCTGTACCAAGCACAGGATTCTGGGGTGCGCTATATACCAAGCACAGGATTCTGGGGAGCGCTATGTATCGAGGGCAGGATTCTGGGGTCTATGTACCAAGTGTAGGACTTTGGGGTGTGCTATGATGAACTAAGTGCAGGATGGTGTGCTATGTACCAAGCACAGGATTCTGGGGTGCGCTATATACCAAGCACAGGATTCTGGGGTGCGCTATGTATCGAGGGCAGGATTCTGGGGTCTATGTACCAAGTGTAGGATTTTGGGGTGTGCTATGTACTAAGTGCAGGATGGTGTGCTATGTACCAAGCACAGGATTCTGGGGTGTGCTATGTACCAAGCACAGGTTTCTGGGGTGCGCTATGTACTACCAAGCACAGGATTCTGGGGTGCGCTATGTACAGAGTGCAGGATTCTGGGGTGTGCTATGTATCAAGCACAGGATTCTGGGGTCTACGTACCAAGCACAGGATTCTGGGGTGCGCTTTGTACAGAGTGCAGGATTCTGGGGTGCGCTATGTATCAAGCGCAGGATTCTGGGGTGCGCTATGTATTAAGCGCAGGATTCTGGGGTGCGCTATGTATTAAGCGCAGGATTCTGGGGTCTACGTACCAAGTGCAGGATTCTGGGGTGTGCTATGTACCAAGTGCAGGATGGTGTGCTATGTACTAAGTGCAAAATTCAGGGGTTTGCTACGTACAGAGTGCAGATTTTAGGATTGCAGTGTGTACAGAGTGCAGGGTTGAGGAGTGCCCTACATAGAGGTGCAGGGTTTAGCTGTGTGCTATGCACAGTGTGCAGGGTTTAGCTGTGTGCTATGCACAGTGTGGAGGGTTTAGCTGTGTGCTATGCACAGTGTGCAGGGTTTAGCTGTGTGCTATGCACAGTGTGCAGGGTTTAGCTGTGTGCTATGCACAGTGTGGAGGGTTTAGCTGTGTGCTATGCACAGTGTGCAGGGTTTAGCTGTGTGCTATGCACAGTGTGCAGGGTTGTGGTTGGAAAAAAAAAAAAGCCCTGGGTGTGAGGTCAGATGAAATGGCCTGGTGGGCCGGGTTCGGCCCGTGGGCCTTGTGTTGGACACATGCACTCTAGAGGGATCTCACAAGAATGGTATACACATAGTCACATTGGTCGAAGCTGTACTGGCATACCTATACAAAAATATCCATACCTGGAAACTCCAAACTTCCTTCATTATTAGAAGCCATCTAAGTAAATGACCTTGCTCTTAATATCTTCAATTTATTAGTTACTCCACTACAACAGGACCGGACAGAACATATAGTCTAAGAATACAAAGAGTGCTCTGAACCTAGCCCATCCCCCCCCCCCCCCCCAATAAAAAATAATGAACAAGAAACATTTCAGGGCTCCACATTAGCGCGGTAAATAGTACTAGAGAAGGTCCCAGAGCTCTTAGTAAAAAGGAGTTAGCATGTTACTTTCTTTGTGAGAGTAGAGATCTTGTGTATAAAGGGACTCAGCGACGCCACGCAATGGTCGGAGCCTGTATGGTCTGTAGTTTGAGCAAGCAGGAGTAGGAGCAAGCTGTGGGAGCAGGCTGCACCCAAAAGAGGAAGCTCTGCTTGTTTGCACCCTCCACTGCCACACTGGCACTTTTTTTTGGGGGGGGGAGGGGGAGTAGTAGGTACCTGGTTGGGACAAGTACCCACTCCCACTTCCAGTCAGATGCCCCTCAGTAATCCAAGCCGCCCTCCTTCCTCCGCAGTCTTACGGGACACACCACAGAGCCCAGAAGACCACGGGACCAGTCACAAGTTGCGGCACGACTCGCGCATGTGCAGTAGGAAACCAGGTGTGAAGAAGTAAGGCTTGACTTCCTGTTTCCCTAACGTAAGATGCCGGAGGCTGCACCCGAAGATGACTGAAGATTCGGCTCGGTTATGGACAAGGCGGGATCCCTGGACAGGTAAGCGTCCTTTATATTAAAAGTCAGCAGCTACAGGATTTGTACAGGATTTGTAGCTGCTGACTTTTCATTTATTCTGAAGGAGACCGGAGTTCCACTTTAAGCTTAGTTAGGAATAGGCTGGATTTCTACTTTGCTTTTAGATCTGCAGCTAAGGCCCAATAGGGGTGAAACATGTCAGAGGGGTGTGACCAATGGGCGGGGATTTGAGTTCTTTCATTATCCTTAAAGGGGTTGTAAACCTTCTCTTTTTAAAAAAAACAAAAACAAATTTTAGTGCACAGCCCCCCCCCCCATTTTACTCACCTGAGCCCGTTCGTTCCCATCCCGGAGACGCGCACACCTTCTCTGGCCAGTGTCTTGATTGGATAGAGCGATAGCAGCACAGCCATTGGCTCCTGCTGCTGTCAATCAAATCCAATGACATGGGGGGGGGCGTTGCCGAGTCCTGCCGTCTGTGTCTATGGACGCAGCAGCGGGACTCGGGAGCGCGCCCGCACGGGTGCCCCAAAGGAGAGCGCTTCTAAGATGGGACAATCGATGCGGGGGGAGGAGCCAGGAGCGCCGCGGAAGGACCCCAGAAGAGGAGGATTGAGGACACTCTGTGCAAAACTTACTGCACAGAGGAGGGAAGTGTAACATGTTTGTTATTTTAAAAGAAGAAAAAGAGAACCTTAAGACCCCATACACACTATCAGATTTTCTGCAGGTTTTTGTCTTCAGATTTACCACAAGCATGTAGTGCGAGGGCGTGCCTGATTACATACAAATTGAAACTCTTACGCCCCGTACATGCGGTCGGAAATTCCGACGGAAAAAGTCCAATCGGATTATGTTGTCGGAAAATCCGATCTTGTGTGGGCTCTATCGGACTTTCTCCGTCGGCATTTCGGACGGAAAAAGTTTGAGAGCTGGATCTAAAATTTCCCGACAACAAAATCCGATTGGACTTTTTCCGATCGTGTGTAGAGAATTCCGACGCACAAAGTGCCGCGCATGCTCAGAATGTGGAGACGAAAGCTATTGGCCTTTGGCCTCTACGTAGTCCCGTTATACGTCACTTTTTTTTTCGAACGATCGGATTTTCCGACAACTTTGTGCGACCGTGTGTATGCAAGACTAGTTTTGGCCAAAATTCGTTGGAAAAAATCCAGCAGATCTTGTGGTCGGAATGTCCGGCCGTGTGTATGGGGCATTTTCCCGCGTACACGCGGTTAGACTTTCTGACGGATAATGTACGATCGCACTGTGTTGTCGGAAATTCCGATCGTGTGTGGGGACTCCATCGGAATTTTTCTGTTGGAATTTCCGACACATAAAGTTTGAGATCTGGATCTAAAATTTTCCGACAACAAAATCCGTTTAAGTTCCGATCGTGTGTATACAAATCCGACACACACAAAGCGCCGCGCATGCTCTGAATAAATTACCAGACGAAAGCTATTGGCTACAGGCCCTCTTTATAGTCCCGCCGGACGTGTTCTACGTCACCGCGTTCTGAACGATCGGATTTTCCGACAACTTTGTGTGACTGTGTGTGTGCAAGACAAGTTTGGGCCAAAATCCCTCGGAAAAAATCCGACGGATTTTGTCGTTGGAATGTCCGACTGTGTGTACAGGTCATTATGCCGTGTACACACCGTGGGATTTTCCGCCGGGAAATGTTGGATGTGAGCTTGTTGTCGGAAAGTCTGACCGCGTGTGTACGCTTCATCGAACGTTTTCTGTCGGACTTTCCGCCAACAAATGTCGGCTAGCTTGTTCTCAAATTTTCCGCCAACAAACCTTTGTTGTTGGAAAGTCCGATCGTGTGTACACAAGTCCGTCGCACAAAAGTTCACGCATGCTCGGGAGCAAGGACGAGACCCGGAAGCGGTCGGTCTTGTAATCTAGCGATCGTAATGGAAAATTAACGTTTGTGACGCGGCAAATTTCGAAATCTGGAAATGCAGCGCGCAATTCTCTTCATCTATAATGGGATAATAATGAAGCTGCTTTGCTGGTGATACTGATGGAGTTTTTGCAAACTTGGCTTTTTTTTCCAAGTGATATCAAGAATAATAATATAAATAAAAATAGCGCAAAATAAATAAAAAAACGCAAAAAAAAAAAGTGTGAATCAACACTCACCAAACTTCTACTAACACAAAATTAGCAGAAGGAGCCCAAAGGGTGGCGCTAAAGAGCTGAAAAGCCACGTAGTACATCACTACGTTCGTAATTGTTGGCCAACATTTGCGTGACCGCGTGTATGCAAGACAAGTTGGGGCCAACAACCTTCGAACAAAATTCCGCGGCTTTGTTGTCGGAAAGTCCGATCGTCTGTACGCGGCATTAAGGTTTGACTTCATATTATATGGTTTTGGTAAATCTGAAGACAAAAATCTGCAGAAAATCGAATGTGTAATGGGGTCTCAGTGTCCCTTTAAAGAGGAAGTAAACCCTGATGAGTGTTACTTCCTCTTTCATTCCCTGCAAAGGTAAAGCATAATGGATTACTGTGCATCGCATCGCATCGCATCGCATAGTAGTCCATTATGTGTCACTTACCTGACACAGGAGCCAGCGAAGTCACCGCTGTCCCCTGTAGTCCGGAGCATCCATCTTCTTGGTGGGGTCTCGCAGCTGCGCCGCTGTCATTCGGAGAAGCCGCGATGACGTCACTCCCGCGCATGCGCACGGGAGCCAACACGCGCGGCATCTCCGTCGTTGAGAATGCCGCGCTCAGTGCGCCCGCGTGCCGCTGTCTACGGCGCATGCGCCGTAGACAGCGGTGCCTGTTTTCGGGAAAATATCTCCTAAACCATATAGGTTTAGGAGATATTTCTTGGACCTACAGGTAAGCCTTAATCTAGGCTTACCTGTAGGTCAAAGTGGTTTGTAAGGGTTTACAACCACTTTAAGTGGGGTACACACTATAAGAAAATCGGGCAAACATTCGTCCGATTTTTTTCTCGATGTTTCACAGTAAATCGGAACCGATGAAAAAAAATTTGTACGAAAATTCTTACGAATATTCTCATACGACAAAGGAATTTTTTTTTGTTTGTTGTTTAGGCGCCTTTCACGCTGGAGCGGTGGGTGCGTCGGTGGTAAAGTGCGCTATTTTTAGCGGCTCTTTACCGTCAATTTCGATGCGCTATTCGCCCGCTAGCGGGGCGCTTTTACCCCCACGCTAGCGGCCGAAAAAGGATGAAAACCACCTGCAAAGTGCTGCTGCAGCACCGATTTGCCGGCGGTATAGCCGCGCTGCCCCATTGATTTCAATGGGCAGGAGCAGTGGAGGAGCGGTCCTTCACCGCTCCAAAGATGCGGCTTGCAGGACTTTTTTTTTAGCGTCCTGCCAGAGCACCGCTCCAGTGTGAATGCCCTCGGGGTTTTAATAATACAGGTATTTGCACCCACTTCCGGGCATAGACTCCCGCAGGAGTCTACCCCTCCCCCCCCCCCCCACTCTCTGCTAGGAAACACCACGGGTCCCAGAGACAGCGCGGACCATCCGGATTGCGCAGCGAGACTCGCGCATGCGCACTAGGGAACCAGGAAGTGAAGCCGCAAAGGCTTGGCTTCCTGATTCCCTTACCCAAGATGGCGGCGGCAGCACCCAAGAGCCGAGGGACAGATCGGCTTCAGGTGAGGACAGCGCTGCATCCCCGGGACAGGTAAGCGTCTTGTTTTAAAAGTCAGCAGCTGCGGTATTTGTAGCTGCTGACTTAAAAAAAAAATATATATATATTTGGGCTGAAAAAACAGCAAAGTTAACCCAATTTTTTTTTTTTGCATAACGTGAAAGATGATGTAAAGATATACCTAACATGTCACGCTTTAAAATTGCGTCTGCCCATGGAATGGCGCCAAACGTCGGTATTTAAAAAAATCTCCATACATTTAAATAAAAAAAAAATCTCCATAAGCGACGCTTTAAATTTGTTTACAGGTTACCTGTTTACAGAGGAGGTCTTGAGATAGAATTATTGCTCTCGCTCTGACATTCACAGCAATACCTCACCAGCGTGGTTTGAATGTCGTTTACGTATTTCGGAAGCGACCTGCGTACGCGTTTGTTTCTGCGGGGGGACTGGGGCGCTTTCATTAATTAATTTTTTTTTTATTGTTTGTTTATTTTTTATTTATTTTTTTTACACTTTGCCTTTAGTTTTTTTAGTTTTTCTTATCTCTTTTATTCCTATTACATGGAATGTAAACATCCCTTGTAATAGGAATAGAGCGTGACAGGTCCTCTTATTTAAGATCCCAAATCTCTCCTCTAGGCTGGAAAACCTGAGATTGAAAAAAAAAAAATCTCAGGCCCGCCGGGTCGGAGGTGACATCATAACGTTGCGCCCGTCCTTTGAGAGTCATCTGGTCCTCAGGTCGGCTCTATGGTAAAACTTCCGACCGCCAGCGGACTCCAACCCGCCGATTGCACGGGCGAGCCGGTAGAAGCACCAGAGGCTGAACTGCCGCCATGATTGTTCTTACTTGGTAGGGACTGATGTCTGTAGCTGCACCCAGAAGTCAGATTATCTCCACTCAAACCTAAGGACGTCATCTGACGGCCAGCGGCATGGAAGTGGTTAAAGTAGTTTGGTTGATCGTGCTGCCAAAATCGGTCGCTTTGTCCTCTTACCCTGTTTCCCTGAGAATAAGACGTAGCGTGATTGTCGGTGACGGCTGCAATATAAGCCCTACCCCCCCCCCCCCCAAATAAGCCCTACCCTGTTTCACTGAAAAAAAGCCCTACCCTGGAAATAAGACCTACAAGGACTTTAACTAGGGCTTATTTAAGGGGGGTAGGGCTTATATTGCAGCCATCACCGACAATCACGCTAGGTCTTATTTTTAGGGAAACAGGGTACTACCTGAGACTCTATGGCCCAAAAAACAACTCAATAGCGCGACTGCTATCTTATCTATAGTTGATGCGGGAGGGCCGATGCACTCCACAAGCATTAGATCAGTGGTCTCCAAACTGCGGCCCTTGGGACATTATTCCTCCCACTCATACAAGACACTATTCTGCCATCTGACACCAACAATGGGGCACCATTCCTCCCACTGACACCAACAATGGGGCACCGTTCCTCCCACTGACACCAACAATGGGGCACCGTTCCTCCCACTGACACCAACAATGGGGCACCGTTCCTCCCACTGACACCAACAATGGGGCACCGTTCCTCCCACTGACACCAACAATGGGGCACCGTTCCTCCCACTGACAACAACAATGGGGCACCATTCCTCCCATTAACACCAACAATGGGGCACCATTTCTCCCACTGACACCAACAATGGGGCACCATTTCTCCCATTGACACCAACAATGGGGCACCATTTCTCCCACTGACACCAACAATGGGGCACCATTTCTTCCCACTGACACCAACAATGGGGCACCATTGCTTCCCACTGACACCAACAATGGGGCACCATTCCTCCCACTGACACCAACAATGTGGCACCATTCCTCCCACTGACACCAAGAATGGGGTACCATTCCTCCCATTAACACCAACAATGGGGCACCATTTCTCCCACTGACACCAACAATGGGGCACCATTCCTCCCATTAACACCAACAATTGGGCACCATTTCTACCACTGACACCAACAATGGGGCACCATTTCTCCCACTGACACCAACAATGGGGCACCATTCCTCCTATTGACACCAATAATGGGGCACCATTCCTCCCCTTAATATAAAACGTGCCGATTTTTACTCCCACTGATACCAGGGAAATTTCCACTCACATTAGCCAGAATCCGGTCTTTTCAAAGCCTGAAGGACGATAAACCGGCCCTTTGTTTAGAAACAATAAATCGAAATCTAACAACCCAAAAACCAATGCGTGCAATCAAAAGAAAATCAAATAAATATACAAGCAGTCCTGAGTTACATACAGTATCTGACAAAAATAAGTACACCCCTCACATTTGTGTAAATCTTTTCTTCTATCTTTTCATGTGACAACACTGAAGAAATGACACTTGTCTACAATGTAAAGTAGTGAGTGTACAGCTTGTATAACAGTGTAAATTTGCTGTCCCCTCAAAATAACTCAACACACAGCCATTAATGTCTAAACCGCTGGCAACAAAAGTCAGTACACCCCTAAGTGAAAATGTCCCAATTGGGCCCAATTAGCCATTTTCCCTCCCCGGTGTCATGTGACTCGTTAGTGTTACAAGGTCTCAGGTGTGAATGGGGAGCAGGTGTGTTAAATTTGGTGTTATCGCTCTCACTCTCTCATACTGGTCACTGGAAGTTCAGCATGGCACCTCATGGCAAAGAACTTTCTGAGGATCTGAAAAAAAGAATTGTTGCTCTACATAAAGATGGCCTAGGCCAGTGATGGTGAACCTTGGCACTCCAGATGTTTTGGAACTACATTTCCCATGATGCTCATGCACTCTGCAGTGTAGTGGAGCATCATGGGAAATGTAGTTCCAAAACATCTGGAGTGCCAAGGTTCACCATCACTGGCCTAGGCTATAGGATGATTGCCAAGACCCTGAAACTGAGCTGCAGGACGGTGGCAAAGACCATACAGCGGTATAACAGGACAGGTTCCCCTCAGAACAGGCCTCGCCATGGTCCACCAAAGAAGTTGAGGTCACGTGCTCAGCGTCATATCCAGAGGTTTTCTTTGGGAAATAGACGTATGAGTGCTGCCAGCATTGCTGCAGAGGTTGTGGGGGTGGGGGGGTCAGCCTGTCAGTGCTCAGACCATACGCCGCACACTGCATCAAATTGGTCTGCATGGCTGTCATCCCAGAAGGAAGCCTCTTCTAAAGATGATGCACAAGAAAGCCCGCAAACAGTTTGCTGAAGACAAGCAGACTGAGGACATGGATTACTGGAACCATGTCCTGTGGTCTGGTGAGACCAAGATAAACGTATTTGATGTCAGATGGTGACAAGCGTGTGTGGGGGCAACCAGGTGAGGAGTACAAAGACAAGTGTGTCTTGTCTACAGTCAGGCATGGTGGTGGGAGTGTCATGGTCTGGGGCTGCATGAGTGCTGCCGGCACTGAGGAGCTACAGATCATTGAGGGGACCATGAATGCCAACATGTATTGTGACATACTGAAGCAGAGCATGATCCCCTCCCTTCAGAGACTGGGCCGCAGGGCAGTATTCCAACATGATAACCACCCCAAATACATCTCCAAGACCCCCACTGCCTTGCTAAAGAAGCTGAGGGTAAAGGTGATGGACTGGCCAAGCATGTCTCCAGACCTAAACCCTATTGATCATCTGTGGGGCATCCTCAAACGGAAGGTGGAGGAGCGCAAGATCTCCAACATCCACCAGCTCTGTGATGTCCTTACAAGCTGTAAAAATATTTACAAAAATGTAAGGGGTGTACACACTTTTGTGAGATACTGTACCCTATATTACCAAAAGTATTGGGACGCTTGCCTTTACACACACATGAACTTTATTGGCACCCCAGTCTTAGTCCGTAGGGTTCAATATTGAGTTGGCTCCGCCCTTTGCAGCTATAACAGCTTCAACTCTTCTGGGAAGGTTTAGGAGGGTGTCTATGGGAATGTTTGACCATTCTTCCAAAAACACATTTGTGAGGTCAGGTACTGGTGATGGATGAGAAGGCCTGGCTCATGCTTTAATTCATCCCAAAAGTGTTCTAAAAGGTTGAGGTCAGCACTCTGTGCAGACCAATCAAGTTTCTTTGCTCCAAACTCCCTCATCCGTGTCTTTATGGACCTTGCTTTGTGCACTGGTCCAAATCGTTTGGTGGAGGGGGGATTATGGTGGGGGGGGGGGGGGGGGGGGGGGTTGTTTTTCAGCGTTTGGACTTGGCCCCTTAGTTCCAGTGAAGGGAAATCTTAAGGCGTCGGCATACCAAGACATTCTGGACAATTTCATGCTCCCAACTTTGTGGGAACAGTTGGAGGACGGCCCCTTCCTGTTCCAACATGACTGCCCACCAGTGTTCCATAAGCCCTGTGTAAAAAAATATAAATGAGAGTGTTTTTGAGAAGCCAATACTAAGACCCAGGGGGGCAGAGGACAACTAAAGCTCCCAAGTTTCACCATCAATGGTACCCAGATCCTTCTCCCATCCCTTTCTACATGGTAACGCAGTAGCATCCCGGAGAGCATTCAGAAGAATTGAATAAGGCCGCGTACACACGCGCGGACTGTTCGCCCAACTTTGTCCGCTGAACAGTGTTTCAGCGGACAGTCCGCTCGTGTGTGGGCTTTCAGCGGACAGTTTCAGCGGACAGTTTGACGAACAAGGTTTTTCGGAAATTCCGTAAAACTGTCCGCTGAAACCTTGTTTCAGCGAACAGTTCCCTCATGTGTAGGCTTGTTCGACAAACTCAGTTCCGCGCATGCTCAGAAAGGCTTTACACGCCGAAAGTTATAATGCAGTGTATAGGACGTCGTATTTTTCGTCCCGTCGTACGTGCCGTTCACGTCATCGCGCACGGTTTCAGCAAACTGTTCGTTCGTCGTGTGTGGCCATGTCCGTCCATGCTAATTTTGAGCGGACTGTTTGCCGAAACTGTTTGACGGACAAAGTTGGGCGAACAGTCCCCGCGTGTGTACGCGGCCTAAGGCACCTTCTCATTATTTGGAAGTTTTGCAGCCTTATGCCGCGTACACACGACCAGACTTTGACAGACTAGGTCCAACGGTCTTCCCGACGGACTTTCGGTGGAGTTCCGACGGACTTTCCGAATGAACGGACTTGGCCACACACAATCACACAAGTCTGACGAATTTGAACGGATTCAAATGTGATGACGTACGACCGGACTAGAATAAGGAAGTTCATAGCCAGCAGCCAATAGCTGCCCTCGCGTCGGTTTTCGTCTGTCGGACTAGCACACAGATGAACGGATTTCTCCATAGGAACTGGGTATGGCGGAGTTCCGGCGAACGTTCTCTGTCTCCTCAATGGTACTGGAAAACGTGAATACGTCAATGTCCTTCCCAACTCAGTAACCAGGCACTTCTTTGGATGCCACTTGCCGGCCCTCCTCCGAAGAGTCCTCCCCCAGTCACTTTCACAAGCTGTGGTGCCCCTCCAAGCCGAGAGCACACCCGGACACCTTGAATCCTCCCTCAGTTACTTCGCCCCGGACCAGTCGGTTCCGAGACTCGGGAACAGACGGATCCCTACCCCAGACCAGGCAGGTCTACTGGGGACCTCTAACAGGAACATGTTGCAGGGTGTCAAACACCCCGTGACCGGGACCCCTCACGGGGCTACCCCGGTCCTGGAACCAGAACAGACCACACGGGTCTCACAAACTCCTCTCCCTAAACATGTGATCCTCACCTCTTAAGTACCCCTTCCCAGACTCCCCAGTGGGCCCGGCACTCCCACTGATTGGTTCTGAGAAGGTTGATACTCAAAACCTCCAACCAGGCCTGGTTCTGGCCTGTCATGTGCACCTCACTGCTCACATGACCCGGCAGAACTTCCAACACAGCCGGGCTAGACTGGTGTCAAGGCCTACCTACGTTATTAACCCTCAGAACCCCTACTGTTCTGATGCAAAAAACTAAATTTACATGCCTATGACATTTTGTCCAAAATGTCATCCGCTACATGTTCTATTTCTAAAGTCCATCAGATTTTTGGACAGCAAAGGTCCGATGGAGCCCACACATGATCGAATTGTCCGACGGATTCATTCTGTCTGACCTTTGCTGTCGAAAAGTCCAGTCATGTGTACACGGCATAAGACCCAGGGGGGCAGAGGACATCTACAGCTCCCAAGTTTCACCATCAATGGTACCCAGATCCTTCTCCCATCCCTTTCTACATGGTAACGCAGTAGCATCCTGGAGAATAAGGCACCTTCTCATTATTTGGAAGGTTTGCAACCTTAGGCACCCTTAGGTGGAACACCTTAGTCCTTCACCCAAAACAAGGCCTGGCACTGGGCTGCGGGCGTGAGGCAGGGCAAAGACTACGGCACGATAATTGGAAAGGCCGGCAGGGTCTGCAGGAGACGGCTCCACACTACCAAAGCAGATAAAGTCTTCTGACTACAGTGGTAGATAACCCCCTTTGTAGCCACCTAACAGGAACATGTTGCGGGGTGTCGAACACCCAGTGACCGGGACCCCTCATGTGGCTACCCCGGTCCTGGAACCAGAACAGACCACACGGGTCTCACAAACTCCTCTCCCTAAACACGTGACCCCCACATCTTAAGTACCCCCTCCCAGACTCCCCAGTGGGCCCGGCACTCCCACTGATTGGTTCTGAGAAGGTTGATACTCAAAACGTCCAACCAGACCTAGTTCTGGCCTGTCATGTACACCTCACTGCTCACACATGACCCGGCAGAACTTCCAACACAGCCCGGCCAGACTGATGTCAAGGCCAACCTACGTAATTAACCCTCAGAACCCCTACTGTTCTGACGCAAAAAACTAAATTTACATGCCTATGACATTTTGTCCAAAATGTCATCCGCTACATGTTCTATTTCTAAAGTCCATCAGATTTTTGGACAGCAAAGGTCCGATGGAGCCCACATACGATCGAATTGTCCAACGGATTCATTCCGTCTGACCTTTGCTGTTGAAAAGTCCGGTTGTGTGTACGCGGCATAAGACCCAGGGGGGCAGAGGACATCTACAGCTCCCAAGTTTCACCATCAATGGTACCCAGATCCTTCTCCCATCCCTTTCTACATGGTAACACAGTAGCATCCTGGAGAATAAGGAACCTTCTCATTATTTGGAAGGTTTGCAACCTTAGGCACCCTTAGGTGGAACACCTTAGTCCTTCACCCAAAACAAGGCCTGGCACTGGGCTGCGGGCGTGAGGCAGGGCAAAGACTACGGCACGATAATTGGAAAGGCCGGCAGGGTCTGCAGGAGACGGCTCCACACTACCAAAGCAGATAAAGTCTTCTGACTACAGTGGTAGATAACCCCCTTCGTGGCCACCTAACAGGAACAAGTTGCGGGGTGTCGAACACCCAGTGACCGGGACCCCTCATGTGGCTACCCCGGTCCTGGAACCAGAACAGACCACACGGGTCTCACAAACTCCTCTCCCTAAACACGTGACCCCCACATCTTAAGTACCCCCTCCCAGACTCCCCAGTGGACCCGGCACTCCCACTGATTGGTTCTGAGAAGGTTGATACTCAAAACGTCCAACCAGACCTGGTTCTGGCCTGTCATGTGCACCTCACCGCTAACACATGACCAGGCAGAACTTCCAACACAGCCGGGCCAGACTGATGTCAAGGCCAACCTACGTAATTAACCCTCAGAACCCCTACTGTTCTGACGCAAGAAACTAAATTTACATGCCTATGACATTATGTCCAAAATGTCATCCGCTACATGTTCTATTTCTAAAGTCCATCAGATTTTTGGACAGCAAAGGTCCGATGGAGCCCACATACGATCGAATTGTCCAACGGATTCATTCCGTCTGACCTTTGCTGTTGAAAAGTCCGGTTGTGTGTACGCGGCATAAGACCCAGGGGGGCAGAGGACATCTACAGCTCCCAAGTTTCACCATCAATGGTACCCAGATCCTTCTCCCATCCCTTTCTACATGGTAACGCAGTAGCATCCTGGAGAATAAGGAACCTTCTCATTATTTGGAAGGTTTGCAACCTTAGGCACCCTTAGGTGGAACACCTTAGTCCTTCACCCAAAACAAGGCCTGGCACTGGGCTGCGGGCGTGAGGCAGGGCAAAGACTACGGCACGATAATTGGAAAGGCCGGCAGGGTCTGCAGGAGACGGCTCCACACTACCAAAGCAGATAAAGTCTTCTGACTACAGTGGTAGATAACCCCCTTCATGGCCACCTAACAGGAACATGTTGCGGGGTGTCGAACACCCAGTGACCGGGACCCCTCATGTGGCTACCCCGGTCCTTGAACCAGAACAGACCACACGGGCCTCACAAACTCCTCTCCCTAAACACGTGACCCCCACATCTTAAGTACCCCTTCCCAGACTCCTCAGCAGGGCCCGGCACTCCCACTGATTGGTTCTGAGAAGGTTGATACTCAAAACGTCCAACCAGACCTGGTTCTGGCCTGTCATGTGCACCTCACCGCTAACACATGACCAGGCAGAACTTCCAACACAGCCGGGCCAGACTGATGTCAAGGCCAACCTACGTTATTAACCCTCAGAACCCCTACTGTTCTGACGCAAGAAACTAAATTTACATGTGTATGAGATTTTGTCCAAAATGTCATCCGCTACATGTTCTATTTCTAAAGTCCATCAGATTTTTGGACAGCAAAGGTCCGATGGAGCCCACACATGATCAAATTGCCCGACGGATTCATTCCGTCTGACCTTTGCTGTCGAAAAGTCCGGTTGTGTGTACGCGGCATAAGACCCAGGGGGGCAGAGAACATCTACAGCTCCCAAGTTTCACCATCAATGGTACCCAGATCCTTCTCCCATCCCTTTCTACATGGTAACGCCTTTCCCTCCCGGAGAATAAGGCACCTCCTGATTATTTGGAAGGTTTGCACCCTCAGGTGGAACACATTTGGTGAATACAGAATTTATCATTTACTTCGGGTTGGACTTTGGTATCTCTATAATCTTTGTTTAGAACGTTTGGAGACCTCTGCAGTAGATGATCAATAGCTAAAATACAGAAGAGCCGGACAAAAGGCCTCCTTCGTTATCGTCTCGGGTCTCATCACTACCCAATAATAAGCTCAGTTCAGTTCTCACGAATACAAAAAAAAAAAAAAAGCGCCCCCGGCACAGCCAGATGAAAGGGCCGCGCTTGAGGCTGTTGGATTTACTGTCAGGAGGAAGGATGGAGATTGTTGGAAGAGGAATGACATGTGAGAGCGCCGCACACCCAGCAGCAAATCTGCCGGCGTCCCACAATCTGCATTTTCCACGCCGCTGCAGAGAAGCTCTCCGCGTTTTTCCCAGCGAGGCCTCGTGCGCTGAATAGAAAGATAATCAATAGACGGGCCAGGAGGCGCTTCAGCTGACACGAGGCTGCCGAGAGGAGAATACTGACAACCTCCAATCGGGAAGAGCCTGGCGCGCTCGCTCCTCTCCACATTGTGCTTCGCTCTTAATTCGTGCCGAGCGCCTTGTGCGGCTCAGGCAGAAATCCATGACGAGAGTTTAATTGGTTCCTCCACGGGGCTGAATCCGGGGGAAGCTGAGTCCTTCACCCCAAAACGAGGCCTTGGCACCGGGCTGCGGGCGTGAGGCTGGGCAAAGACTACAGCGCGATAATTGGGTCTGCAGGAGACGGCTCCACACTACCAAAGCAGATAAAGCCGTCTTCTGACTGCGGTGGTAGATAACCCCTCCGTGGCCACCGCTCACCAACGCTCTACCTTCCTACAAAGGTCTCGGCACTGTTCACACCTTGGCATTTTAAAGAAAAAAAACCCTCCCCCCACCCCCCCCCCCCCCCCACCATGTGTCATAACAAGTAATGTCATTTGTTCAGTGAGGATGTTCAGATCTCAGCCGTGAATTGCGCAGAGGTTAGAAGAATGTGTCAGGTTCATCTCTCTGAGCATCTTCATGGCCTTCCATGTCCAATAGAAGAATGAAAACCAACTTACTACAACACGCTAAACAACCCACTAAACCTTAAGCCAGCTTTACACTTCTATGTCTTCATTTTCATCCATTCTTCATGTTTGTTGTGCCTTTTATGCACAATTTTCATGCAATTGTTGCACAAAAAGAAACGTTGGCGCCTTTTTACAATATGTTCCTCTCACTGAAGCCAACAATGGGGCACTATTCCTCCCACTGATACCAATGATGGGGCACTATTCCCCCCACTGACACCAATGATGGGGCACTATTCCTCCCACTGACACCAATGATGGGGCACTATTCTTCCCACTGACACCAATGATGGGGCACTATTCCTCCCACTGATACCAATGATGGGGCACTATTCCTCCCACTGATACCAATGATGGGGCACTATTCTTCCCACTGACACCAATGATGGGGCACTATTCCTCCCACTGACACCAATGATGGGGCACTATTCTTCCCACTGACACCAATGATGGGGCACTATTCCTCCCACTGATACCAATGATGGGGCACTATTCTTCCCACTGACACCAATGATGGGGCACTATTCCCCCCACTGACACCAATGATGCGGCACTATTCCTCCCACTGACACCAATGATGGGGCACTATTCCTCCCACTGATACCAATGATGGGGCACTATTCCTCCCACTGACACCCATGATGGGGCACTATTCCTCCCACTGACACCAATGATGGGGCACTATTCCTCCCACTGACACCAATGATGGGGCACTATTCCTCCCACTGACACCAATGATGGGGCACTATTCCTCCCACTGATACCAATGATGGGGCACTATTCCCCCCACTGACACCAATGATGGGGCACTATTCCCCCCACTGACACCAATGATGGGGCACTATTCCTCCCACTGATACCAATGATGGGGCACTATTCCTCCCACTGATACCAATGATGGGGACTATTGCTCCCACTGACACCAATGATGGGGCACTATTCCTCCCACTGACACCAATGATGGGGCACTATTCCTCCCACTGACACCAATGATGGGGCACTATTCCTCCCACTGATACCAATGATGGGGCACTATTCTTCCCACTGACACCAATGATGGGGCACTATTCCTCCCACTGATACCAATGATGGGGCACTATTCCCCCCACTGACACCAATGATGCGGCACTATTCCTCCCACTGATACCAATGATGGGGCACTATTCCTCCCACTGACACCAATGATGGGGCACTATTCCTCCCACTGACACCAATGATGGGGCACTATTCCTCCCACTGACACCAATGATGGGGCACTATTCCTCCCACTGACACCAATGATGGGGCACTATTCCTCCCACCGACACCAATGATGGGGCACTATTCCTCCCACTAATACCAATGATGGGGACTATTGCTCCCACTGACACCAATGATGGGGCACTATTCCTCCCACTAATACCAATGATGGGGCACTACCTCCCACTGACACCAATGATGGGGCACTATTCCTCCCACTGACACCAATGATGGGGAACTATTCCACCCAATGATACCAATGATGGGGCACTATTCCTCCCACTAATACCAATGATGGGGCACTATTCCTCCCACTGACACCAATAATAGAGATCTGTTCCTCCCACTGACACAATGATGGGGAACTATTATTCCCATTGACACTAACAATGGGGTGTGGTTTCTTCCACTGACACCAATGATGGGGCACTATTCCTCCCACTGACACCAATGATGGGGAACTATTCCACCCAATGATACCAATGATGGGGCACTATTCCTCCCACTAATACCAATGATGGGGCACTATTCCTCCCACTGACACCAATAATAGAGATCTGTTCCTCCCACTGACACAATGATGGGGAACTATTATTCCCATTGACACTAACAATGGGGTGTGGTTTCTTCCACTGACACCAATGATAGGGCACTATTCCTCAAACTTAAGCCTATAAAAGGGCACTAATCCTCCCACTGACACCAATGCTATAAAACAATTCCTACTGCTGATACTAATAGATGGGACACTATTCCTTCAACTGACAACACCTATTGACACAATTTCTCCCACTGATATCAACGCAGTAGCACAATTCCTGCTGCTGACACTGACAGGACACTATTCCTCCCACTGACACCAATGATGGGGCACTATTCCTCCCACTAATACCAATGATGGGGCACTACCTCCCACTGACACCAATGATGGGGCACTATTCCTCCCACTGACACCAATGATGGGGCACTATTCCTCCCACTGACACCTATGATGGGGCACTATTCCTCCCACTGACACCAATGATGGGGCACTATTCCTCCCACCGATACCAATGATGGGGCACTATTCCTCCCACCGATACCAATGATGGGGCACTATTCCTCCCACCGACACCAATGATGGGGCACTATTCCTCCCACTAATACCAATGATGGGGCACTATTCCTCCCACTAATACCAATGATGGGGCACTATTCCTCCCACTGACACCAATGATGGGGCACTATTCCTCCCACTGACACCAATGATGGGGCACTATTCCTCCCACTGACACCAATGATGGGGCACTATTCCTCCCACCGATACCAATGATGGGGCACTATTCCTCCCACCGACACCAATGATGGGGCACTATTCCTCCCACTAATACCAATGATGGGGCACTATTCCTCCCACTAATACCAATGATGGGGCACTATTCCTCCCACTGATGTCACAGAGCCGGTCCAGGCTTGGGCAAGATGGCGACACATGCCTGGACTAGCACCTGGCTCAGCCTCTCAGCGAGCCACCCCCTCCTCCACAGTCCAGTACTCCAGTGAGCAAGAGGGGGTCAGAGCAGACAGTGGTGACTGACAGACACCAGCTCTGCTCAGGGAGCCCTGAGAATCAATCGATCAGCGGTGTTTGATCGCTCGGTTCTCAGTCTTAGAGCCGGCGGGGGATTAATGCTGCCTCCACTTAGATGAAGTATGATTCTGCAGAAAAACCCAACCCCCATACTTCTCTTTTCCCCAGCCCCTCTTTCCAGCGATATGCATGAGAGCAGCGGCTCTCTCCCCACCCATAGTTTTAAAGATCACAGCCAGTGAGGAGGGGGCAGGGGGGTGGGGCCAAGCCACGCTCTGTGTGTCTATGGACACAGAGATCCAGTGCAGCTGCATCCTCGGTTACACTGGACTACACTGAGAACCACCATGGGTACCCCGGTAGTTAGTGTGGGGGGGGGGGGTGTGGGGGAGTCCATTGCTGTCTCTTAGTCCTTATCCAGCTCACAGCTGCAGCAGCCATGAGCTTTATTTAACCGCTTGTCTATCATGCCATTTATAAACGTACCTTGGCAGACGAGTGGTTAAATACAACAGTGAGCAGAAGGATAATATGTAATTACAGCTACGATGTAGATTGTAAAATGTTTATATATATATATATCAGTGTGAACATATCAGGACTGAACCTACATACATACAGCTGATATTCCTGAACGCAACATCTGCAGCTCATACGGAATGCGGCACGGACTGCTTATGATTCCCTTGGTGTAGCGCATATGTCAGGGTTTGATGAGCGATGATAAACAGGCAGACAGGTGACACTTGTGGATGGATCCAGAGAGGAGCTACATCATTATCTGAGCGGAGAGGAGGAGGACGCCTAATGAGGGTGAAATCCCAGCGCTATTATAGCTGAACTCCAGGAACACCATACAACATAACCTGTGTAAAGCAGAAGGCCCACCGCTAATCATAAATTGTGTTTTCTATATTCCTGTAACCTTATTGTATGAGAAGCTTTGAGTTTAGTAACGGCCTCGGGACTGCAGACTGCTCAGTCTCCACTGGTGGCTCAGCGCCACGGGACACCTTCCAGGGCGAATGTCAGGTCACCTTGAGGCCAGGTGACAGATGCACACCGTAGGGATCAGGAGTGCACCGCAAGGTTGTGGACCTTACGGCTGACTGCTGCGGACGGGGGTCAAGGTGATAGGAAGGCAGGGCCGCCAGAACACCAAGATGGATCCCATCGGGGTTAGAGCGTAAGATTCCCTGGGGCGCGGAGTCTAAGAGCCAGCAGGTGTTCACCAGAGCCTCTAGTGGTGAGGATGGACTTGGCTGCAACTGGCACCAGGTCGCGACCCCCCAGGGTCCCCCAGCTCACACCCACACACCCACAGATGGTGAGGGACAAGCCAAGGTCGGGGCCACAAGCAGACAGGAATAGTCAGGGACACGCCAAAAGGTCAGGATCACAGGCAAACAGGGATAGTCAAGGACACGCCAAAGTCGGTAACGTAACAACAGAAGAGCACACGGTAGGTAACAGGAAGCTAACACACAAAGGTTTATCAGCAGGGTTGGCTTGCAGTGCACAGGTTAATATAGAGTTCTCTGATAGGAGCTAGGGTGGAAAAGCAGTCAGGTGAGGGTCGGCTGGTCTCTAGAAATGAACACATGGAGACAGGTAAGCAGACGAACTCTATTGCATAACCATGACAGCGAAGGAGCGCAGTGTTATGTTTTAGCCAAGGAATGGAGTCTACCCATCCATGGACTTACCCATAGCTTAAGACTGCTTCCCCAAGCATAATTGGGGCATTGTCTTCCCTTTCACTGCCCACGACACCACCCCGTAGACCTGCAATGGCACCACTGAAAAGCCACCAATTGGACCTTAGCATGTGGACCAACTTCCAGTAGTTATGCATCTGCAAGGACAGCTTTTAGAAGTGATTTTAGGTATGTAGAGAATTAATTTACAACAACAATGTCCCAATCCTGATGGATCCACCAAAAGGTTTAATAGTCTTTGCGCTCTCCCGGTTCACAGTTAACCACCTAAAATAGATCTCCACATATTCCACATCTCTACAGTTGTCACAGTCAGGGGTAAGGCTCGGAGACCAATAAATATAACAGAAGAGATGCTCTTACCTACCAGCAGGATAGGTATACAAGCAATAGGGGCTTATCCAAGGTGCGGAATCTAACCCTAACCACTAACTTCACCAGAACTCCTGATGGTGGAGGAGGGTTTTGCTTCATGTTAGTACTAGGTCGTAGTCCTAAGGATTGCCCCATCAAGAGGCGAGCAAGCTGGGGCCCAGTAGCAGATATAACAGGTAGGGATCAAGTGGAAGTGTAGTCAGTAAGCAAGCCAAAGGTCAGTAACAAGTGGTTGCAGGTTGGGATCAAGCATAAGCGTAGTCAAGGAACAAGCCAAAGGTTGGCAACGAAAGGTAGTGAAGATACGAAGGACAGCAGGAGTGACAAGAGTGAGATATTGGCTGGAGAGATCACAATAATTTGGCAAACAGGAAGTGCAGAGACATGGCTTAAATAGGAAGTTCATGGGAGGAGCAGAGAGTTCAAGGTTCACAAGAAGCAAGGTACAAGGAAAGGTTGTCTAATGGATCAGACAGGGTGCTGTTGAACATCTCAGGTGGCTCCACAAGAATAGGTACTGCCAGACACAGCAGAGATCCTGACAACACTTGTATGGATGAATGCAAAAGTCTAAGTCACCCTGCTTCGACAGTTTATAGTTTACTAAGTGAATTGCTCTAGGTAGAGGTGGGTCATTGTTCTAGGTAGAGTCATTGTCTAAATCAGCACTAATATGTGTATATATGCATGTGAGATACAATGAGGGAAAAAAGTATATGACCCCCTGTTGATTTTGTACGTTTGCCGACTGACAAAGAAATGATCAGTCTATAATTTTAATGGTCGGTTTATTTTAACAGTGAGAGACAGAATAACAACAAAAATATCCAGAAAAATGCATTTAAAAAAAAAGTTATAAATTGATTTGCATTTTAATGAGTGAAATAAGTATTTGATCCCCTATCAATCAGCAAGATTTCTGGCTCCCAGGTGTCTTCTATACAGGTAACAAGCTGAGATTAGGAGCACTCTTCTTAAAAGCAGTGCTCCTACGCAAATACCTAGGTGTATGGAACCAATTTGGTGGCTGTACAGCCACCAGTCGCTTACATCTGACTCTGATTCCGACAACCAAATCCGTCGGATTTTGTCCGATGGATTTTGTCCGAAACTGTTGTATACACACGGTCGGACGAAGTTGTCGGAAAATCCGATCGTTCAGAACGTGATGACTTTATTTTGTTACGACGGGCCTATGTTCAGGCTAGTAGCCAATAGCTTTGGTGTAGGAATTTGATCTGAGCATGCGTGGCACTTTGTCCGATCGGAATTCTCTACACATGATCGGAGTATGTCCGATCGGAGCATTTTGTCGGAAAATATTTCCGGCAAGTTGGAAAACTTGTCTTGCATACACACGGTCGCACAAAGTTGTCGGAAAATCCGATCGTTCTGAACGAGGTGACGTACAAAACTTACAACAGGACTACGTAGAGGTCAGTAGCCAATAGCTTTCGTCTCCAAATGTTTTTGAGCATGCGTGGCACTTTGTGCGTCGGAATTCTCTACACACGATCGGAAAAAGTCAGATCGGATTTTGTTGTCGGAAAATTTTTTCGATCCAGCTCTCAAACTTTTTCCATCGGAAATTCCGACAGAAAAAGTGCGATAGAGCCCACACACGATTGGATTTTTTCCGACAACATAATCCAAACTGACTTTTTCCGTCAAGAGTTTTTCCGACCCTGTGTATGGGGCATTACAGCTGACACCCAGAAAAGATCTGGGGTTCCTAGTAGATGACAGACTACCACTGCAGCTACTAAAGCCGGCAGAATTTTAGCATGCATAAAAAAGGGGATATACTCCAGAGATAAAACTATAATCCTGCCACTCCCTGGTTAGACCAGGTTTGGAGTATTCTGTCCAGTTCTGGTCACCGGTCCTCATGTGCTGGAACTTGAGAGAATCCAAAGAAAGGCAACAAAATATATAAGGGGACTGGAGGACCTCAATTACGAGGAATGACTACAAGCTCTACATTTATTCTCGCTGGAGAAGTGACACTTGAGAGGGGATATGATGGCGATTTACAAATACCTCAATGGTGACCCCAACATAGGAAAAAAACGATTCAGTCTCAGGGAGTGTAAGCCCCTGTACACACGGTCGGAGATTCCGACAACCAAATCCGTCAGATTTTGTCCAAAACTGTTGCATACACACGGTCGGACGAAGTTGTCGGAAAATCCGATCGTTCAGAACGTGATGACGTTATTTCGTTACGACGGGACTACGTTCAGGCTAATAGCCAATAGCTTTGATGTAGGAATTTGATCTGAGCATGCGTGGCACTTTGTCCGATCAAAATTCTCTACACATGATCAGAGTATGTCCGATCGAACCAGTTGGTCGGGAAATATTTCCAACAAGTTGGAAAATTGGGTCCGGCTGATATTCCGACGGAATCAGTCCGATGCATACCACACACAGTTGGATTATCCGACAACACGGTCCGATAGGACACATTCCGACGGATTCTCCGACCGTGTGTACAAGGGCTTAAGAGGACACAGGGGCCACACAATGAGATTGGAGGAGAAGCGGTTTAACCTTAAACTGCGCAGGGCGTTTTTCACTGTCAGGGCAATAAGAAACGTGGAACTCTCTTCAACAATTTGGTGGTGGCCGCGGGGAGTATGGATATTTTTAAAAAAAGACTCTTGGATGTGCATTTTAGGGATATGGGAAATAATTGGGGAACGTACGCCAACACAGGTTGAACTGGATGGACCATTGTCTTTATTCAACCTTACCTACTATGTAACGCTAAAACTTAAGCCGCGTACACACGGGCGGACTGTATGGCCAACTTAGTCCGTCAGACAATCCGACGGACAGTCCGTCCTATTTTCGAATGAACGGACTTGACCACACACGATGAACAAACAGTCCATCGAAAGCTTGCGCGATGACGTGTACAGCACGTACGACGGGACTAGAAATACGACGTCCAATACACAGCAATGCAACCTTTCGCCGTGTAAATCCTTTCTGAGCATGCGCCATTCTTAGTCCGTCGAACTAGCCTACTCACGAGCGGACTGTCCGCTGAAACCAAAGTTGGACGGACAATATTACGGAAATTCCGAAATACTTAGTCCACCAGACTGCACGTTGAAAAAGTCCGCTGAAGCCCACACACGAGCGGACTGTCCGCTGAAATGTGTTTCGACGGACTAAGTTGGCCAGACAGTCCGCCCGTGTGTACGCGGCTTTAATCTAATGCCGCGTACACACGACCGGACTTTTCGACATCAAAGGTCCGACGGAACGATTCCGGCAGACCATTCGATCATCTGTGGGCTGCAGCGGACTTTTGATTTGCAAAAATCCAACAGACTTTAGAAATAGAACATGTTTCAAATTTTTCCGCCGAACCCAGTTCCTACGGAGAAATCCGCTCGTGTGTGTGCTAGTCCGACGGACAAAAACCGACATGAGGGCAGCTATTGGCTACTGGCTATGAACTTCCTTATTCTAGTCCGGTCGTACGTCATCACGTTCAAATCCGTCGGACTTTGGTGTGATTGTGTGTGGCCAAGTCCGTTCATTTGGAAAGTCCGTCAGAACTCCGCCGAAAGTCCGTCGGACCTAGTCCCTCGAAAACACTGGTTCGTGTGTACGCGGCATAACACATAAGAACCTAAAACCTAACCATAACCCCTAACTAAAGCTCCACGCTAACACTCACTGCTAAAATGCCGTATTATCATCGAATGCTACTGGTCCTGCATCGAAGGTCAACAGCACTGAACATCCATTGCCAAATGCTTTGCAGATTGTCCTTTGTGTGCCGAGGTTGTATTTCTTGGCCTAGCTGTATATGGCTCAGAGAACAACATCCATAGGCCAAATGATTTATTTCCCCATTTAGTATCCGCATAAAAATCACACGAGAGTCTCATAAATATTAAGGATTGCTACAGATGGTGAAGTCGGAAACTGCTGTAAAACCTTCATCACTCCCAGGAATATGGTGGCTTGTCTTCATAAGCTTCTATAATACACGACGATTGAGGTCTTCTCTGCCTGATCTGCATGTAACAACAATTATAGAATTTCATGGTAATGGATGTTACTGAGGGATTCTGAAAAAAAAATCTGCAAAGCCGTAAGGAGGCCACTATTGGTTTGTCTGATGTAGTTCCCCTCAGTTTGCGTCCATTGGGGTCTCCACCATATGGAAAGGAAAGAATGAGATTGCGCTATGGACTGAGCCAGGAAAAAAGAGAGAATGGGTATGAGCTGCCTCTACTTAATACCTCCTCCCAAAAATGGGGGGGAACGCAAATAGAATAAGGGGGTGGAGTAGTTTTTGGTGCTATACCTGAAGGTCACCTATAATTGTGGTGAAACACCAGAAAAATCCCATATAGAAGTGAATCCCTCTATATAAAAAATATATAATGAATGATTCCAGAAGACGTCACTCTGACGAAACGCATAGGGCGTGGCCATACGACGTGCACCTTCTACACAGACAGCAGTGCCCGGCGGCAATTTTAAACATTAGCGATTTTAAATTCAGCTACATGTGAGTAGTTTTCTGTAGAGGTCGACCGATATATCGGCCGGCCGATATATCGGCCGATATTTGCCGTTTTTTAAATAATCGGCATCGGCCGATTTGTGCTGATAAAAAGCCGATTTAGAACTACAGCGGGACTTTGAAATGACTTCTGTAAGAAGTCAGTCTAAGTTGACTGAGTCGTCATAGCAACACTTTCCTCCTCTCTGGGCAGACTGCCAAGAAAAGAACTAAATGATACAATGTTTACACTTCTGAATGAATGAAGTCATCTCAGTGTGTAGAAGTTCTCAGTTTAACCATTTAAAGACTAAATCTTTTCTGACACTTGTTGCTTACAAGTAAAAATCCTGTATTTTCTGCCAGAAAATCACTTAGACCCCCCAAAAATTATATATATTTTTTTAGCAGAGATCCTAGGGAATAAAATAGCGGTTGTTGCAATATTTTATGTCACACGGCATTTGCACAGAGGTCTTTCAAATGCATTTTTTGGGAAAAAAATACACCATTTAAAAAATAAAAATAAAATAAAAACAGTAAAGTTAGCCCATTTTTTTTTTTGTCCAAAAGTTTTGACTACCTGTTTTTATTTAATATATATATATATATATATATATATATATTATATATATATATATATATATATATATATATATATATATATATATATTTTTTTTTTTTTTATCTAGATCATACATACAAGTAAACTGATTGGAGGTTTGTTTTGTTTAATAAATGTTTAAGTGTAAGAAATTTTCTGTATCACTTATGAAGACTGCTTTCACACTGGAGCGGGCAGGTGTTGATGGAAAAACGCAAGTTTTAGCGGCTCTTTACCATCATTTTAGCGGTGCTATTTGGCTGCTAGTGGGGCACATATAACCCAGCTAGCGGCCAAGGAAGAGGTTAAATGCGCCCATGAAGCACCGCTGCCAAATCGCATTGCATGCGCTTCGACAGTGGTGCCCATTCATATCAATGGGCAGGAGTGGTGGAGGAGCGGTATACACCACTCCAAATGTGCTGCTTGCAGGACTTTTTTTTAAGATCCTGCCAGCGCATCGCCTCAGTGTGAAAGCGCTCTGTCTTTCACACAGACTGCAGGGGAGCCGTTTTACAGGCACTTTACAGGCGTTATTTTTAGCCCAAAAGCGCCTGAAAAACGCCCCAGTGGGAAAGGTGTGTTAGATCAAGGGGGATTAAAAATAAATAAAATAAAATCAGCCTAACATATCGGCCCAAAAAAATCGGCATCATATATCGGCTATCGGCCGCCATGATTTCTAAATATCGGCATCGGCATCGGCCAGAGAAAAACCCATATCGGTCGACCTCTAGTTTTCTGTTTTAATAAAAGCATATTACAGTTACGTACTACACCATGGATATGTCCTTTTTTCTATCACATATATAAACGAGGATACAATATCATTGGATGAACAAGCACCTCCCAGGATAACGCCAGATAACGCCAGAGAGCAGCACAGGGGCTTATACTGTGGAGGCTTATCCACCCCAACTGGGGTAGGATTTCTGGTGAGGGCAATTATATTACTGAGCACTGAGAAGTTTGTTCTACTGTGAAAAATTGAGGACTTTTGCACAAGTCACCTTTCTTTCTTTTTTTTTCCTTTTCTGCGGGACTTTTATTAATTGTCACTTATATATATATTCATTTATTTATTCAGGACCTTGTACTGGATTATATTTTTGGTCATATATTTTCATATGGATTTTTTGTATGAATTTTATATACATTGGTTGTTTACCAATAGTGAGATGAGAACACATTACTTTTAGCCCTTGTACACACGGTCGGAGATTCCGACGGAATGTGTCCGATCGGACCGTTTTGTCGGATATTCCGACTGTGTGTGGTCTCCATCGGACTGTTTCCGTAGCCTGAACGTAGTCCCGTCATAACGAAATAACGTCATCACGTTCTGAAAGATCGTATTTTCCGACAACTTCGTCCGACCGTGTGTATACAACAGTTTCGGACAAAATCCGTCAGACAAAATCCGACGGATTTGGTTGTCGGAATCTCCGACCGTGTGTACAAGGGCTTAGTCATCACGTTCAAATCCGTCTGACTTTTGGAGTGATCGTGTGTGGCCAAGTCCGTTCATTTGAAAATCCGGCGGACCTCAGCTGCAAAGTCTGTCGGATTGTCCACCGGATCAAGTCCGTCAAAAAGTCCAGTCGTGTGTACGTGGCATAAGAGGAACCCTTGAAATAATTTTCCGGTCTCAGGGAACCCTCTGCTAGAAATGACTATATCTACAACTCATGATACATTAGTGTAGTGGTCATTGGGAAGAATTTCTGCCTTATAGATAGCTGAAAAGATCAATAGTGTCAGTAGGAACTTATCTGAGAAGCATTAATTGCTCATTGCTCAATGAAACCCTAGCAACCTCTGGAGCAGTTATTCTCTACCAGGGTTCCTCCAAAGGTTGCTAAGAGTTCCTCCAGCATTGGGCAATTTCTGCCTCTCAGATAAGTCCCCACTGACACCATTGATCTTTTTGGCTATCTGTTAGCCCTTGTACACACGGTCGGAGATTCCGACAACCAAATCCGTCAGATTTTGTCCATCGGATTTTGTCCGACGGATTTTGTCCGAAACTGTTGCATACACACAGTCGGACAAAGTTGTCGAAAAATCCGACGTGATGACGTTATTTCGTTACGACGGGCCTATGTTCAGGCTAGTAGCCAATAGCTTTGGTGTAGGAATTTGATCTGAGCATGCGTGGCACTTTGTCCGATTGGAATTCTCTACACATGATCAGAGTATGTCCGATCGAGGATTTTGTTGGAAAATTTTACCAACAAGTTGGAAAACTTGGTCCGTCGGATACTCCGATGGAAACAGTCCGATGGAGACCACACACAGTTGTAATATCCGACAAAACGGTCCGATCGGACACATTCCGTCGGAATCTCCGACCATGTGTACAAGGGCTAAGGGGGTAATTCTTCCCAATGACCACAAGTGTAAGGACCAGGCATGTACTGGCCATAGGGACTATAGGGAGTTTCCCGGTGGGCCGATGGCTCAGTGGGTCAGTTTCAGTGGCAGCCAGTGACATCACTGGGGGGGACTTTTGGGGCTATAGCCCCGAATCTGGGGCCCATAGCCCAGAGTCAGTCCAGGAGTCCCCAACCACAGGGTCCAGGCCCACTACCTGCCCTCTTTCTGGTGACCCTGATGTAAGGAGGGGCTCTCTGGGGACCCTGATGTAAGCTGGAGGCTCTCTGGGGAACCTGATGTAAGAGAGAGTCTCTCTGTGGACCCGGATGTAAGGGGGGGCTCTGCGGGGGCCCGGATGTAAGGGGTTGGCTCTCTAGGGACCCTGATGTAAGGCGAATGATCTCTGGAGACTCTGATGTAAGACGGGCTCTCTGGGGACCCTGATGTATGGGGAAGGCTATATCGGGACCCTGATGTAAGGGGAGGCTCTCTGGGGACCCTGATGTAAGTGGGGGGCTCTCTGGGGACCCAGATGTAAGGGGGGCTCTCTAGGGGCTTTTTTGCCCAATTGCGTACAGTTTATATACTGTTTTTTGCGTGTATGCAAAATTAAAGTGGGCCGGATGAAGTCCAGGGCCAAATTTTTGTCCCAGTCCAGCCCTGGTAAGGACCATTCTTTCCACGGACCATCACACTATTGTATCATGAGTTGCAGATTTCTAATTTTTAGCAGAGGTTCCCCGAGACCGGAGAACTATTTCAAGGGTTCCTCTGTGTTGAAAAGGTTGAGAAAGGCTGCTCTGGAGGAACCCTGTTGAGAAACCCCGGCCTTGACATATACTCTAAGTTGATTTCCCTTCATGCATCACCAGCTTTATAAGACAGCTGAATCCGGCCATATTTTCAATTCCAGCACATATATGGACTATTGTATTGTCTAACATCCACTCTACAGATTTACATAAATGCCAGTGTATACAAATTAGGATTTTAGGCCAACATATTGAAGGCCTTCCAGAAGATCCACCCCAGCAAGTGCCAAAATATATAAATGAATAGTTCATAACTATGGGCATCTATCTGTCCATTTCTGTATTTATGGTAATGAAGACCAACATGCCGCTCCGAGCCACACATAGGGCTTGTTATGAATTCCATTTTACCGGCGGTGAGACTTGGCACAGGATGTGCGTTTCCACACTTCGAATCCTCCTCTGATACAATCATTATGCACACAACATATTATCTGTCATTGGCGCGTTTGCCTTCGAGGACTCGCGTCACATGGCCGCGAGGAGTCCGGGAAGGTCTCTGTAACCTTGAAGAGCCCTCGGCACCTCGGAACAATTTCCTATTGATTTCAGAGCATTAAATTAAAGGCGTAGTGGAGATCTTAAACGTTTCACGCTCCGGCGGTTCTGTTTTGTTCTCCTCGTCCGGACTGAAAGTGCGAGAAAGAACGCCATGAATTATTCACCGCCTCTGGTCTCATGTTTATTTTAAGCAATGATCACAAAGCACCTGAACTGACAGGTCCTCGCTCTTCTGAGAAGCCATCTGCAGCGAAGCCTTCGTTCGCCCGCCAAGCCAAATCCTCCATCGTACAATCATTTACCATCTTTTACCATGAGGTCAATAACCATCAGATAGGAGCAGCTCTAGTATTATATAGTACAGTAAGGGAAGGTGGGGACAACACATGTAGCTGCAAACCCAAAGAACTGTATGCGCAACTAAACGTTCTAATCTTATATAAACAGCCGGCTGGCACTTAAGTGATTCACACCCATAGACATCAACAAAAATAGAACCAAAAGTGCAGCGCTATCTAAGATTATAGCAATACAGTAATACCTCGGATTGCGAGTAACGCGGTTTTACGAGCGTTTCGCAAGACGAGATATTTATTTTTTTAAGCCTGACTCGATTATCAAGCGTTGTCTCACAAGACGAGAAGGATTCAAGCGTCTGGGGCAGTGGTGGCGAACCTTGGCACCCCAGATGTTATGGAACTACATTTCCCATGATGCTCCTGCACTCTTCAGTGTAGTTGAGCATCATGGGAAATGTAGTTCCAAAACATCTGGAGTGCCAAGGTTCGCCATCACTGGTCTGGGGTGTGTAGTACCGCATTTTGCCAGAGGTGCGGGGGCTCCAGAGACACTCGGAATCACTCAGAGATGGTCGGCGACCACTCAGACGCTCAGAGACCCACGGAGACCCTTGTTCCCAAATGGTCTCCGAGTGTTTCCGAGTCTCCTACACACCCGCATCTCTGGCCACATGCGGTACTTCCCACATCAGCAGTGGCACTGGAATGTACTGGGGCAGCACAGTGGTGTAGTGGTTAGCACTCTCACCTAGCAGCAATAGCATCACTGGTTCAAATCCCAACCACAACACCTTCTGCCTGGAGTTTGCATGTTCTCCCTGTGTCTGTGTGGGTTTCCTCTGGGTACTCCGGTTTCCTCCACACTCCAAAGACATGCTGGTAGGTTAAATAGTCCCTGTCTATAAATTGGCCCTAGTATCTGCGTGTGTGTTTGTAAGCAGGTCGGGACGCTACAGGGTAAGACGGCGCTATATCAAGATTCAACTCAACACATTAGCTGAGTTTCCATTGATTCATATGGGGAAACTTGTTTTGATATACGAGTGCTTTGGATTACAAGCATGCTTCTGGAACGAATTATGCTCGTAATCCAAGGTACTACTGTAATAAAAAAGTGCAAGCAAAGATATAAACTATATAAAATCTTATCTCAAAATTCCTGATCGGAAAATACACAATCTCTTAAAGCGGAACTGAATTTCTGCTGTAAGAAACAGCGAGCAGGCAGGCTTTTATTGCAGAAGAGACGAGCACTGTGTCTTTCGCAATAAAATGCCCCTACCTGCCCATGGAGAGCAGGAGAACAGGAGGCCGCCGAGCAAGTGCTACCGACCGCCTGACCGGGGGGGTTAACAAGTCCCTAAGCATTAGCTCCTCTACGCAGAGATCACCCGTGGTTGGTACCGATGAGCGTGAGGATGTCATCGGGCTCCACCTTTACGTGTTACATCCTTACTGGACTTCTTCAGTGAGGACATACACTCACCGGCCACTTTATGAAGTTCAAACTGAGCATCAGAATGGGGGAAAAAAATTTAATTCAAGAGACTTTGAAGGTGGCATGGTTGTTGGTGCCAGACGGGCTGGTCTGAATATTTCAAAAACTGCTGATCTACTGGGATTTTCACACACAACCATCTCTCAGGTTTACAGAGAATGGTCCGAAAAAAAGAGAAAATATCCAGTAAGAGGAAGTTGTGTGGAGGAAATTTCGTGAGTGCATTGTTTGCCCCCTCCTGAAAGTATACCACCAGCCAACACTGGTGGAGGATATAGGAGAGGGTTTCTCAACCAGGGTTCCAGGATTAGAACTCTGGTGTTCCTCCAGAGATTGCTATGCGTTCCTCAAGCAATTTATGGCTCTCAGATAAGTTCCATAGAAACCTGGTGTTCCTCCAGAGATTATTATGGGTTCCTCAAGCAATTTCTGTCTCTCAGTTAAGTTCCCAATGACATCACTGGTGGAGGATGTAGGAGATGGTTTCTCAACCAGGGTTCCATAGAACCCTGGTGTTCCTCCAGAGATTGCTATGGGTTCTTCAAGCAATTTATGGCTCTCAGATAAGTTCCATAGAACCCTGGTGTTCCTCCAGAGATTGTTATGGGTTCTTCAAGCTATTTCTGTCTCTCAGTTAAGTTCCCAATGACACCATTGGTGGAGGATGTAGGAGATGGTTTCTTAACCAGGGTTCCATAGAACCCTGGTGTTCCTCCAGAGATTGTTATGGGTTCCTCAAGCAATTTCTGTCTCTCAGATAAGTTCCATAGAAACCTGGTGTTCCTCCAGAGATTGCTATGGGTTCCTCAAGCAATTTCTGTCTCTCAGTTAAGTTCCCAATGACACCACTGGTGGAGGATGTAGGAGATGGTTTCTCAACCAGGGTTCCATAGAACCCTGGTGTTCCTCCAGAGATTGCTATGGGTTCTTCAAGCAATTTATGGCTCTCAGATACATTCCATAGAAACCTGGTGTTCCTCCAGAGATTGCTATGGGTTCTTCAAGCTATTTCTGTCTCTCAGTTAAGTTCCCAATGACACCATTGGTGGAGGATGTAGGAGATGGTTTCTCAACCAGGGTTCCATAGAACCCTGGTGTTCCTCCAGAGATTGCTATGGGTTCCTCAAGCAATTTATGGCTCTCAGATGAGTTCCATAGAAACCTGGTGTTCCTCCAGAGATTGCTATGGGTTCTTCAAGCTATTTCTGTCTCTCAGTTAAGTTCCCAATGACACCATTGGTAGAGGATGTAGGAGATGGTTTCTCAACCAGGGTTCCATAGAACCGTGGTGTTCCTCCAGAGATTGCTATGGGTTCCTCAAGCAATTTATGGCTCTCAGATGAGTTCCATAGAAACCTGGTGTTCCTCCAGAGATTGCTATGGGTTCCTCAAGCAATTTCTGTCTCTCAGTTAAGTTCCCAATGACACCACTGATGGAGGATGTAGGAGATGGTTTCTCAACCAGGGTTCCATAGAACCCTGGTGTTCCTCCAGAGATTGCTATGGGTTCCTCAAGCAATTTCTGTCTCTCAGTTAAGTTCCCAATGACACCACTGGTGGAGGATGTAGGAGATGGTTTCTCAACCAGGGTTCCATAGAACCCTGGTGTTCCTCCAGAGATTGCTATGGGTTCTTCAAGCAATTTATGGCTCTCAGATACGTTCCATAGAACCCTGGTGTTCCTCCAGAGATTGCTATGGGTTCCTCAAGCAATTTTGATCTCTCAGATAAGTTCCCAATGACACCATTGATCCTTTTAGCTATCTGTAAGGGGGGATTTCTTCCCAAAGACCACAACTGTAGGGAGCTTTACCCAACTGACCCTCACACTAATGTATCATGGGTTGTAGTCATTTTTAACAGGAGTTCCCCCGAGACCTGTAAGTTGTTTCAAGGGTTTCACTGTGTTGAAAAGGTTGAGGAATTCTGATGTAGGTTATAGCCACAAGGGCAGGCCAACTCCATATAATTATTCATGGTTTTGAAATGAGAAGTCCAAAAAGCTTATAGAGGTGTGGGGCCATAACGTGTATCAACAACAATACTTCCTGTGCCCACAGTCAAAAAGAAGCCAAGAAATTAGTATCAGAAAAATTATACACCAAAAGATCAGCACTGATCTGTTCCCGGACTAAGGAAGCTGCAAAATTTTATGTTTAAAGTCCACCTCTAATAACCTAACGAAGAGTTTGTCAATCAATTTAGATTCCGAAACCTGCAGCAGTATGAGGGCCACGCACATCCACGTACGGCCCAAAAATAGCTCCAGTATGACGTGCATGGCATACAGGAGGAGAGAGGTCCCGTTATGTACGGGCGCACAGAGACCTGGGGGGTCACATATTATTTCTTGTTATACGAGTCCCCTTTGCCGCTTTGCCTCTCTGCAGAACATCTTGCCTATCCCAAGGTCGCACAACCGCCAATCCAATCCACAGGGTAGAAACACTTGTGGATGTAAACTGTGGAATCGATATTGCTATGGAAACTGCTGAAAGAAACAGATTGCAAATAAGTTTCAGCGCTGGGTGGTTGCATGGGTAGTGAGTTTGAGACAAATCCACAGGGAGGTGGTGCAGGAGATCATAAAAAGTATTACAGTCTCTGCTTATCTCACTTTGAAAACACAGGCTGCTAACAAAGACGCCGCAGAAAAAAATAAAAATAAATACCCCGCAGGTTAGCTGTGTACATGGTGAGGATACTCAATTGCAGATCCTTACCTGCTTCCATTCTGGAGATATGGATGGAGGACGGTGTGATGTGTTGGTGAAAATCTTTCCAATTGAGTATAAACTGGGAGATCTGACTACTACTATCACACAATTGTAAGCCCCTGTACACACGGTCGGAGATTCTGCCAACCAAATCTGTCGGATCTCGTCCGAAACTGTTGCATACACACGGTCGGACTAAGTTGTCGAAAAATCCGATCTTTCAGAACGTGGTGACGTAATTTCGTTACGATGGGACTACGTTCAGGCTAGTAGCCAATAGCTTTGATGTAGGAATTTGATCTGAGCATGCGTGGCACTTGGTCCGATCAAAATTTGCTACACATGATCGGATTAGGTCCGATCGAACCAGTTGGTCGGGAAATATTTCCAACATGTTGGAAAATTGGGTCCGACGGATATTCGGGCAGAATCAGTCCGATGCAGACCACACACAGTCGGATTATCCAACGACATGGACCGATAGGACACATTCCGACGAATTCTCCGACCAGGTGTGCAAGGGCTAAGAAGGAACCCTACGCCACTGTTACGCCATCATCACCCTGTAGGCATTGTAGGGTACTCCATCTTCCATACAACATGACTCTTCCTGCCCGACCTCAAGCCCTGTGCACAATTCTAGAAAAGACAGAAGGCCAACACAGGAGCATCTGAATGAGGATTGTGGGAATTCAGGAATCGGGATCCACCTTGGAGTTGAGAAGTACAGTCAAATGATCCTGCAGAGCTGGTGAAGGGCGCTGCGGGGGGGGGGGGGGGACTGGCGTTTCCATGTGTGCCCTGCGTTTAGTCATGCGATATCACAGGTCACTGCCTGGAGTGTAGAAATGATACGCTCTGTACCAATCAGTGAGCAGGAAACCTTACTTATCCGGATCTGGATTAGTATATAGCAATGCGTCTGGATCGGGATTCAACTGGAAACTCCAATACAATCCTTACACATTTACATAATCAGTTTATTCCTTATTTATTTCAGACCTTTATATAGAGCAATTAATTAACTGAATTACATCATAACAATTATTTTAATAAAGGAATAATAAAATAAATATTATGATAACCCCTACACCCCTGGCTGCACCTATCTACTCTCTTTGGTACCTGCCAAGACCCCTACCAGAGCTGACTACTCTCTAAAGCCTTGTACACACGGTCGGAGAATCCGTCGGAATGTGTCCTATCGGACCGAATTGTCGGATAATCCGACTGTGTGTGGTCTGCATCGGACTGATTCCGTCGGAATATCCGTCGGACCCAATTTTCCAACTTGTTGGAAATATTTTCCGACCAACTGGTTCAATCGGACATACTCCGATCATGTGTAGAGAATTTTGATCGGACCAAGTGCCACGCATGCTCAGATCAAATTCCTACATCAAATCTATTGGCTACTAGCCTGAATGTAGTCCCATCGTAACGAAATTACGTCATCACGTTCTGAAAGATCGTATTTTTTGACAACTTAATCCGACCGTGTGTATGCAACAGTTTCGGACAAGATCCGACGGACAAAATCCGACGGATTTGGTTGTCGAAATCTCCGACCGTGTGTACAGGGGCTAAGACCCTTTGTCTGGACCTGACTACTTTCCTGTTGGCCACCTGGGTTGACCCCTTGCCTGGACCTGACAATTCTCCTGCCTAATGCCGCGTACACACACAATCGGAAGTCCGGCCAGAAAAAGACCGATGAGAGCTTTTCATCGGAAAATGCGACCGTGTGTACACTCCATCGGAATATAGCTAGCCGAATTTCCGCCAGCCAAAAATTGATAGCATGTTGTCAATTTTCCAGACGGAAAAACTTTCTATCGGTAATTCCGATCGTGTGTATGCAATTCCGACACTCCAAAAATCACGCATGCTCAGATTCAACTACGAGACGGAAGCTATTGGCTACTGGCTATTGAACTTCCTTTTTCTAGTCATGTCATACGTGATGTACGTCCGCGTTATAAATGATCGGAATTTGATGTGACCGTGTTTAGGCAAGACAGCTTGAGCCGAATTCCGTCGGAATTCCGTCAGGAAAACCATCAGAGATTTTTCCGACGAGAATTCCGATCGTGTGTACGCGGCATAAAACCTAGTTAACAGTCTCCACACTGTATCCATTTTGTTTCTGCTTTTCCCTCGGTGTGGCGATCCTGAGGACAATGACCTGGTGACAGTTTGCAACAAAGTATAGCAGGACCACCAGGGGTTCCCACCCAATCTCCACCTTCAAGAGCTCTGATGAAAACCATCTGTGACCCCCCCCCCTCCCCGGTCTCTACACAATCCCCACCTTCCAGAGCTCTTGTCAAAACCAACTTTGACCCCCCAGGGTCTCTACACAATCCCCACTTTCTGTATCTCTAGTAAAAAACAACTGTGACCCCCCAGGGTCTCTAACCAATCCCCACTTTCTGGATCTCTAGTAAAAAAAACAACTGTGGCCCCCAAAGTCTCTACCAATCCCCTCTTTCTGGGCCAGTTGTGGCACCCGTCGTCTCTAACCCATCCCCACCTTTCGGAGCTCTAGTGAAAATCAACTATCACCCCCAAGGTCTCTAACCCATCTGCACCTTCCAGAGCTCTGGTGAAAGCCAACTGTGGCCCACAGGGTCTATAACCTATCTCCAACTTTTGGAGCTCTGGTGAAAACCAGCTGTGACCCCCAAGGTCTCTAACCTATCTCCACCTTCTGGAGCTCTGGAAAAAGCCAACTGGTGCCCGCAGGTTCTCTAACCCAATGGTCATCAACCCTGTCCTCAAGGCCCACTAACAGGCCAGGTCTTATGTATTACCTTGGGTAGAGACAGACTAGAATACTGCAATCACTGAGCAGCAAATTATATCACATCACCTGTGATGTATTTCAGTTATCTTGAAAACCTGGCCTGTTGGTGGGCCCTAAGGACAGGGTTGATGACCACTGCTCTAACCCATCTCCGCCTTTAGGAGCTCTGGTGAAAACCGTGGCCCCCAGGGTCTCTAAACCATCTCTACCTTCTGGAGCTCTGGTGAAAACCACCTGTGACCCCACAGGGTCTCTACACCATCTCCAGCTTCTGGAGCTCTAGTGAAAATCAACTGTGACCCTCAGGGTCCCTAACTCACCCACACCCGTTCTGGAGCGCTAGTGAAAGCCAACTGTGACCACCAGGGACTCTAACTCATCTACAACTTCTAGAGCTGAAAACCAACTGTGGACCCCAGGGTCTCTAACCCATCTCCACTTTTTGACTCTCTGGTAAAAACCAACTGTGACCCCCCAAGGTCTCTAACCTATTTCCACCTTCTGGAACTCAGGTAAAAACCAACTGTGGCCATCAAGGTCTCTAACCTATCTCCGCCTTCTGGAACTCAGGTAAAAACCAACTGTGGCCCTCAAGGTCTCCAACCCATCTCCACCTTCTGGAACTCAGGTAAAAACCAACGGTGGCCCCCAAGGTCTCTAACCTATTTCCACCTTCTGGAACTCAGGTAAAAACCAACGGTGGCCCCTAAGGTCTCAAACCCATCTCCACCTTCAGATGCTGTGGTGAAAACCAACTGTGGTTTAGACTCCTCACCTGCCCGGGAGACCATCCTAGACCCTTGTACCCAGCACCGGTGATTCCCAAACAAGCTATAATAGGATGTGGAGGAAGAGCACGAAATCTTTTTCTTTACCGTGGCTACCAGATGTCTCTTTACTAAGATGGAAATTTCTGCAACAGCATTATAAAACCCTCTGAGCACCACAAGTAACGTCTCTATATTCGGCTGACTTATGTAAGAGCTGCAATAAAGTGACAATAGCGCAAGAATGCATCAACTGACTTCTTCCGCCACATTAAATCCGCCAAATCCGAGAATCCTTTATGTCAAACCCCCAGACTCGGCACGAACCTTTTATGTCGGATAAATGGCGGCCTCCTTTAATCAAACCATTAATTGTACATAACGTCAGCACAATAAAGAAATCACACAATCTGCCCAGCATGGGGAAGCCCCAGACTAACCTCCGGATTATACACCAGCTGCTACTGCGGAACAGAACACGCGCGCGCGTGCGCGGGGGGTCATCCTGCAGAGCCACAGCTCACGTTCAGAGAAAGAAACGCAACGTCCATTAATAAACATAAAGTTTAATCGTTACACAATGCGATCGCTCGTTTCAGTTTTCTACAAGCAAGGACCTCATCCCCCCTGCTTCTGTAAATAGCTCACTGCTGGAAATCAAATTACAGACATTCCCTGCAAAGATTTCACATTCACTGCACTGGAGTCTCGTAGATGGCATTGCATTCTTCAACCCTTTGCATGCTTTAAAGCCTTTTCATTTTAAATGCACATTTTAGGCCTAAAGATTGCTTAAAATCCCCAAAAAAGATAAAACCTATATTATCAAAAGTATTGGGACGCCTGCCTTTACACGCACATGAACTTGGATGGCATCCCAGTCTTAGTCCGTAGGGTTCAATATTGAGTTGGCCCCGCCCTTTGCAGATATAACAGCTTCAACTTATGGGAAGGCCGTCCACAAGGTTTAGGAGGGCATCTATGGGGATGTTTGACCATTCTTCCAGAAGCACATTTGTGAGGTCAGGCACTGATGTTGGACAATAAGGCCTGGCTCATAGTCTCTGCTCTAATTCATCCCAAAGGTGCTCCATCAGGTTGTGCAGGCCAGTCAAGTTCCTCCACCCCAAACTCGCTCATCCATGTCTTTATGGACCTTGCTTTGTGCACTGGTGGGCAGTCATGATGGAACAGGAAGGGGCCATCCCCAAACTGTTCCCACAAAGTTGGGAGCATGAAATTGTCCAAAACGCCTTAAGAGTTCCCTTCACTGGAACTAAGGGGCCAAGCCCAACCCCTGGGAAACCACCCCCCACCATACTCCCCCCTCCACCAAATGATTTGGACCAGTGCACAAAGCAAGGTCCATAAAGACATGGATGAGCGAGTTTGGGATGGAGGAACTTGACTGGCCTGCACAGAGCCCTGTCCTCAACCCATAGGTGTGCACAGCCTATTGCATTAGGATGTGCATCTCAAAACTCCCACACATATGTTTGTGACATATTAACCAGCCTCTTCCCTGCTTGTCATCCTTAACCACTTTCAGACCGGACCGTTTTGCTGGCTTAAAGCGGGTGTCCGCGTTTTTTTTTTTTTTAAAAGCCAGCAGCTACAAATACTGCAGCTGCTGACTTTTAAAATAGTGACACTTACCTGTCCAGCGCGCCCGCGATGTCGGCACCCGAAGCCGATCTTTCGATCGTCTCTCGGGTGCTGCCGCCGCCATCTTGGGTATGGGAATCAGGAAGTGGAGCCTTTCGGCTTCATTTCCCGGTTCCCTACTGCGCATGCGCGAGTCGCGCTGCGCAATAAGGATGGACCCGCTGCCTCTGGGATCTGTGTGTTTCCCAGCAGGCAGCGGGGGACTTTCGGAAAGGGGCGTAATCTACGCCCCTTTCCGCAGAGAGCTATCCCGGAAGTGGGTGCAGATACCTGTACTGTACAGGTATCTGCACCCCCCCTCCCCCCTGAAAGGTGCCAATTGTGGCGCCGGAGGGGGGGAGGGTTCCAATGAGCGGAAGGTCCACTTTAGGGTGGACCTCCGCTTTAAGACCAGACCACTTTTTGCGATTCGGCACTGCGTCGCTTTAACTGACAATTGCGCGGTCATGTGACGTGGCTCCCAAACAAAATTGACGTCCTTTTTTTCCCACAAATAGAGCTTTGTTTTGGTGGTATTTGATCACCCCTGCGTTTTTTATTTTTTGTGCTCTAAACAAAAACTAGAGTGACAATTTTGAAAAAAACGCATTATTTTTTACTTTTTGTTATAATAAATATCCCCCCAAAAAAAAAAAAAATATATATATATATATATATATATATATATATATATATATATATAAACATTTTTTTCCCTCAATTTAGGCCGATACGTATTCTTCTACATATTTTTGGTAAAAAAAAAAATCGCAATAAGCGATTATTGATTGGTTTGCGCAAAAGTTATAGCGTCTACAAAATAGGGGATAGTTTTATGGCATTTTTATTAATAATTTTTTTTTACTAGTAATGGCGGCGATCAGTGATTTTTATTGTGACTGCGACATTATGGTGGACACATCGGACATTTTTGACACAACTGTCATTTATACAGCAATCAGTGCTATACAAATGCACCGATTCCTGTGTAAATGACACTGGAAGTGAAGGGGTTAACCAGTGGTTGGCAGTGTAGGGGTTAAGTGTTCCTAGGGGCGTGTTACTAACTGTGGGGGCTGGGCTTTGTTTTAGTGAACGCTGATTTCTGCTCCAATCACATGGAGCAGAGATCAGCGTCACTTGTTGCTAGGCAGAACGGGAAGATGCTGTTTACAACGGCATCTCCTCGTTCAGCCCCCCTGGGAGACGATCACGGGTATCCCCGCGGCGATCGAGTCCGCGGGACCCGCGACCAGGCTCGCGATGGCAAGGCGGCATTTAAAACTGGACGTACCTGTACGCCAATATGCCTGCCCGTGCCATTCTGCCGACGTACATCGGCGTGCGCCGGTCGAGAAGTGGTTAAAACAATGGGGGGGGGGGGACCAGGCGGACCTGGGAAGCAGAATAAAGAGGAAATGGGACAAGAGGGGTGGCCTGCATTGGTACTAATCCCCTGTATTTTCCTCCTGTGGCAGCTGAATGTCGGTGAGAGGAAGAGGAGGAGAAGCCTACTTTCAGCTGCTGCAGAAGAAAATACAGATCAGTTCCACTAATTTCCACCCCTGCCGCCTATCCTTTAAAGGTTCTGGGGGTTGACAAGTAAGGATTGTGGCTTACCTGTCACCTGCCAACAATTGATGGGTTGCCAACTCCAGGATTAGGTTATGCCCAGGCACACCTGCCCTCCCCCCCCCCTTGCGCACGCCTATGCCTCAACCACATAGAACACATTTGGGATGAATTAGAGTGGGAACTGCGAGTCAGGCCTTCTCGTCCAACATCAGTGACCTGGGAAAAGTGTGTGGGCTGCTCAGGCTTGATAGGTAAGTAGACAGTGCATCCGCAACTGCTGCTAGAGTGCTGACAGGGGATGGAGCCCATCCTGCAAAGGTTCAAGGAAGGAAGGGTGACCTCCTGGAAGTCACACATCTATGATGTCCTGCTACAATGAATGGAGTGGCAACCTCAACCTGGACTCCGACCAGGCTACGCCCCCAATGTATTTTGGCAGAGTGAAATGTTTTGGGGGTGTGGCCTGGTCGGAGTCCAGACTGAGGCTGCCACGCCATTCATTGTAGCAGGACATCATAGATGTGCGACTTCCAGGGGGTCACCCTTCCTTCCTCGTCCAACATCAGTGCCTGAACTCACAAATGCCCTTCTGGAAGAACGGTCACACATTCCCATAGACACCCTCCTAAACCTTGTGGACGGCCTTCCCAGAAGAGGTGAAGCTGTTATAGCTGCAAAGGGCGGAGCCAACTCAATATTGAACCCTACGGACTAAGACTGGGATGCCAATTAAAGTTCATGTGGGTGTAAAAACAGGTGTCCCAATACTTTTGACAATATCATGTATTCCCTGACAGCACCGACCCTGGAGAATACAATGATGGCAGTTGAAACTTTGTATGTAACACAATATTATCGCAACTGTTTATCAAACCCATGATCTCAGTAAGAATTACATTCAAATGGACCACTTTTCTACCAAGGTGTGTTTATAAATTTTGTGGTAGACAAGTGATATGGACTTTATGAGCTAGCAATGATCTTTCCGATAAAACTGATCCAGGCAGTTATAGAGCCACCCGATCACTTTTATGGGGATCTCAAAGTGCGGGAGATCTGGGGAGTACAGAACCGTGGGAAACAGCTTGCACAGTGAGAGCCGGAGGAACTCAAGTAACATTCATTCCTCGATCCTTCCTGCGAAGAATGACCCTGAAAGCAAAGCTCCCGACTGTCCCGGATTTGGAGGAACTGTCCCGGATTTGGAGGAACTGTCCCTGATTTGGAGGAACTGTCCCAGATTTGGAGGAACTGTCCCGGATTTGAAGGAACTGTCCCGGATTTCGATGGACTGTCCCGGATTCCGATAGACTGTCCCGGATTCCGATAGACTGTCCCGGATTTCAAGGGACTCTCCCCGATTTCGAGGGACTGTCCCTCTTTCTTCCTCATTTGTCCCTCATTTTCATCTGATCTATAGCATTTTGTTTTTTTATATCAGATTTTATATCTAAAGTTTTTGTAACAGATAAACAAAATAAAACAAAAAAAAAACGGATCTAGAACCACTTAAAGGGGTGTTCCGGAGGTTTTTTTTTTTTTTTCTAAAAGTCAGCAGCTACAAACACTGTAGCTGCTGACTTTTAATAAGGACACTTACCTGTTCAGCAAGCCCGCAATGTCGGCCGCCCCGAGGCCGATCCGTCCATCGGATGGGCTGCCGGTGCCGCCATCCTAAGTTTCCTACTGCGCATGCACGAGCTGCGTGGCGCTTTGTGAATGGCCCTATTGTTTCCTGGGACACACACATGTCCCAGAAGACATCGGGGCCACTCGCCGAGGAGGAAGGATTGAAGAAACAGCGCCGCGGAATAGGAAGAGGCAGATTAGGAAGACTGCCTAGCAACAGGGGTTTCTGGTGAGTAAAAATGTTTGTTTTTTTTCAAATGTTTTTTTTTTTTTTTTATATTTTTTTAAGAATATTAATGTATTTTTTTTTTTTAGCCTCCTGGCATCCGCGTCATGGCCGAATGACGGCCACAGCGTGGATGTGACTTTCTCCCTGTGTCTCATAAAATACTGCAACAACCGCTATTTTATTCCCTAGGGTCTCTGCTAAAAAAATATATATCATTTTTGGTGGTTCTAAATGATTTTCTAGCAGAAAATACAGGATTTTTACTTGTAAGCAACAAGTGTCAGAAACGATTTAGTCTTTAAAGCGGTTGTATACTCATTTTATTTACTTTTACCTACAGGAAAGCCTATAATAAGGCTTACCTGTAGGTAAAAAAAATATCTCCTAAACCTATACGGTTTAGGAGATATTCCCCTCGGTATGCGCCGCTGACTGCAGCGGCGCATGCGCACAAGGGGATTCTCGGCTGAAAGCCCGGCAGTGGCCGGACCCGGCCGGGATGAAATCTCCCGCACGCATGCGCGGGAGTGACGATATCGCGGCTCCGGCCACTCACAGCGCCGGAGCCGCGATACCCGGAAGAAACGCAGAGGGAGCATGTCAGCTCCCTCGGCGTGGATCGGACCAGATGTCGGGGCCTCGTTCTAAGGTAAGTATTTCATAATGAGCTAGTATGCGGTGCATACTAGCTCATTATGCCTTTTCCTTTGCAGGTAGGAAAAAAAAAAAACATCTGCGGATTTACTCCCGCTTTAAATGGTTAAACTGAGAACTCTACACACAGAGCTCAGTTCATTCAGAAGTGTAAACATTGTATCTCTTTGCTCAGACTGCCCAGATTATTTGTTTACACAAGAAGTTCTTTCCCTTTGATCTAAGAATAAGTGTTAGTTACAATGTTTCAAGTTTTAAACTTGGCAGACTGCCCAGATTATTTGTTTACACAAGAAGTTCTTTCCCTTTGATCTAAGAAGTAAACGTTAGTTACAATGTTTCAAATTCTAAACTTGGCAGACTGCCCGGGATGCTTTCTTTTGACAGCTGAGTGAGCAGATAATCTCTCCACTTGTTTATATGAAAGAATCGCCTATTCTCAGTGGGAGAGATCGTCAGGGGAGTGAATCGAGATTGCGTTTTTTTAATGATTAATCGTGCAGCTCTAATACACGGTATTTGCACAGAGGTTTTTCAAACGCAATTTTTGGGGAAAAAATACACTTTTTAAAAACTGAATGCAAAAAAAAAAAAAAATAAAAAAAAAACAATAAACAACATGCAATTCTTTTGTAAAATATAAAAGATGATGTTACGCCAAGTAAATAGATACCAAACATGTCACGCTTTAAAATTAAACACAAATACATTTGGTTTCTATTTCGGGTTTAAGGTGTGACGGGTACAGGAAGAGGAAGGTTTACCTACTTCCTGCTTCCGGGTCAGAGGGGTGGAACGCAAGAGGAGTGGACATTTTGTCCATGCTTGCGTTCCATTAATGGATTGTCTGTAATATTTTGAGTACAATGAGCAGATTTCGGTCTGTCTTTACATAATGAGTGTTAAGTCTATGATATATTTTGGAATGGTAAAGGCCTTTTTGCCTTATGTTTAATGGCGTTAATAGTGGCATGTTGATTCACTTCCGGGTCAGCCATGCGGGGGGGCGGTCCCTTGGGTGCTCCAATTTGCCATTGTAATTGTTAATGTCTATATATAGTAGCAATATGGGGGGGTCAGGTTATGCCCCAGTAAACGACTTTGCGGTCGAAATGCGTAGGGAAAGCATATTTCTGCTCCCCATATTTATTTTAATTTTACATTTATCACGTGATTTTTATTCGTATCACCAGCTGTTTGGTGTTTTTTTTATACGCTTGTAATACTTATTTTTACAATAAACCGTCATTGGTTGACCTACACGATGTGGAGCACCTCCATGTGTTTGTCTTTTTTATGCTATGGCCTCTGCCGAGTTACCCCTGATCAAGCCTTACAAATCGGAGTCCCAGGCGGTCGTTCCATTTGCAATTTGGAACCGTAGACCTCTGAGGGTAGTGGATAAAGATCGGATCCATTCGGAGGGGGATAAGATCCTGCTGGATGTCCAGTGGCCTCGGCTACTATAGCCGTTTGAAGCTTGTAAGACGCATTACCGTGGGTGTCCAACATACACGGTAAGAGTAAAGCCCCATACACACGATCAGATTTTCTGCTGAGTTTTTCCTTCAGATTTACCAAAACCATGTAGTACAAGGCCCTGCCTGATTGCATACACATTGAAACTCCTGAGGTTTGACCTCATATTATATGGTTTTGGTAATTCTGAAGGAAAAACTCAGCAGAAAATCTGATAGTGTGTATGGGGCTTTAGAGGTCGACCGATATATCGCCCGATATTTGACGTTTTTTAAATTAATCGGCATCGGCCGATTGTGCTGATAAAAAAGCCGATATATCTTCAGTGCGACTTGGAAATGACTTCTGTAATAGAAGTCAGTGTAAATTGCCTGAGTCTTCAGTGAAGGGACTTGTCTCCTCTCTGGGCAGTCAGCCAAGAAAAGAGCAAAGAGATACAATGTTTACACTTCTGAATGAACTGAGCTCTGTGTGCAGAGTTGTCAGTTTAACCATTTAAAGACTTAGGCCGCGTACACACGGGCGGATTGTCTGCCCAACTAAGTTCGTCAGACAATCCGACAGACAGTCCGCCCAACTTCTGAATGAACGGACTTGACCACACACGATGAACAGACAGTCCGCTGAAAACTTGCGCGATGACGTGTACAGCACGTACGACGGGACTAGAAAAACGACGTCCAATACACTGCAATGCAACCTTCGGCGTGTAAATCCTTTCTGAGCATGCGCCATACTTAGTCTGTCCAACTAGCCTACTCACGAGCGGACTGTCCGCTGAAACCAAGTTTGGACGGACAAAATTACGGAAATTCCGAAAGACTAAGTCCGTCAGACTGTCCGCTGAAGCCCACAAACGCGGTTCAGCGGACTAAGTTGGGCAGACAATCCGCCCGTGTGTACGCGGCGTAAATCTTTTCTGACACTTGTTGCTTACAAGTAAAAATCCTGTATTTTCTGTTATAAAATCACTTGGAACCCCCAAAAATTATATCTATTTTTTTAGCAGAGACCCTAGGCAATAAAATAGCGGTTGTTGCAATATTTTATGTCACATGGCATTTGCGCAATTTTTTTTGGAAAAAAAGACTAATGATTTAAAGAAAAAAATCTAAAACAGTAAAGTTAGCCCATTTTTTTTGGTCCAAAAGTTTTGATTACCTGTTTTTGTTTATTTAATATTTAATATATAGTTTTTTTTTCTGTTTTTTTTTTTTTTATCTAAATTATACATACAAGTGAACTGATTGGAGGTTCGTTTTGTTTAATAAATGTTTAAATGTAAGAAATTTGCTTTATCACGTATTACTTAAGGCTGCTTTCACACTGGAGCGGGCAGGCGTTGACGGTAAAAGGCTGCTAGGTTTTAGCGGCGCTTTACCGTCATTTTAGCGGCGCTATTCGGCTGCTAGCGGGGAGCTTATAATCCAGCACTTTATATTTTTATTTGTGTTGAACTTGGTTTGTTTGTATGTCAGCAGCTTTGCTGTGTTCACTCACGGATTGGGTATATATATATATATATATATATATATATATATATATATATATATATATATTTTTTTTTTTTTATTCTCTGTTTTACACACAATTTTGGGGTTTAGCGCAGTGTTTTCCCCCCCTTTTGTTTGCGCTTTAAAATTGCAACGCCGACAAACAATGTCAATTCTACTATCCGTAGGCGACACTTTAAAAGCCTTTACAGGTTACCACTTTAAATTTACCAAGGAAGTCTAGCGCTTGAATTACTGCCCATGATCTGACGTTCGCGGTGATACCTCACATGGGTGCGGCGATTGCTATTTTTCGTGTGTTGAGGACCAACGCATGGGTGAACAAGGGCACTTTAAAAAAAAAAAAAATTTTTTCAATTACTATTTTTTTTTTTATTACTTTAAGACCCCTTTCACACTGGGGCGTTTTTTAGGCGTTTTTCAGGCGCTTTAGCATTAAAAAAAAGCACTTGTAAAGCGCTTGAAAGAAGCCTCCTCTGCAATCCCAACGTGAAAGCCACACTGGGGCGTTTTTCAGGCGCTTTAGCGTAAAAAAAGCGCCTGTAGAGCGCCTGAAAGAAGCCGCAACTGCCATCCCAATGTGAAAGCCCGAGAGCTTTCACACCGAGGCGCTGCGCTGGCAGGGCGTCAAAAAAAGTCCTGCAAGCAGCTTCTTTGCAGCGCTTTTGCAGCGGTGAATACATGGCTCCTAAAGCGCATTTTCCCATTGAAATCAATGGGAAGCCCCTGCAAAACGCCTGAAAAGCACTTTTGGCAGTGGTGCTTTGTGGGCGCTTTTAACCCTTTATTTGGCCACTAGCAGGGGTTAAAAGCGCCACAATAGCGTTCGAAAAACGCTGGTAAAGCGCTGCTAGTTTAAGCGGCGCTTTACGAGCGTTTTTCGGGCGCTGACATTGTGAAAGGGCTCTTAAAGCACTCGGGCTTTCACATTGGGATTGCAAATGAGGCATCTTTCAAGCACCTTACGGTCGCTTTTTTTTTACGCTAAAGCGCCTGAAAAACGCCCCAGTGTGAAAGGGGTCTAATTGCTGTCACGAGGGATGTAAACATTAAATAGGCATTTGACAGGTACTCTTCATGGAGGGATCTGGGGATAAAAAGATAAAAGAACTCAAAACTTCAAGATCTTCGTTTTTTAATTCTTTTTTATTTTTGAAAATGGCGACATCCGGGGTAAATCAGACGTGATGTCAGTTCATCGATACCGAGTTACCGTTATGGAGACCCAATCAAAACCGATCTTGGCTTTGTTTGGGAGTCTGGCTAGACACGTCCGCTGGTTGCTTGGGTCTCCTGGTGGGATGGGAGAAAGTGGAGGGGGAGGGGATGTCTCCTCCCACTGCTAGTAAGAGTAATTAAGCGGCTAGTTAGCCACCAGTTTTGCTCTTACAAGAGAGCTGACCGCAGCTGCAGACCTCATTCCGGTACAACCACTTGACGTCGACAGTCGACCGCTACATCGATTGGCGGCAAGTGGATATAGTTGTATATAAAATGCACTACTAAGTGTTTCCCAGTGATAAACCTTCCATCTGATTTCTAAATTGCTGCATTTGTACATTTCAAAAGCCAATATAAAGGAATAGTAGTGGTAAAAAAAATAAAAAGCACTTATATTTTTATAACTCTCCTTTTAAGGGGGTGTGGCAGGAGGTGTGTCCCATGTCTATATTCCTTTGCTAATAGGTGGCCCTCATTTCCATCTTAAAAAGTTGGGTGGTGAAATGCATGAAAACATTAATTGCAAAAAATGAATTACATAAAGCCATGCAGGACCAGTGGCGGCTGGTGCATCATTTTCTTGGGTGGGTCCCCAGCCACCCCTTTCCCCCAGCCCCCCCTTTCCCCCTGCCCACCAACCACCTCCTCCTTTCCCCCACCCAGCCAACCACCCCCCTTTCCCCCAGCCAGCCAACCACCCCCCACTTCCCCCAGCTAGCCAACCACCCCCCACTTCCCCCAGCTAGCCAACCACCCCCCACTTCCCCCAGCCAGCCAACCACCCCCCACTTCCCCCAGCCAGCCAACCACCCCCCCCTTTCCCCCAGCCAGCCAACCACCTCCCCTTTCCCCCAGCCAGCCAACCACCCCCCACTTCCCCCAGCCAGCCAACCACCCCCCCCTTTCCCCCAGCCAGCCAACCACCTCCCCTTTCCCCCAGCTAGCCAACCACCCCCCACTTCCCCCCGCCAGCCAACCACCCCCCATGCCCCCAACCAGCCAACCACCCCCCCTTTCCCCCAGCCAGCCAACCACCCCCCCTTTCCCCCAGCCAGCCAACCACCCCCCCTTTCCCCCAGTCAGCCAACCACCCCCCCCTTCCCCCAGCCAGCCAACCACCCCCCCTTCCCCCAGCCAGCCAACCACCCCCCTTTCCCCCACCCAGCCAACCACCCCCCCTTTCCCCCACCCAGCCAACCACTCCCTCTTTCCCCCACCCAGCCAACCACCCCCTCTTTCCCCCAGCCAGCCAACCACCCCCCCCTTCCTCCAGTCAGCCAACCACCCCCCCTTCCCCCAGCCAGCCAACCACCCCCCCTTCCCCCACCCAGCCAACCACCCCCCCTTTCCCCCACCCAGCCAACCACTCCCTCTTTCCCCCACCCAGCCAACCACCCCCCCTTCCCCCAGCCAGCCAACCACCCCCCCTTCCCCCAACCAGCCCACCACCCCCTCTTGCCCCCAGCCAGCCAACCACCCCCTCTTTCCCCCACCCAGCCAACCACCCCCCCTTTCCCCCACCCAGCCAACCACTCCCTCTTTCCCCCACCCAGCCCACCACCCCCTCTTTCCCCCAGCCAGCCAACCACCCCCCCTTCCTCCAGCCAGCCAACCACCCCCCCCTTCCTCCAGCCAGCCAACCACCCCCCCTTCCCCCAACCAGCCAACCACCCACTCTTTCCCCCACCCAGCCAACCACCCCCCACTTCCCGCAGCCAGCCAACCACCCCCCCCCCCTTTCCCCCAGCCAGCCAACCACCTTCCCTTTCCCCCACCTACCCAACCACCCCCCACTTCCCCCAGCCAGCCAACCACCTTCTTTTTGCCCCACTGAGCCAACCACCCCCCACTTCCCCCAGCCAGCCAACCACCCCCCCTTTCCTCCACCCAGCCAACAACCCCCCCTTTCCCCAGCCAGCAAACCACCCTCCCTTTTCCCCCAGTCAGCCAACAACCCCCCACTTCCCCCAGCCAGCCAACCACCCCCCTTTCCCACAGCCAGCAAACCACCCCCCTTTTCCCCCACTCAGCCAACCACCCCCCTTTTCCCCCACTCAGCCAACAACCCCCCACTTCCCCCAGCCAGCCAACCTCCCCCTTTTCCCTCAGAATGGATATTTCCTATGATAGGAGTGCTGGAAGTGACACACCCCTCAGCACACGGCACAGGACAGGGAACCAACATGTAATTGTTTTATGTAAAGAGATCACTCTGTCTATTATCCAAAATACACCTTTCATCTCCCTGCCTATTATCACACATGAAAGGGGTCCAGCAGTTAATGTGGAGAAGACAATTGTTTTATTGCCGATGATGATGGACAGCGTGGTACGCACTTCTAAAGCGATGGCTTCTGGGCAGATACATTTTAATTGCACATTATAGTGTGAAATCCACAGAAAATGAGAAAAATGAAGCTATTGAAGGGGGATGGGTGCTGGGTAAGTAGACGTCAATCGGGCTCTAGGTCCTCATCTGTGTGACGGGACAACCGGCTCTGTCCTGACCCAGATCAGTGCGACATTCATCATTTAGAGGTCGCTAGGTTACAGTGTCCTTTAATACTAAATGGCTGCATGGCATTTCTCCGCGCCGGTTTCCTGATGGTGACTACAACGGACCATGCCTGTATAAAGCAGAACTTCAACCAAAACATTATTTTTTTTTTTTTTTTGGGGGGAGTGGGTACCTAGTTTTGGCAGGTGCCTGTTCCCACTTTCGCTCGGATCGTTAGGTCTCCTGCGTTTTTGGGGACACTAGCATAGTTCAGACCCGGCCAGACACTATACTAGTATTGGCACTGATCAGCAACTTATAGTGTGACTGTGATGAGGTGGCAGCATAGGTGTGCACCCCAAAACTCAAACATGCGTGTGTGCGTATATATAGAGTATCTCACAAAAGTAAGTACACCCCTCACATCTTTGTAAATATTTTCTTCTTTCCCAGCTTTTCATGTGACAACACTGAAGAAATGACACTTGTCTACAATGTAAAGTAGTGAGTGTACAGCTTGTATAACAGTGTAAATTTGCCGTCCCCTCAAAATAACTCAACACACAGCCATTAATGTCTAAACCGCTGGCAACAAAAGTCAGTACACCCCAAGTGAAAATGTCCAAATTGGGCCCAAAGTGTCAATATTTTGTGTGGCCGCCATTATTTTCCAGCACTGCCTTAACCCTCTTGGGCATGGAGGTCACCAGAGCTTCACAGGTTGCCACTGGAGTCCTCTTCCCCTCCTCCATGATGACATCACAGAGCTGGTGGATGTTGGAGACCTTGCGCTCCTCCACCGTACAATTGAGGATGCCCCACAGATGGTCGATAGGGTTTAGGTCTGGAGACATGCTTGGCCAGTCCATCACCTTTACCCTCAGCTTCTTTAGCAAGGCAGTGGTCATCTCAAAGGTATATTTGGGGTCGTTATGTTGGAAAACTGCCCTGCGGTCCAGTCTCTGAAGGGAGGGGATCATGCTCTGCTTCAGTATGTCACAGTACATGTTGGCATTCATGGTCCCCTCAATGATCTGTAGCCCCCCAGTGCCGGCAGCACTCGTGTAGCCCCAGATCATGACACTCCCACCACCATGCTTGACTGTAGACAAGGCACACTTGTCTTTGTCCTCCTCACCTGGTTGCCCCCACACACGCTTGTCACCATCTGACACCAAATACCTTTATCTTGGTCTCATCACACCACAGGACATGGTTCCAGTAATCCATCTCCTTAGTCTGCTTGTCTTCAGCAAACTGTTTGCAGGCTTTCTTGTGCATCATCTATAGAAGAGGCTTCCTTCTGGGACGACAGCCATGCAGACCAATTTGATGCAGTGTGCGGCGTATGGTCTGAGCACTGACAGGCTGACCCCCCCCACCCCTACAACCTCTGCAGCAATGCTGGCAGCACTCATACATCTATTTCCCAAAGGCAACCTCTGGATATGACGGTGAGCATGTACACTCAACTTCTTTGGTGGACCATGGCGAGGCCTGTTCTGAGTGGAACCTGTCCTGTTATACCGCTGTATGGTGTTGGCCACCGTGCTGCAGCTCAGTTTCAGGGTCTTGGCAATCATCTTATAGCCTAGGCCATCTTTACGTAGAGCAACAATTCTTTTTTTGCAGATCCTCAGAGAGTTCTTTGCCATGAGGTGCCATGTTGAACTTCCAGTGACCAGTATGAGAGAGTGAGAGCGATAACACCAAATTTAACACACCTGCTCCCCATTCACACCTGAGACCTTGTAACACTGAGTCACATGACACCGGGGAGGGAAAATAGTAGTGAGCTACACTCACTACTTTACATTGTAGCCAAGTGTCATTTCTTCAGTGTTTGTTACATGAAAAGATAGAATAAAATATTTAATAAAAATGTGAGGAGTGTACTCACTTTTGTGAGATACTGTATATATATATATGTGTGTGTATTTGTGTGTGTGTGTGTGTGTGTGTGTGTATGTAGTAAAAGTATATGTCGCAACCAGCAGTATTGCATGCATCACACCCATTATAATGTATAGCTCCCACAGCCCCCCTATGTATAAATCATCCTGTGTCCATTAGGGGCACAGGGTGTCCGATAACCCCAGTCTGATCTGTGCTAGTCAGACTTGCTGTACTGCCACACTGGAATGTTGTATATATTGTGTGTTGTCTCATGCTGTTGGACTCGTTGCTGGGATCGTTAGGGGTGTGGTTGTATTCCATTGTTCTAGTGTGTCTGTCTGCCTTGGGAGAAAAGTATATTATGGGATGTATGTCTAGGTTGAGGGGGGGGGATTCCTCCAGCAGCCCCTCCCTGCTGATAAGACTGTTTACTGAAGAGAATACACCTAACCCGTGTGTCTATTGTTATTGTACAGTTTACCCCACCCTGAATGCAAAGGGAGGGGGAGGGGTTGTCCCAAAGTGTTACCCCTCTGTACATGTGTTTGAATAAACAGTTTGAGGCTAGTGACTGGCTGAGCTAAGGGGCCTTGGATAGTGCTGGTTCTGGACAAAGGAAGTATTTACGGCACCTATTACTGTGCTTGATTGGCCAGCAAACTCGCCTGACCTAAACCCCATAAAGAATGTGGGGTACTGTCAAGAGGAAGATGAAAGACACCAGACTCAACAATGCAGGCGAGCTGAAGGCCACTATCAAAGCAACCTGGGCTTCCGTAACTCCTCAGCAGTGCCACCATGATGATCTCCTCCATGCCACGTCGCATTGATGCCGTAATTCATGCAAAAGGATCCCCGACCGAGTATTGAGTGCATTCTATACTGTACATGGACAGACTCTTCACTGAGCCAACATTTCTGCATTAAAAATCCTTTTTTTATTGGTCTTAGTAATATTCTAATTTTCTGAGATGTTGAATTTTGGGGTGTCAGTGGCTGTAAACCACAAATATCAAAATAAAAAGAAAGAAATGCTTGAATTATATCACTATGTGTGTAACCCATATATATATATTATGAGTTCCACTTTTTGAATTGAATTACTGAAATAAATTAACTTTTTGATGATATTCTAATTTTATGAGATGCTCCTGTTTATGTCTCCCCTAAAGTAACATATTTAATTTAAACCCCCCCCCCCATAATAATCTCTGCAGCCATCCCTCTATATGTATAGCGATGTATGTGGCCCCTCTATAGTGACAAATACAAATGTATAGGGCCCCTCTATAGTGATGTATATGGACCCCTGTAGCGCTCAGTGGCAGCCCACCGACTGCTCTCCATACAAGCTGAGTGACAGGTCCTGGTCCTGCCCCTCCTCTGTTCATACAGCCATAGTGAAAGTGTGCGACCCCGCTCCTCCTATCCTTGTATATAGTGAGTGACAGTCGCTGTCCCCACCCCCGCGCTTCCACTGGCTGTCCCCTGAGGATCAGGGAGACAGAAGAGGACAGGCTGGAGAGTGGAGGGATCAGTGTGGAGGCTCTTGTGTGTGACTGGCCTGTTGCTGCTGCTCTCCCCCCCCCCCCCCCAGAGATCAAAGACCCCTCAACCACCCCTCCACACTGCTATCCTACAGACTGAGTCTGCTGAGCCCCGACCTCGGAGTGCTGTCCCCGATCACCGGCCTGACCTTAATCCCTTCCTGCCTAAGCCTTTTTTCTGACATTTGTTGCTTACAAGTTAAAATCCTTTTTCTTTTCTTTTTTTTTGCTATAAAACGACTTAGAACCCCCAAACATTATATATATATATATTTAGCAGAGATCCTAGAGAATAAAATGGGGATCGTTGGAATATTTTATGTCTTATGTTATGTATTTGCGCAGCGGTCTTTCAAATGCAATTTGTTTTTTTGGAATACAGTTTCATGAATTAAAAAAAACAGTTTAGTGAGCCAAATTTTTTTGTATAATGTGAAAGATGATGTTAGGCCGAGTAAATAGATACCTAACACAGGGCTTGACAAATTTGCTTAGAATCTAGGAGCCAGCTGAAAAAGTTAGGAGCCAGTTATTTAAATCATCTGCCCATCGCCCAGAACTGCATGTCTGGTTCATCGGACAATAAGAATTGCTCATACCTGATGCCAAGAGAGAGACAATATTTAAAAAAAAAAAAAAAAAAAACACTTGTTTTTGTTATAAGATTTTGCAAAAAAGTTTTTTTTTCTCCTTCACTGATGTGCTTTGATAGGCTGCACTAATGGACACTGATGGGGTGGCATTGAGGTTGGAACTGATGGGCACTGACAGGTAGCACTGATGGGCACCAATAGGCAGCACTGAGGTGGCACTAATGGGAACTGGCAGGTGGCACTGATGGGCAGCATTGGCAGGTGGCACTGACTGGCATTGGCACTGGACGGCACTGGCAGGTTGCACTGGACGGCACTGGCAGGTGGCACTAACTGGCAAGTGGCACTAACTGCCATTGGCCGGTGGCACTGGATTTGCACTGGCAGGTGGCAATAACTGGCATTGGCAGGTGGCAATAACTGGCATTGGCAGGTGGCACTGGAAGGTGGCACTGGATGGCACGTGGCACTGACAGATGGCATTGGCAGGTGGCACTGACTGGCATTGGCAGGTGGCACTGGTTTGCACTGGCAGGTAGCACTGCTTGGCACTGGCAGGTAGCACTAACTGGCAGGAGGCACTAACTGGCATTGGCAGGTGGCACTGGATTGCACTGGCAGGTGGCAATGGATGGCACAGATTGGCAAGTGGCACTAACTGGCACTGGCACTAACTGGCACTGGCAGATGGCACTAACTGGCACTGGCAGGTGGCACTGGTTGGCACTGATTGGCAAGTGGCAGTGGATTGCACAGGTTGGCACTGGCAAGTGACACTGGCAGATGGCATTGGCAGGTGGCACTAACTGGCATTGGCAGGTGGCACTGGATTACACTGGCAGGTGGCACTAACTGGCATTGGCAGGTGGCACTGGATGGCAGGTGGCACTGACAGATGGCATTGGCAGGTGGCACTGGATTGCACTGGCAGGTGGCACGGGATGGCACTGGCAGGTAGCATTAACTAGCAGGGGGCACTGGCAGGTGGCACTAACTGGCATTGGCAGGTGGCACTAACTGGCATTGGCAGGTGGCAATGGGTGGCACTGGCACAGGTTGGCACTGATTGGCAAGTGGCACTGGATTGCACTGGTTGGCACTGGCAGGCGGCACTAACTGGCACTGATTGGCAAGTAGCACTGGATTGCACTGGTTGGCACTGGCAGCTGGCACTGGCAGGTTTCACAGCCGATAGTGTAACTGTGAAACTGAATGCTCCCTGCAGTGCTGCACTGTGTGAAACTGTATGGAGAGAGAGGAGCTGACACATTCAGCGTGATGTCAGAGGTGGGCGGGACCGGCAGCTATCCAGCCAATGATTGGGCTGCTTAAGAAAGGGGAGGGGCCACATACACGGATTGGCCCGCCCAGATCTCATCCCATTGGCTGATGTTGAAAAGCTGGGTCCTGCCCACCCCGGTCCCGCCCACCCCGACATTCAGCCTCAATTTTGACAGCTCTTTACACACACACAGTTTCACAGACTGCGGCGCTGCTCTGCCAACAGTGTGTGGAGAAGGGAGGAGATGTCAGAGGCTGCTGAGCCGCTCTCTTCCTGCTCCATCCCAACTACCAGACAGTGCTCTGTGTCTGGAGGCACCAGACACAGCAACAGAGGCACCTGTCAGTGACAAAAACCCAGGCGCCAGGGCACAATTTCTAGTCGCAACGGCGACCTGGCGCCTGGGATTTGTCGAGCCCTGACCTAACATGTTACACTTTAAAATTGCGCACACTCTGATGCCCTGTACACACGGTCGGACTTTCCGATGGAAAATGTGCAATTGGATCATGTTGTCGGAAATTCCGATCGCGTGAGGGCTCCATCGGACTTTTTCCTGTCGGAATTTCCGACACACAAAAGTTTGAGAGCAGGATCTAAAATCTTCCGACGACAAAATCAAATCGTTTAAATTCCGATCGTGTGTAGACAATCTCCGAAGCACAAAGTGCCACGCATGCTCAGACTAAATTACGAGACGAAAGCTATTGGCTACTGGCCCGTTTATAGTCCCGTCATACGTGTTGTACTTCACCTCGTTCCGAACGATTGGATTTTCCGACAACTTTGTGCAACCGTGTGTATGCAAGACAAGTTTGGGCCAAAATCCGTCGGAAAAAAACGGACGGAAATTGTCGTTCGGAATGTCCGAACGCATGTACGGGGCATTAGAATGGCGACAAACTACTGTACTTAAAGCGGGGTTTCACCCTAAAGTGGAACTTCCGCTCATCAGAACCCTCCGGTGTCACAGTTGGCACCTTTCAGGGGGCAGGGGGGTGCAGATACCTGTCTAAGACAGGTATTTGCACCCACTTCCGGGCATAGACTTCCACGGGAGTCTATGCCGTTTCCTGTCCCGCCGCTCTGTCTGCTGGGACACACACGGGTCCCAAAGACAGCGCGGACCATTCCGATTGCGCTGCACGACTCGCACATGCGCAGTAGGGAACCAGGAAGTGAAGCCGCAACGCTTCACTTCCTGATTCCCTCACCTAGAATGGCGGCGGCAGCAGCCAAGAGCCGATCGATCGATCGGCCTCGGCTGCCGACATCGCTGGACCCCGGGACAGGTGAGTGTCCATTTATTAAAAGTCAGCAGCTCTAGTATTTATAGCTGCTGGCTTTTAATATTTTTTTTTTGTAGGTGGAATCCCTCTTTAATAATCTCCATAGGCAATGTTTTAAAAATGTCTACAGGTTACCAGTTTAGAGTTACAGAGGAAATCTGCTAGAATTATTGCTCTCACTCTAACGTTTGCGGCGATACCTCACATGTGTGGTTTGAACACTGTTTACATTTTTCGGGCGCCACTTACGTATGCGTTCGCTTCTGCGCACGAGCTCGGAGGGTTAGGGCGCTTTAAAAAAATATATATATATATTTTATCTTATTTTTACATTGCCCCTTTACAAAAAAAAAATTCTTATCCTTTTTATTGCTGTCACAAGAAATGTAAACATCCCTTGTGACAGTAATAGGCAGTGGCAGGTCCTCTTTATGGTGGGATCTATAAGACCCCAGATCTTTCCTTTGCACTTAAAAGCATTAAAAATTTCAAGTTTGGCTGCCATTTTTTTTTTTAAATTTGGCACCTTTAAGTCTTCGGTAACCCGGAAGTGATGTCATGACACCGCTCCCGGGTTTCTAGATCCGAGACCCGATCTAAGCCGCTTCTGGCTTTGTCCGGGTCTCTGGCCAGCCGGCTTGTCGCTTGGGCCTTATGGTGGGACGGGAGAGCCTGGGGTGAGCTGTGAAAGGTGGCGAGAGAGGTGTAACAACTGCTTGGGGATAACCGATTAGCAGTATCGGTTGTTATCACAAGAAAGCCGACCGCCAGGTCTATAAAAAAAAGTACCGGGGTGACGCCGGCAGCTGCACAGATCACCCCGGTACAAACCCTTCAAGCAGAGTACAGTTGGCGAGAAGGGGTTAAAGCGCACAGGGTGATTGGGGTGAGCCCAGGCACACCTTCTACGCACGCCTATGCGTGGCAGGTAGGTTGGCGCTAACTGACACTGGCTGGGAGGAACACTAACTGACACTATCTGATGTCGCTAGTGACAGCGATCAGTGATAATACTATACACTGTCACTGTACTAATGACACTGGGGTGACAGGGGTGATCAGGAGGACAATCAAAGGGGTAAGTGTGTGCCTAACAAGTGAATGTGATTTTACTCACAGATCTAGCTGGCTTTCCTCCCTGATTTCAGCTCTGAACAGTAAGTGATATCAGGGAGAAAAAAACAACCAGATCTGGCTTGCGTTGTGATTGGCCACAGCAATCAGCAGGTTCACAGCCAAAATAATTGGCTGCGAGCCTGCTGATGAACTCATTCCGTGTCCAACCACTTTACGAGAGGCAGGGGGCGAGCGCCATTATGTCACAGTGCCCAGGTAAAATTACTACTGGCTGATCGGCAAAAGGTTAATGAAAGCTGCAGATTTAACCACTTGCTGACCAGCTCACGCCGATACACATCGGCAATATGGCTATCCTGCGCAAACTGACGTACCTGTTTGTAAAAGGATGGCGGGTGCGTGCGCGCCCGCTGCATGCCACGAGAGCGTGCCCGCGAGTCCTGCGCACTCGATACGCCCGCCAGCAGCCCGCGATCGCAGTGAGGAAAGGCAAAGCAGGGAACTGCCTATGTAAACAAGGCATTACTCCGTTCTGCCTAGTGACATGAAAGGAAACTACTGCTCCCTGTGATCAGGAGCAGTGATCTCTGTCATGTTCCAGTGAGCCCATCCCCCACAGAGTTGGAACACGCTAAGGCAGGGGTTGACAAATTTTCTTGGAATCTAGGAGCCAGCTAAAAAAGTTAGGAGCCGGGTCCGTGACGGCGATCTGGACCTGTCCCTGGCCTGACATGGAGACGAGTGAGGGGAAGATAGCCCCCAGCCCCCCACCTGTCTCCAAGTCATTGCCCATAGCTCTTAGAGGGACATTTTTAAATTGCATTTTAGTGTAAATATGAGATGTGAGGTCTCTCTGACCCCAGATCTCATATAAAAGAGGACCTGTCATGCTTTTTTCTATTACAAGGGATTTTTACATTCCTTATAATAGGAATAAAAGTGACACACATTTTTTTTTTTTTAAAAGAACAGTGAAAAAAATAAAAATAAAAGTTAAAATAAGAAAAAAAAATTGTTTTAAATGCGCCCTGTCTTGCCAAGCTTGCGTGCAGAAGCGAGCGCATATATGAAAGCAATGTTCAAACCACACATGTGAGGTATCGCTGCGATCGGTAGAGTAAGAGCAATAATTCTAGCCCCAGACCTCCTCTGTAACTCAAAACGTGCAACCTGAAGAATTTTTTAAACGTCGCCTATGGAGATTTTAAAGGGTAAAAGTTTGTCGCCATTCCATGAGCGGGCGCAATTTTAAAGCGTGACATGTTGGGTATCGATTTACTCGGCGTAACATTATCTTTCACAATATAAAAAAAAAAAAATTGGGCTAACTTTACTGTTGTCTTTTTTTTTTTTATTAAATAAAAAATTTTTCCCCAAAAAAAGTGCGCTTGTAAGTCCACTGTGCAAATATGGTGTGACAGACAGTATTGCAACGACCACCATTTTACTCTCTAGGGTGTTAGAATAAATAATAAAAAAAAAAATATATTATATATATATATAAATATAATATAATATATATATATATATATATATATATATATATAATATATATATTTTTTTTTTTGTTTAGGGGTTCTAAGTAAAGGGATGGAGAAAGACTGGCCCATTAGCATTGTTGGTTGTAATTCCAACGGCCACCACAAGAGGGCGCCAGATTCCAGAAGGAACCATAGGATCACAGAAGGCCTCAAAGCCGGGGGCTCAATTACCGGCCGCCTGCGGCGCGGCCCGACGCGATCGCGCGGGGGGGGGTCCACGGAGACGGGATACCCCCAGCTATGCTGCCCCAGGCGCAAGGTCGCTGATTCTAGTCGCCAATGCGACCTGGCGACCGGGTTTTGTCGAGCACTGCGCTAAGGGAACACACTTGACCCCTTGATCGACCCCTAATTTTAAAGTAGAAGTATACTCCCCTATCGTTTTCAGCCAAGGAAGCTGCCATCTTTGCCTCTGTTTAATCTTCAACTGCTATGGTGCTGCACATGTGATTCGTTATGACACCAGCCATTGGATGGTTTGATAGTTTGGCTGAGAGCACAGCCAATGTGCAGTTAGCATTCCCGGAATGCCTTTTTTTTAACTGTTTAAATCCATGGGTTTACTTCCACTTTAACCCCTGCAGCGCCCGTGTCATTTTTACATTGATCAGTGCATTTTTATAGCTCTGATCAATGTAACGGGTTCCCAAAAAAGTGCCATTTGGGGTCAGATTTGTCCGCCGCAATGTCGCAGTCCCGCTAAAAATCGCAGATCGCCACCATTACCGGTAAAAACAATTGAAAAACGTAAAAGTCCCTAAACTGATCCAGTAGTTTGTAGACGCGATATCTTTTGTGCAAACTAATCAATATACGCCTATTGCGATTTTATTTTATTTTATTAACAAAAATATGTAGAAGAATATATATCGGCCTAAACTAATGAAGAAATTAGTTGTTTTATATATATATATACTTTTTTTTTATATATATATTTTAGCAGAAATATATTTTTCAAAATTGTCGCTCTTTTGTTGTTTATAGCGCAAAAAATAGAAACCGCAGAGGTGATAAAATACCGCCAAAAGAAAGCTCTGTTTGTGGGGGGAAAAGGACGTCACTTTTGTTTGGGTACAACGTCGCGCGACTGCGCAATTGTCAGTTAAAGCGACGCAGTGCCGTATTGCAAGAAATGCTTTGGTCATAAACCCGACCGCCTCACGCAGATATACTGCCAAAGAAGGGCATGTACAGGCAGATTAACATACCTGTACATTGCCCTTTAAGAGGTGACTCGCGATCGCCGGGTTCTGCGGACCCAATGTCTGCGGGGATACCCGCGATCGTATCGCGGTGAGGAAGAACGGGGAGGTGCTAACGTAAACAAGCATCTCCGTGTTCTGCCTACTGACAGTGTCACTGATCTCTGCTCCCTGTAATCGGGAGTGGTGATTGGTGATGTGTCACACGCAGCCATGCCCCCCCACAGTTAGAATCACTCCCTAGGACACACGTAACCCCTACATCGCCACCTAGTGGTTAACCTCTTCACTGCCAGTGACATTTTTACAGTAATCAATGCAAATTTTTAGCATCGATCGCTGTATTAATGCCAATGGTCCCAAAAATGTGTCAAAAGTGTCCGATGTGTCCGCCATAATGTCGCAGTCAGGATAAAAATCTCTGATCGCCGCCATTACTAGTAAAAAAAAAAATCAATAAAAACGCCATAAAACTATCCCCTATTTTGTAAACGCTATAACTTTTGCGCAAACCAATCAATAAACACTTATTGAGATTTTTTTCCCCAAAAAATATGTAGAAGAATACGTATCGGCCTAAACTGAGGAAAAAAATATTTTTTTATATATATTTTTTCAGGATATTTACTATAGCAAAAAGTAAAAAATAATGTTTTTTTTTTCAAAATTGTTGCTATTTTTTTGTTTATAGCGCAAAAAAATAAAAAAAATCGCAGAGGTGATCAAATACCAACAAAAGAAAGCTCTATTTGTGGGGAAAAAAGGACGCCAATTTTGTTTGGGAGACACGTCGCACGACCGCGCAATTGTCAGTTAAAGCGACGCAGTGCCGAATCGCAAAAAGTGGTCTGGTCAGGAAAGGGGGTAAATTATTCCGGGGCTGAAGTGGTTAAGGTGGTAAGTCCTTCTGGGGCTGAAGTGCTTAAGGTGGTAAGTCCTTCTGGGGCTGAAGTGGTTAAGGTGGTAAGTCCTTCTGGGGCTGAAGTGGTTAAGGTGGTAAGTCCTTCTGGGGCTGAAGTGGTTAAGGTGGTAAGTCCTTCTGGGGCTGAAGTGGTTAAGGTGGTAAGTCCTTCTGGGGCTGAAGTGGTTAAGGTGGTAAGTCCTTCTGGGGCTGAAGTGGTTAAGGTGGTAAGTCCTTCTGGGGCTGAAGTGCTTAAGGTGGTAAGTCCTTCTGGGGCTGAAGTGGTTAAGGTGGTAAGTCCTTCTGGGGCGGAAGTGGTTAAGGTGGTAAGTCCTTCTGGGGCTGAAGTGGTTAAGGTGGTAAGTCCTTCTGGGGCTGAAGTGGTTAAGGTGGTAAGTCTTTCTGGGGCTGAAGTGGTTAAGGTGGTAAGTCTTTCTGGGGCTGAAGTGGTTAAGGTGGTAAGTCCTTCTGGGGCTGAAGTGCTTAAGGTGGTAAGTCCTTCTGGGGCTGAAGTGGTTAAGGTGGTAAGTCCTTCTGGGGCTGAAGTGGTTGAGGTGGTAAGTCCTTCTGGGGCGGAAGTGTTTAAGGTGGTAAGTCCTTCTGGGGCGGAAGTGGTTAAGGTGGTAAGTCCTTCTGGGGCGGAAGTGGTTAAGGTGGTAAGTCCTTCTGGGGCGGAAGTGGTTAAAGATTGACAAAGACTTTTGGAATGCAATTTTGGTGATTTGGGTGATCAGTGATTGGCTACTGTGATCTATTTTTTTTTGGGGGGGATTTTTGAAGTTTTTAAATCCACATTTCTATTTTCCGGTGTTGTAAATACAGCTAAATGCGCTAAAATCCGTCTTTCATAAGTAAACGATTCTTCTACTATGAGATCTTGTGATTCTTCGGTGACGGGTTCTCTTTAGTTTGAAGCCTTTTTTTCGGTGGGCGACTCACAATGCGGTGTATATGAAATCTCCTTCCACCAATCAATGTCACTGATAGGAAATTGGAATCTCGGAGGATCACGGTGACATCCTGGCAGCGCCGCGGTCCTGTCCAGTAACGTGATCCCGACCTCTCACACCCAGCGACCGGGGAGGTGTGCGACCCCCCCGGGGACGCCTGTTTAGTGGCGTTGAGATGAAATGTGATAGAAGTAGGTCAGTTGTCGTCAGATAAAGGATGGCAGAGTGTTTGCGTCAGCAGCGGATTCAGTGACCGGCATTGTAATGGCTCTGTACGAGCGCGGCACCTGGGGGAGAGTTTACGTGACGGGAATATAAAACACCTGGAGACGGCCGGATGAGACTCCATTGTACCGGGAGGGGGGGAGGGGGGCGAAATCTGACAATGGGCACTCCGCAAGCATTGGGACGTCATGGTTCTTTCAAGGAGACACAAGTCCTACTTCACATTTTTTTTGTGTGTTTTCAGCTCAAAATTGACACACACTTATGAAGCTACCATACCCAAGATTGGAAGAAGGCAACATGGTTACATTTTTTTACAGCTCATTAATTTTGAGTTAGGGTTAAGGCTAAGCCAAGGTTAGGAATAGGGCTACGACTAGGGTTAGTGTTAGGAATAGGAATAGGACTGGGGTTAGGAATAGGGCTATAGCTAGGGTTAGGGCTATGGCTAGGGTTAGAGCTGGGGTTAGCAATATGGCTACGGCTAAGGTTAGGAATAGGGTTTGGGCTAAGTTTAGGAATAGTGCTAGGGCTAAGGGTTAAGAATGGGGCTATGAGTAGGTTAGGGCTAGGGTTGGGAATAGAGCTAGGGCTGGGGTTAGGAATATGGCTATGGCTAAGGGTTAGGGCTAGAGTTAGGAATAGGGCTATGGCTAGGGTTAGGAATAGGGCTATGGCTAAGGGTTAGAGCTAGGGCTAGCGTTAGGAATAGGGCTATGGCTAGGGTTAGGAATAGGAATAGGGCTATGACTAGGGTTAGGAATAGGGCTATGGCTAGGGGTTTGGGCTGGAGTTAGGAATAGGGCTATGGCTAGGGTTAGGAATAGGGCTATGGCTAGGGTTAGGAATAGGGCTATGGCTAGGGCTATGGTTAGGAAAAGGGCTATGGCTAAGGGTTAGGAATAGGGCTATGGCTAAGGGTTAGGAATAGGGCTATGGCTAAGGGTTAGGGCTGGAGTTAGGAATAGGGCTATGGCTAGGGTTAGGGCTGGAGTTAGGAATAGGGCTATGGCTAGGGTTAGGAATGGGGCTATGGCTAGGGTTAGGAATAGGGCTATGGCTAGGGCTAGGGTTAGGGATAGGGTTAGGAATAGGGCTATGGCTAGGGTTAGGGATAGGGTTAGGAATAGGGCTATGGCTAGGGTTAGGAATAGGGCTATGGCTAAGGGTTAGGAATAGGGCTATGGCTAAGGGTTAGGGCTGGAGTTAGGAATAGGGCTATGGCTAGGGCTAGGGTTAGGAATAGGGCTATGGCTAGGGCCAGGGTTAGGGATAGGGTTAGGAATAGGGCTATGGCTCAGGGTTAGGAATAGGGCTGGGGCTAGGGTTAGGAATAGGGCTAGGGTTAGGAATAGGGCTATGGCTAAGGGTTAGGAATAGGGCTGGGGCTAAGGGTTAGGGCTGGAGTTAGGAATAGGGCTAGGGCTAGCTTTAGAAATAGGGCTGCAGCTAAGGGTTAGGAAATGGGTTATGCCTACAGTTAGAGCTAGGAATAGGGCTATGGCTAGAGCTAAGGTTAGAAATAGGACTACAGCTAAGGGTTAGGGCTAGGGTTAGGAATAGGTTAGGAATAGGGCTATGGCTAAGGGTTAGGGCTAGTGTTAGGAACAGGGCTACAGCTAGGTTTAGGAATAGAGCTACGGCTAGGGTTAAGGCTGGGGTTAGCAATAAGGCTATGGCTACGCTTAGGGCTGATGCTAGGGTTAGGGTTGAAATTATGGTAAAGACTAGGATCAATGTTCAGGTTATGACTAGGGTTAGGGTCAATGTTAGCGTTAGGACTAGGGTTAGCGATCATACGGCTGGAAATCTGTTGAAATCACCAGTGGCAGGGCTAGGGTTAAAGTGACATTAAAGCCTACTGTTTTTTTTTAAAATTAAATAGCAAACATATATACACACCGGCTCTATGTAATGGTTTTGCACTGAGCAGTTCCAATCCTCCTCTTTTCGGGTGTGTTGCAGGCGCTCCTGGCTCTACCAAAGTGCCCCTGTTAACCTGTTTCCACCCGCACTGTAGTCGTCTTACTTTGCCAGGAGAGCCCCCTGCCCCTTTCTTTTGGCCTATCAGTGCCACCTATCAGAGCCCATCAGTGCCACCATCCTCTCCAAAAGATGTTTTTTTTACCTAATACATAGAATGCATTAAGGTAAAAAGAAATCTTCAGGCTTTAGAACAAGTTTAAGGTTAGGGTTCCTGCAGCTGGCAATCTGTTGAAAACAGGAGTGGCAGTTTTAGGGCTAGGGTTAGGTTTAGTGTAAGGGCTAGTATTAGGACTGGGGTTAGGGTTAGTATTAGGACTGGGGTTAGGGCTAGTATTAGGACTGGGGTTAGGGCTAGTATTAGGGCTGGGGTTAGGATTAGGGTTAGGGCTAGTATTAGGGCTGGGGTTAGGGCTAGTATTAGGACTGGCATTAGGGTTAGGGTTAGTATTAGGACTGGGGTTAGGGCTAGTATTAGGACTGGAGTTAGGGCTAGTATTAGGGTTGGGGTTAGGATTAGGGTTAGGGCTAGTATTAGGACTGGGGTTAGGGCTAGTATTAGGACTGGCATTAGGATTAGGGTTAGGGCTAGTATTAGGACTGGCGTTAGGATTAGGGTTAGGGTTAGGGCTAATATTAGGACTGGGGTTAAAAACTGTTTAAGGTTAGGGATCCTGTAGCTGGCAATCTGTTGAAAACACGAGTGGCAGTTTTAGGGCTAGGGTTAGGACTGAGGGTTAGGGCTAGGGTAAGGGCTAGTATTAGGACTAGGGTTAGGGCTAGTAATAGGTCTAGGGTTAGGGCTAGTATTAGAACTGGGGTTAGGGCTAGTATTAGGACTAAGGTTAGGATGAGGGTTAGGGCTAGTATTAGGACTGGGGTTAGGACTAATGTTAGGGCTAGTATTAGGACTAGGGTTAGGGCTAGTATTAGGACTGTGGTTAGGACTAATGTTAGGGCTAGGGTTAGGACTGGGGTTAGGACTAGGGTTAAGGCTAGTATTAGGACTGAGGTTAGGACTAATGTTAGGGTTAGGGTTAGGACTAGGATTACAGCTAGTATTAGGACTGGGGTTAGGACTGGGGTTAGGACTAATGTTAGGGCTAATATTAGGACTGGGGTTAGGACTAATATTAAGACTGGGGTAAGGACTAAGATCAGAGCTAGTATTAGGACTGGGGTTAGGACTAATGTTAGGGCTTGTATTAGGACTGGGGTTAGGACTAATGTTAGGGCTACTGTTAGGGCTAGTATTAGGACTGGGGTTAGGACTAGGGTTAGGGCTAGTATTAAGACTGGGGTTAGGACTAGGATTAGAGCTAGTATTAGGACTGGGGTTATGACTAATGTTAGGGCTTGTATTAGGACTGGGGTTAGGACTAATGTTAGGGCTAGTATTAAGACGGGGGTTAGGACTAATGTTAGGGCTTGTATTAGGACTGGGATTAGGACTAGTATTAGGACTGGGGTTAGGACTAGTATTAGGACTGGGGTTAGGACTAGTATTAGGACTGGGGTTAGGACTAGTATTAGGACTGGGGTTAGGACTAGTATTAGGACTGGGGTTAGGACTAATGTTAGGGCTACTATTAGGACTGGGGTTAGAGAGTCTGCAGCTGGCAAAATGTTGAAATCTCAAGCAGTCGGATCACTAAAGACGGTCAAAGATGGATGGAAATTAGGGTTAGGGTCTGACACAGATCAGCCAAGGTGAGTGACTGCAAAGTTACAATGTATAGTCTGATCACTGGGGGAAAAGAGACCTGGGAAATGCTTCCTCCTGCCTGCAGCAGACTGATGACGTCCCCTTAGCTAGAGTCACTGATTGGAGCTCAAGGACAGCATTTGCATGAAAAAAGGAGGAGTTTCTGAAATGTGATACTATTGCTGTATAAATCATTTTATTGATAAAACTTCTGATTTACGGGTTTTCTTTGCATTTGATTCTGGAATCTCTCTGATCGGTGACATCCAATCCCGGGGACTATTTACTAAGACTGACAAAATAACCGCTTATCGTTTCTCAGCACATCTCTGGCTCTCTGTATACATCCAATATGGCGGATATCGGATCTCGGTGTGAAAACGATGAAAAGTACATCGAGCGCCATCCGGATCTAAAGAGATGTACCAAGTCACCTTAAAAGGGTCCTCCTTCTCCAGAGATCCCCCTCCCCCACACACAAATAATGGAGGACTCCAGGAATAAAGACAAAGAAACAGAAATCCAGGATTGCTGCAATCTATAAAAACGTATTTCTCTGAGTTTGTCTCAACTTTGTGGAAATACAGAGAAGATGAGGATCGGCCCAGAGCCCCGGGGACTGGTAGAAATGGAAAGAGATCAGATTCATTCTATTAAAAATCAGATACATTTATATTGGCCCTGAATGGTCACATGACTTCTTCCTACTGCCAGCTTCCTCTACATTGGCCCTGAATGGTCACATGACTTCATCCTACTGCCAGCTTCCTCTACATTGGCCCTGAATGGTCACATGACTTCATCCTACTGCCAGCTTCCTCTACATTGGCCCTGAATGGTCACATGACTTCATCCTACTGCCAGCTTCCTCTACATTGGCCCTGAATGGTCACATGGCCTCAATATACTGCCAGCTCCCTCTACATTGGCCCTAAAGAGTCACATGACATCATCCTACTGCCAGCTTCCTCTACATTGGCCCTGAATGGTCACAGGGCATCAATATACTGCCAGCCTCCTCTACATTGGCCCTGAATGGTCACATGACATCACCCTACTGCCAGCTTCCTCTACATTGGCCCTGAATGGTCACATGGTATCAATATACTGCCAGCTTCCTCTACATTGGCCCTGAATGGTCACATGTTATCAATATACTGCCAGCTTCCTCTGCATTGGCCCTGAATGGTCACATGACATCATCCTATTGCCAGCTTCCTCTACATTGGCCCTGAATGGTCACATGATATCACCCTACTGCCAGCTTCCTCTACATTGGCCCTGAATGGTCACATGTTATCAATATACTGCCAGCTTCCTCTGCATTGGCCCTGAATGGTCACATGACATCATCCTATTGCCAGCTTCCTCTACATTGGCCCTGAATGGTCACATGACATCAATATACTGCCAGCTTCCTCTACATTGGCCCTGAATGGGCACATGAATTAATTCTTCTGCCAGCTTCCTCTATATTGGCCCTGAATGGTCACATGACATCAATATACTGCCAGCTTCCTCTACATTGGCCCTGAATGGTCACATGACATCACCCTACTGCCAGCTTCCTCTAGATTGGCCCTGAATAGTCACATGACTTCATCCTATTGCCAGCTTCCTCTACATTGGCCCTGAATGGGCACATGACATAATTCTTCTGCCAGCTTCCTCTACATTGGCCCTGAATGGTCACATGACATCAATATACTGCCAGTGTCCTCTAATATTGGCCCTGAATGATCACATGACATCACCCTACTGCCAGCTTCCTCTACATTGGCCTTGAATAGTAACATGACTTTATCTTACTGCAGCCTCCTCTACATTGGCCCTGAATGGTCACATGACATCAATATACTGCCAGCCTTCTCTACATTGGCCCTGAATGATCACATGACATCATGATACTTCAGCTTCCTTTATAATGGCCCTAATGATCACATGACTTCATCCCACCACCAGCTATTTCTACATTGGCTCTATATGATCACATGTCATCATCATACTGCTAGTTTCCTCATAGTTACATAGTTAGTCAGGTTGAAAAAGTCCATCTAGTTCAACCATAAAAATAAATAAATAATAATATCATACAATCCCATATACACAATCCTTCACCCACAGTTGATCCAGAGGCCAGTGTCCATTACATTGGCCCAGGAAGAACACATATCATCATCCTGCCTATTTGCACTATAATGACATCATCAGACTGCCATGTTTCTCTACATTGGTCCTGTCCAATCACTTGACATTATCATACTACCAGTTCCCTATATATTGAGCCCAGAATGACCACCTGGCATCATTATGTTGCAAGTAATCACTACTCCGGCACTCGCTGATTGCATGACTTTTACCAGCTACCAACACATTGGTCCGGAATCATCATGACATCATCGTACTGCAAGTTTTGCATACATCATGACATCATCATGCTGTCAGTTTTCATTATGTTGGGTCTGACTGATCACAAGATATTGACATGCCGCCAGCTTTCATTACATTGGCCCTTGCCGATCACATGACTAATACACTGCCAGCTTCTTCTGTATTGGCCCTTGCCGATCACATGACATGATCATAATACCAGCTTTAACTACATTCACCCTGGCTAATCACACGATCATCACAATGTCAGCTTTCCATCCATTGGACCTGAATTATCACATGACGTCATACTGCCGGTTTCTTAAGACATTGGCCCTGGTAGGTCATCATGTGGATAGCTTTCATTATACATGGGTCACAAGACATCATCATACTTCCAGTATATTGGCTTTGACTGACCACATGGCAGCCAGTCATAGAGAACACCGGCGGCATTACCTGTCTGAGTCCTCTTTCACCACGAAGTACGGCGCTGAGTGGCGGTTTGATTTGAGCTGGTCGGAGCACTTTTCCCCCGTGTCCAGTTCCTGCTCCAGAGAAGAGCTGGTGCTGCCCTCTCGGCTGACATTACTGCCCCTCCCTGGGCTGTTCTCAGTAGAGGCTCGAGGTGACTCCGTGTTCTGCTTCAGGGTCTGCAGCTTGGCCAGCGGGATAATATCACAGTTTTGAGGCCGGTGCCATACAGTCCTCTGAGTACTGGCATTATAATAGTAGAAGCGCGAGGTATTGGGGTCAAAAAGTTCCCACCATTGGTTCTCATTAGTACGTTTTATCCGCACGCCGGACGGCGGGTCCCACACGCACTCCCCAGTGATGAGATTGGCATACATACACTCCCGTGTACGAGGCTCGATGATCTCCACCCATTCCAGCCTGGAAAATAAAGAACCGGATGTTGTGTTATCAATTGAATTGGCATTAAATACAATTAACGATTATAAAGGAAAAAAAGTTGATTGTTTGTGATAAAAAAACATAAAAGAAACAGAGAAGAGTTCTCAAGACTGGTCAGATGACGTTCCTCGAGTCTCTCCTGATAAGTTCTATCCTTCACACCTTTCACCGCTTTCGTTACGTGTCTCTGGACTCAATTTATCTTATCAATATCTCTTCGTAAATGAGATCTCCAGAACTGGACACAGTATTCCAAACCATGTCCAAATAAAGATCTATACAGAGCAGTCAACAGTGGGCATAGTTCCTACCACCGACAATGGGGCACTAGTCTTCTAACTGGCAGCAAGGATGGGGCACTGTTCCTTCCACTGATACCAATGTTGGGACACTATTTCTCCCCATAAAAACCAACAATAGGGCATTGTTTAGTCCAACTGAAGGCAAGACATTGTCTTCTCCCACTGACCGAAGTCTGAAGGATAGTAATCTGGCCCTTTGTTTAGAAAGTTTCGAGACCCCTGATATAGAGGAATCAGGACCTCCTTCCTCCCACTCGTGACCCCTCTAGTGATATAAAGATCTATATAGAGGAATCAGGACCTCCTTCTTCCTGCCGGTAACCCCTCTAGTGATATAAAGGTCTATATAGAGGAATCAGGACCTCCTTCCTCCTGCTGGTGATCCCTCTAGTGATATAAAAATCTATATAGAGGAATCAGGACCTCCTTCCTCCTGCTGGTGATCCCTCTAGTGATATAAAGAGCTATATAGAGGAATCAGGACCCCCTTCCTCCTGCTGGTGACCCCTCTAGTGATATAAAGATCTATATAGAGGAATCAGGACCCCCTTCCTCCTGCTGGTGACCCCTCTAGTGATATAAAGATCTATATAGATGAATCAGGACCTCCTTCCTCCTGCTGGTGACCCCTCTAGTGATATAAAGATCTATATAGAGGAATCAGGACCTCCTTCTTCCTGCTGGTGACCCCTCTAGTGATATAAAGGTCTATATAGAGGAATCAGGATCTCCTTCCTCCTAATGGTGATCCCTCTAGTGATATAAAGATCTATATAGAGGAATCAGGATCTCCTTCCTCCTAATGGTGACCCCTCTAGTGATATAAAGGTCTATATAGAGGAATCAGGACCTCCTTCCTCCTCCTGGTGACCCCTCTAGTGATATAAAGATCTATATAGAGGAATCAGGACCTCCTTCCTCCTGCTGGTGACCCCTCTAGTGATATAAAGCTCTATATAGAGGAATCAGGACCTCCTTCCTCCTGCTGGTGATCCCTCTAGTGATATAAAAATCTATATAGAGGAATCAGGACCTCCTTCCTCCTGCTGGTGACCCCTCTAGTGATATAAAGATCTATATAGAGAAATCAGGACCTCCTTCCTCCTGCTGGTGACCCCTCTAGTGATATAAAAATCTATATAGAGGAATCAGGACCTCCTTCCTCCTGCTGGTGACCCCTCTAGTGATATAAAGATCTATATAGAGGAATCAGGACCTCCTTCCTCCTGCTGGTGACCCCTCTAGTAATATAAAGATCTATATAGAGGAATCAGGACCTCCTTCCTCCTGCTGGTGACCCCTCTAGTTATATAAAGATCTATATAGAGGAATCAGGACCTCCTTCCTCCTGCTGGTGACCCCTCTAGTGATATAAAGATCTATATAGAGGGATCGGGACCTCCGTCCTCCTGCTGGTGATCCCTCTAGTGATATAAAGATCTATATAGAGGAATCAGGACCTCCTTCCTCCTGCTGGTGACCCCTCTAGTGATATAAAGAGCTATATAGAGGAATCAGGACCTCCTTCCTCCTGCTGGTGACCCCTCTAGTGATATAAAGATCTATATAGAGGAATCAGGACCTCCTTCCTCCTGCTGGTGACCCCTCTAGTGATATAAAGAGCTATATAGAGGGATCAGGACCTCCTTCCTCCTGCTGGTGATCCCTCTAATATCATAAAGCTCTATATAGAGGAATCAGGACCCCCTTCCTCCTGCTGGTGATCCCTCTACTAATATAAAGATCTATATAGAGGAATCAGGACCTCCTTCCTCCTGCTGGTGACCCCTCTAGTGATATAAAGATCTATATACAGTGGTGTGAAAAAGTGTTTGCCCCCTTCCTCATTTCCTGTTCCTTTGCATGTTTGTCACACTTAAGTGTTTCGGAACATCAAACCAATTTAAACAATAGTCAAGGACAACACAAGTAAACACAAAATGCAATTTGTAAATGAAGGTGTTTATTATTAAAGGTGAAAAAAAATCCAAACCATCATGGCCCTGTGTGAAAAAGTAAAACATACTATAACTGTGGTTGTCCACACCTGAGTTCAATTTCTCTAGCCACACCCAGGCCTGATTATTGCCACACCTGTTCACAATCAAGGCATCACTTAAATAGGAGCTGCTTGACACAGTAAGGTCCACCAGAAGATCCTTAAAAGCTACACATCATGCCGAGACCCAAAGAAATTCAGGAACAATTGAGAAAGAAAGTAATTGAGATCTATCAGTCTGGAAAGGGTTATAAAGCCATTTCCAAAGCTTTGGGAATCCAGCGAACCACAGTGAGAGCCATTATCCACAAATGGCGAAGACATGGAACAGTGGTGAACCTTCCCAGGAGTGGCCGGCCGCCCAAAATTACCCCAAGAGCGCAGCGACGACTCATCCAAGAGGTCACAAAAGACCCCACAACAACGTCCAAGGAACTGCAGGCCTCACTTGCCTCAGTTAAGGTCAGCGTTCATGCCTCCACCATCAGGAAAAGACTGGGCAAAAATGGCCTGCATGGCAGAGTTCCAAGGAGAAAACCACTGCTGAGCAAAAAGAACATCAAAGCTCGTCTCAATTTCTCCACAACACATCTTGATGATCCCCAAGACTTTTGGGACAACATTCTGTGGAGCGATGAGACAAAAGTGGAACTCTTTGGAAGGTGTGTGTCCAAGTATATCTGGCGTAGAAGGAACACTGCATTTCATAAAAAGAACATTATACCAACAGTAAAATATGGTGGTGGTAGTGTGATGGTCTGGGGCTGTTTTGCTGCTTCAGGACCTGGAAGACTTGCCGTGATAAAAGGAACTATGAATTCTGCTGTCTACCAAGAGATCCTGAAGGAGAATGTCCGACCATCTGTTCGTGTACTCAAGCTGAAACGAACTTGGGTTCTGCAGCAGGACAATGATCCTAAACACACCAGCAAGTCCACCACCGAATGGCTGAAGAAAAACAAAATGAAGACTTTGGAGTGGCCTAGCCAAAGTCCTGACCTGAATCCTATTGAGATGCTGTGGTAAAAAGGCCGTTCATGCTCGAAAACCCTCTAATGTAACTGAATTAGGACAATTCTGCAAAGATGAGTGGGCCAAAATTCCTCCAGGACGCTGTAAAAGCCTCATTGCACGTTATCGCAAACGCTTGGTTGCAGTTGTTGCTGCTAAGGGTGGTCCAACCAGTGATTAGGTTTAGGGGGCAATCACTTTTTCACACAGGGCCATGATGGTTTGGATTTTTTTTCACCTTTAATAATAAACACCTTCATTTACAAATTGCATTTTGTGTTTACTTGTGTTGTCCTTGACTATTGTTTAAATTGGTTTGATGTTCCGAAACACTTAAGTGTGACAAACATGCAAAGGAACAGGAAATGAGGAAGGGGGCAAACACTTTTTCACACCACTGTAGAGGAATCAGGACCTCCTTCCTCCCGCTGGTGACCCCTCTAGTGATATGAAGATCTATATAGAGGAAAGAGGGTCCTGATCCCTCTATATAGATCTTCATATCCCTAGAGGGGTCACCAGCAGGAGGAAGGAGGTCCTGATTCCTCCTTATAGAGCTTTATGTCCCTAGAGGGGTCACCGGTAGGAGGAAGGTTGTGACCCCTCTAGTGATATAAAGATCTATATAGAGGGATCAGGACCTCCTTCCTCCTGCTGGTGACCCCTCTAGTGATATAAAGATCTATATAGAGGAATCAGGACCTCCTTCCTCCTCCTGGTGACCCCTCTAGTGATATAAAGTTCTATATAGAGGAATCAGGACCTCCTTCCTCCTCCTTCCTCCTGCTGGTGACCCCTCTAGAGATACAGAGATCTATATAGAGGAATAAAGTTCTCCAAACACCCCAACTCTCAGTACACACAATATGGAAGAATTACATATAGCTGTCATACATTATACCCAGCATACACCATAACCAGAATACACCATAACCAGAATACACCATAACCAGAATACACCATAACCAGCACACATCATACCATACCCAGAGATGCAATACCATTACTCTGCATGGGTACACCAAACAGACAAGAAACAAGGGTTTCCATCAGATGGACACGAGTCCAAACCAGCCTGAGCTATCCCTCCAGGAAGCTGTCAAAACGGACAGCCAATCATAGGTGGGGAAACTATGCCTGGCTCCGCAGCCAAACATATCCACTTAAAGCGGAGTTCCACTTTAAGGACTCCTCACCCCCTAACATGTCCCATTTGGCATGTCATTTTTTTTGGCTCTGTGGTAAGCCGGTGGAAGCGCTGGCTTTAGTTCTGGGTTCTCTGATGAGACGGAGATCCCAGAGAGGACCCGGAGGGCATCATCCCAGTATACCACTTGAAAGCTGTAACGTATATATGTATGTTAGGGGGTCCTCAAATGGTTAAACAAAGGGCGTGTCTACGTGTAGCTGCTGGGCAGGGATTGCACTTAAGATTGGCCGTCCACTTTGACAGATTCCTGGCGCGATAGCTCAGGCTGGTTCAGACTTGTGTTTGAACACACCTGAGCTCACCCCCTGATGGTGAGGACCTGATTCATAGGTGTGCTCCGTATCACTGATAGTAAGGACCTGATTTCTGGGTGTGGTCGGTACCCCTGATGGTGAGGACCTGATTTATGGGTGTGGTCAGTACCCCTGATGGTGAGGACCTGATTTATGGGTGTGGTCGGTACACATGATGGTGAGGACCTGATTTATGGGTGTGGTCAGTACACATGATGGTGAGGACCTGATTTATGGGTGTGGTCAGTACCCATGACGGCGAGGACCTGATTGTGGGTGGGGTCAGTACCCCTGATGGTAAGGACCTGACTTGTGGGTGTGGTTAGTACCCCTGATGGTGAGGACCTGATTTATGGGTGTGGTCAGTACCCCTGATGGTGAGGACCTGATTTATGGGTGTGGTTAAAAGTGGGTGTGGTCATTTTTGAAAACCTTGTAAGCATACTTTACAACCGGTGTTCATTGTATATCAATCTTCTATTATGCAAACCCCCCCAGTTCCCATGCATTGTGCCCCCATCCCTGTTATTGTATGTAGATTAACCACTTAAGGACCAGCGGGCGCATTTGTGCTGCAGCAGAGTGGCTCCCCTGCATGAATCGCTGTCATTGTACGTCGGATCTCACAGGCGCAATTTGACGTCGCTTCTGTCATCCAATGGTGTAGAGCTGAGCGGCAGGCCATCTTTCCCTCACTCCGGATCCAGCCTCACAGTGGAGAGGACCTGATCGTCAGCTCCATAAGCGGCGGAGACCACCGGGGATCGGCGGGTGTGGAGAGGGGGGGGCACCTCTCCCTCCACCCGGTAAAAGTGATCTTGCAGCGAATCCGTCGCAGAGACCACTTTTATCTGAAAGCGAACCACCCTCTGTTTAAAAAGATACCGGGGTTATAGCAGCTATCTAATTTAACGTCAAACAGTCGATGTATAACGACGGCAGGCGGTCCGTAAGTGATTAAATCGCCCAGTACCATAGTTTGTCACCATTCCACGAGTGGGCACAATTTTAAAGCGTGACATGTTGGGTATCTATGTATTCGGCGTAACATTATCTTTCACATTATACAAAAAAAAACTTGGGCTTGATAGTGGGTTTTTTTTAAGTTCATTAAAGTGTATTGCTTTTGTAAAACCGCTGCGCAAATACTGTGTCACATAGAAAATAGACATTTTATTCCGTAGGGTCTCTGCTAAAATATATATATATATGTTTGGGGGGAGGGAAGTTATAGGTCATTCTCAAGCAAAAAATACAGATTTTATCTTGAAAACAAAAAGTGCCAGGAAAAGCCTGGTGGGTCTAAGGGCCGGTTCACACCATAAACTGCACAGGAATGCGCTGTCCTGTGAGAGTCACATGTGATCCGGATGCGGTGCGATTACAGCTTATTTATTTGAATGGACTGAAATTATGCCGAACTGGACCGTTTGGAATTCCAGCAAGTTGCAAGGACACCGGATTTCTGACAAGTATATTTAGCTTTTAAAGTGTCAGTACACCCACATCATACAAAAACTAAGAATAAATGGTATATTCCATGCTGTTCATACTCAGTCACTAAGATTTGTTTTCTGTATTCTGCAAAAAACCTGATTGATCCTGCAGCTCTTTATCTCCCCCTTCTGTCCATGTTCCCAATTAAGATAGGGATTTTGCAGCTGTGGTGGCAACTCTGCACATGCTCAGTTGTCAGTGAGTTTCTACCCTGAGCATTTCCTCTCTATCACATCTGAGCAGCCCATGTGACCATGGGACTGCAGAGTACAGCTGGGTATGGCAGAGTATTGCAGAGTATCGGCAGGGTATCACAGAGTATTGACAGGGTATGGCAGAGTATTGGCAGAGTATGGCTGGGTATTTCAGAGTATTGGCAGGGTATGGCAGGGTATGGCAGAGTATTTCAGAGTATTGCAGCGTATGGCAGGGTATGGCAGAGTATTGGCAGGGTATGGCAGAGTATTGGCAGGGTATGGCTGGGTATTGGCAGAGTATTGGCAGGGTATTGCAGAGTATTGCAGGGTATGGCAGAATATTGGAGAGTATTGGCAGGGTATTGCAGAGTATTGCAGGGTATGGCAGAGTATTGGCAGGGTATGGCAGAGTATTGCAGGGTATTGCAGCATATGGCAGGGTATGGCAGAGTATTGTCAGGGTATGGCTGGGTATTGCAGAGTATTGGCAGGGTATTGCAGAGTATGGAGGGATGGCTGAGCATGGATGGATGTGACTGCAATTGTCACAGAGCAACGCTGTGGGCACTACAGATCCAGCCCACAGCGCTGCTTCCATCCGATCTCTCCCCTCCACTGTACAGATCAGTACACAGAGGGGAGGGAGGAACCGGCGTCAAGACATGACGCCAGTTTGTTTACAAGTGATCTCTCCATCATTTGACGGAGCGATCACATTGTAAACGGCCGCCGGGTGTACCAAGATGGCCGACGCTCCGAAGCTACGCCGAAGCCGCGGCCTTTCCTAAAGGCCGAGGCCGCGGAGCGCTCCGCAGATCGCGGCGTGTGCCGGTCTGAACAGGGTGACCCGTTCGGATCACGGATCGGTGACGATCCGTTGCACCCCTAGGGGTCAGATGTGGCCCTTTGCCTGCCTTTATCTGGCCCTTGGGGAACTATTCATCCCACTGATATGAGACACGACTCTGCTCCCGGACACTAAAAATGGGGCATAATTCCTCCCCCTAATACCAAAGATAAGGGCACTGTTTACCGATGCCTGGAAATTTTCTATTCCCCCTGGCCACAGTCCGCCCCCCCCCCCTAAAGTTTGAAGGACAGTAAACTGGCCCTTTGTTTAAAAGGTTTGGAGACCCCCTGATCTAGAAGATCGGATCGGAAACGGACAGGCGGTCCTTTTACATCCTCGCCACCCATAGAGAAAAGCGCTCTGTGCCCGTATCTGCTTTGTATAAGCGGGGCAGACACGGACCTGTCATCCGCCTGCTCAGTGGGGGATCAGCGGTCAGATCAGCGGATCGCAGCCCACACTGTGTGAAAGGGGCCCAAAACACTTTAGCTCTTGGGTTCAGAATATTCAAGGCTTCATCGATTTGGGCTGGAGTGTCCCTTTAATTGCACCTCTGCAGTGCGATTCTCCTCCAGGTCCCTCATTTCTATTTGGGTCTAACAGGTGTCTCACGCTCCGGGCAAAATCCCATTTTTTTTATTCCAGGAGGAATTCCTGATTACAGATGACGCCGATCCCATCGGAGCGATGAATCTGACGCACTGCGTGGGTGAGGAGCGATGGCGAGCGCTGGCAGTTGATTGAGGCGTCTAATTTTGGCCATCTGACGCTGGATGTTGGGGAATTTTTATATCTGGAAGACAATCTCAGTACAGAATCCGCTGAGCGGAACAATTGTCTTCTGTCTTCATCCAAAAGCCGCCTCTGTTGGAGCGAGGCAGGATCTATGCGAGGACAGGAGAGTCTCACGTGGCGTCACATGTGGCAGAGAAGAAGTGAGAAGAATCCGCCGCCATGCAGAAGGAACAGAACGCCGACATGCATACATTACTGACCAGACAAAACATGACAACCGGGCCGGACAGAACGTGACCCCGGACCGCTGATCTTCCGAAGTCACCAATAACCCTTCCAGCACCGGGGTCCGGGTTCAGTCCAGGCCTCTGATCTATTCTTGTCTGTGTGTATTCCACAGGATAGCCTGGGGAAGGGGAGGGGGACATTAGAGTGTAAGCTCCTCTGGTGCAGAGACTGATGTGACTGGCTCAGTGTTCTCTGTACAGCGCTGCGGTATATGTCAGAGCTATATAAATGTATAATAATAATAGTGTGTGACTATGGGGGGAGGGGACATTAGAGTGTAAGCTCCTCTGGTGCAGAGACTGATATGACTGGCTCAGTGTTCTCTGTACAGCGCTGCGGTATATGTCAGAGCTATATAAATGTATAATAATAATAGTGAGTGACTATGGGGGGAGGGGACATTAGAGTGTAAGCTCCTCTGGTGCAGAGACTGATATGACTGACTCTGTGTTCTCTGTACAGCACTGCGGTATATGTCAGAGCTATAGAAATGTATAATAATGGTGTGAGGAGCTTGCATTGTAGTGCCCCCCCCCCCCACAGTCAGCCATGTTCTGCCTGCATTGCATGCAGAAGCACAGAGACCCGGTGATGACACCACTTAACCACTTAAGGACCGCCTCACGCCGATGTACGTCGGCAGAATGGCACGGCTGGGCACAATCACGTACCTGTACGTTACTCTTTAAGTGCCCAGCCGTGGGCCGGGAGTGTTCCGCCGGCGGCGCGCTCCCGACCCGGTCCTGAGCTCTGTGACCGTGGCCGCGGGTCCAGCGGACTCGATCGCCGGTGGTGTCCCGCGATCGGGTCACAGAGCTGAAGAACAAGGAGAGGTCTGTGTGAACAAACCTCTCCTCGTGCTTCCTACTGTGGCTGTCCCCGATCGTCTGTTCCCTTTTATAGGAAAAGATGATCAGTGATGTCACATGCCAGGCCACGCCCCTCTACAATTAAAAAAAAAACATAACGTCACACATAACCCCTACACCGCCCCCTAATGGTTAACTCCTTCACTGCCAGTGTCATTTACACAGGAATCAGTGCATTTAAATAGCACTGATTGCTGTATAAATGACAATGGTTCCCAAAAATGTCCGATGTGTCCGCCATAATGTCGCAGTCACAATAAAAATCGCTGATCGCCGCCATTACTAGTAAAAAAAAAAAAAAAAATTTATAAAAATGCCATAAAAGTATCCCCTATTTTGTAAACGCTATAACTTTTGCGCAAACCAATTAATAATAACTAATTGTGATTTTTTTTTTTTTTTTTACCAAAAATATGTAGAAGAATACGTATCGGCCTAAACTGAGGAAAAAAATGTTTTTTTTATATAGATTTTTTGGGGAATATTTATTATAGCAAAAAGTAAAAAATATTGAATTTTTTTCAAAATTGTCGCTCTATTTTTGTTTACAGCGCAAAAAAATAAAATCCGCAGAGGTGATCAAATACCACCAAAAGAAAGCTCTATTTGTGGGAAAAAAAGGACGCCAATTTTGTTTGGGAGCCACGTCGCACGACCGCGCAATTGTCAGTTAAAGCGACGCAGTGCCGAATCGCAAAAAAGGGGCCTCCTGGTCCTTTGGCTGCAAATTGGTCCGTGGCTTAAGTGGTTAAAAGGCCATAAAAAAAATAAAAATAAACAAAAATTAAACAATGTAAAATATAAAATGTAAAATATAAATTACAGTACAATATAGAAGCTAAATGTCAGATTCTGCAATCTTTATATTCTTGTTATTTGTGTGTTGTTCTTCTTCAATCATGGAGATCATATACTATGTGGGGTGTCCTCGTCCTGTAGAACGTGCAGTATGGGGTAGTCTGTGTTCATCACACTGTACAAGCTTTTCCCCAGATCTATTATTCATGTATTGATCTCATATTATCCAGTGCAGAGACTGCGCACACGGGGGAGGTCAGCAAAGTATCGGGCCCCTGGGTAGCCTGCGTCGTCTTCACGATGGGCTCCCTGAAGGATCAGGCCCCTGGGTAGTCTGCGCCGTCCTCACGATGGCCCCCCTGAAGGATCGGGCCCCTGGGTAGTCTGCGCCGTCCTCACGATGGGCTCCCTGAAGGATCAGGCCCCTGGGTAGTCTGCGCCGTCCTCACGATGGCCCCCCTGAAGGATCGGGCCCCTGGGTAGTCTGCGTCGTCTTCACGATGGGCTCCCTGAAGGATCGGGCCCCTGGGTAGTCTGCGCCGTCCTCATGATGGCCCCCCTGAAGGATCGGGCCCCTGGGTAGTCTGCGTCATCCTCACGATGGGCCCCCTTAAGGATCGGGCCCCTGGGTAGTCCGTCATCCTCACAATGGGCCCCCTTAAGGATCGGGCCCCTGGGTAGTCTGTGTCTTCCTCACGATGGCCCCCCTGAAGGATCAGGCCCCTGGGTAGTCTGCGTCATCCTCACGATGGGCCCCCTTAAGGATCGGGCCCCTGGGTAGTCTGTGTCTTCCTCACGATGGCCCCCCTGAAGGATCGGGCCCCTGGGTAGTCTGCGTCATCCTCACGATGGGCCCCCTTAAGGATCGGGCCCCTGGGTAGTCTGCATCTTCCTCACAATGTGCCTCCTGTAACGTGATCGTTCTGCCTGATCTGTGGATCTGCCCTGCGTGGACCGTGCCCCCATCTCACTAAGTGGAGATATCGATCGAACGCGTTGATTATAATGAGCACTCGAAGTTTATTTCCTGCGTTCCAATCCCAGCAAAGAATTGATCAGCCCCTTGTGCTGAACCCGTCCGTGGCAGACTAATAGGTAATCGAAGGAGCGCCGATCGTAATGCTGGAAAATCCTTGACCTGAAGGGGAAGAACATGCTTGTAATATATTCAGAGACAGGAGGAGTTTATATGAAGGTCACTACACAGGCAGGGAGATGGTATGTGTGTGCGCTACAGGCGGGGCAATTGATATAGCTCTGACATATACCGCAGTGCTGTACAGAGATCACTGAGCCAGTCAAATGTCAGAGCTATATAAATGTATAATAATAGTGTGTGACTGTGGGGGGGGGGGGGGGGACATTAGAGTGTAAGCTCCTCTGGTACACAGACTGATGTGATTGGCTCAGTGATCTCTGTACAGCACTGCGGTATATGTCAGAGCTATATCAATTGCCCCGCCTGTAGCGCACACACATACCATCTCCCTGCCTGTGTAGTGACCTTCATATAAACTCCTCCTGTCTCTGAATATATTACAAGCATGTTCTTCCCCTTCAGGTCAAGGATTTTCCAGCATTACGATCGGCGCTCCTTCGATTACCTATTAGTCTGCCACGGACGGGTTCAGCACAAGGGGCTGATCAATTCTTTGCTGGGATTGGAACGCAGGAAATAAACTTCGAGTGCTCATTATAATCAACGCGTTCGATCGATATCTCCACTTAGTGAGATGGGGGGCACGGTCCACGCAGGGCAGATCCACAGATCAGGCAGAACGATCACATTACAGGGGTCTCTCATCCAGGGGGCCCATCGTGAAGACGACGCAGACTACCCAGGGGCCCCGATCCTTGAGGGGGCCCATCGTGAGGACGACGCAGACTACCCAGGGGCCCCGATCCTTGAGGGGGCCCATCGTGAAGACGACGCAGACTACCCAGGGGCCCCGATCCTTGAGGGGGCCCATCGTGAGGACGACGCAGACTACCCAGGGGCCCGATCGTTTGCTGACCCCCCCGTGTGCGCAGTCTCTGCACTGGATAATATGAGATCAATACATGAATAATAGATCTGGGGAAAAGCTTGTACAGTGTGATGAACACAGACTACCCCATACTGCATATAATGTCCTCTTCTTAGAAGTCTCGGCTCGCTCCTATATAAGACTGACTGGCCCCTGGACTCTGCCAGCACCTCTCTTCGCCATGTGAATGCAGCCGCCTGACACTGAAGTTGGGCGGTTGGGTCTGCTCGTTTGTGGAAGACATTAACCACTTAAGGATCGCCTGCTGCACATATACGTCGGCAGAATGGCGCGGCTGGGCAAAATCACGTACCTGTACGTTGGTTTTTAAGTTCCCAGCCGGCTGCGCGCTCCCGACCCGGTCCTGAGCTCCGTGACCGCGGGCGCGGGACCAGCGGACCTGATCGCCGCTGGTGTCCCGCGATCGGGTCACAGAGCTGAAGAACGAGGAGAGGTCTGTGTAAAGAAACCTCTCCCCGTGCTTCCCTGTGTGGCTGTCACCGATCGTCTGTTCCCTGATATAGGGAAAGACTATCAGTGACGTCACATGCCAGGCCGCGCCCCCTACAATAAAAAAAAAAACATAACGTCACACATAACCCCTACACCGCCCCCTAGTGGTTAACTCCTTCACTGCCAGTGTCATTTACACAGGAATCAGTGCATTTAAATAGCACTGATTGCTGTATAAATGACAATGGTCCCACAAATGTGTCAAAAATGTCTGATGTGTCCGCCATAATGTCGCAGTCACAATAAAAATCGCTGATCGCCGCCATTACTAGTAAAAAAAAAAAAGAATAAAAATGCCATAAAACTATCCCCTATTTTGTAAACACTATAACTTTTGTGTAAACCAATCAATAATCGCTTATTGCGATTTATTTATTTTTTTAACCAAAAAAGAATACATATCGGCCTAAACTGAGGAAAAAAATGTTTTTTTATATATTCTTTGGGGATATTTATTATAGCGAAAAAATAAAAAGTATTGCATGTTTTTCAAAATTGTCGCTCTATTTTTGTTTATAGCGCAAAAAATAAAAACCGCAGGGGTGATAAAATACCACCAAAAGAAAGCTCTATTTGTGGGAAAAAAAGGACGTCAATTTTGTTTGGGAGCCACGTCGCACGACCGCGCAACTGTCAGTTAAAGCGACGCAGTGCCGAATCGCAAAAAAGGGGCCTGGTCCTTTGGCTGCAAATTGGTCCGGGGCTGAAGTGGTTAATGTAAGTTGGGAAGACATCGATTGTAAGGTGGATACGGCTGAAGAGAGGACCACGCGGGGAGCACCGGACCGCCATCCCGCCGCCGCACTTTTCTCCTTACAATTATAGTGGTAATACAATATGGACAGAGATTTTCTTCTGCTCCCTTCTCACCCTCCGGTGACGAGTTCACAATTTCTGATATCTGAGACGATTAAAATAGAATTCGGGGTAATCGGGAGCCGTGTAGGAAATCATAGAGAGGTCAGCCGGGTCTGATTGGAGTTCTGATGAAACGGCGACGGCGCAACAAAGAGCGAAAATAAGAGACGGAATGCGGCAAGAGAGGAACAACGCCAAATAGGATTACTGAGTCTCACCTACAGCGCTGCGGTATATGTCAGAGCTATAGAAATGTATAATAATAATATGTGACTAGGGGGAGGGGACATTAGAGTGTAAGCTCCTCTGGTGCAGAGAATGATGTGACTGGCTCAGTGTTCTCTGTACAGCACTGCGGTATACAGCGCCTTGAAAAAGTATTCATACCCCTTGAAATTTTCCACATGTTGTCATGTTACATCCAAAAACGTAAATGTATTTTATTGGGATTTTATGTGATAGACCAACACAAAGTGTCACATAATTGTGAAGTGGAAGGGAAATTATAAATAGTTTTATTTTACAAATAAATATGTGAAAAGTGTGGTGTGCATTTGTATGGCGCCCCCCGGAGTCAATACTTTGTAGAACCCCCTTTCTCTGCAATTACAGCTGCAAGTCTTTTTGGGGATGTCTCTACCAGCTTTGCACATCTAGAGAGGACATTTCTGCCCATTCTTCTTTGTAGAATATCTCAAGCTCTGTCAGATTGGATGGAGAGCGTCTGTGATCAGCTATTTTCAAGTCTTGCCACAGATTCTCAATGGGATTTAGGTCTGGACTGTGACTGGGCCATTCTAACACATGAATATGCTTTGATCTAGACCAGAGGTAGGGAACCTTTTTGGTTGAGAGAGCCATATATATATGGTATATATATAAAAATGTATAATAGTGTGTGACTGGGGGGGGGACATTAGAGTGTAAGCTCCTGTGGTACAGCGACTGGTGTGACTGGCTGGATTTACAAGGTTACTTGTTTCTATGTGTTCTCTGTACAGCACTGCGGTATATGTCAGGGCTATAGAAATATATAATAATAGTTTGTGGCTGTGGGAGGACATTAGAGTGTAAGCTCCTGTGGTGCAGAGACTGATGCAACTGGCTCAGTGTTCTCTGTACAGTGCTATGGTATATGTCAGAGCTATAGAAATGTACTATAATAGTGTGTGACTGGGGGAGGGGACATTAGAGTGTAAGCTCCTCTGGTACAGAGACTGATGTGATTGGATGGATCTACAAGGTTATATCATTGAACAAGATACTTGTTTCTGTGTGTTCTCTGTACAGCACTGCGGTATATGTCAGAGCTATAGAAATGTATAATAATAATAATAATAATAATAATATGTGACTGTGGGGGGCACATTAGAGTGTAAGCTCCTCTGGTGCAGAGACTGATGTGACTGGCTCAGTGTTCTCTGTACAGCACTGCGGTATATGTCAGAGCTATAGAAATGTATAATAATAATAATAATAATAATAATAATAATAATAATAATAGTGTGTGACTGTGGGGGGGGGGGGGGGGGGGGGTTTGACATTAGAGTGTAAGCTCCTCTGGTACAGAGACTGATGTAATTGGCTCAGTGATCTCTGTACAGCACTGCGGTATATGTCAGAGCTATAGAGATGTATAATAATAATAATAATAATAGTGTGAGGAGCTTACACTCTAATGTCCCCCCCCACATATTATTATTATTATTATACATTTCTATAGCTCTGACATATACCGCAGTGCTGTACAGAGATCACTGAGCCAGTCATATCAGTCTCTGCACCAGAGGAGCTTACACTCTAATGTCCCCTCCCTCCCACAATCACACACTATTATTATTATACATTTATATAGCTCTGACATATACCGCAGTGCTGTACAGAGATCACTGAGCCAGTCAAATGTCAGAGCTATAGAAATAAATAATAATAGTGTGTGATTGTGGGGGAGGGGACATTAGAGTGTAAGCTCCTCTGGTACAGAGACTGATGTGACTGGCCTCAGTGATCTCTGTACAGCACTGCGGTATATGTCAGAGCTATAGAAATGTATAATAATAGTGTGTGATTGTGGGGGGGGAGGGGACATTAGAGTGTAAGCTCCTCTGGTGCTCTCCATGCCCGGTACAACCGTAAATCACCAATATAAATCCGGCACATTTCATTACAATCATAAAAGGAAAGATGGGTTGACGGCCCAGCTGCCACAGTCAGTTACAGGCACGATGTATCGATCGGAGCCTCAAAGATTTATCAGGATTGAAATGAAATGGGAGAACGCTTTCAGTTAAGCTGTCACTCCGCTCCGACATTTTAATCAATGTTGTTTTTCAGATGCATTTTTTATTAGTGTGGATATAAAACTCCAGCAGATGTCAGCAGGGTTGGGAAAGAAACTAAAGACTCCGAATGCAAAGACATGAAACGCACAATCTTGTGTCTTAGGAGGAACTCAGCCGTACCAGAGAAGAGCCGGCTGTGCCCCCCCCCCCCCATACAAGCTGTATGTGAATCTGCACCTGGCAGAGGTCAGACACGGCACTGCAACCGAATCGGGAGACCGGGGCTCGTCTACAGAGATGGTGCACTTTAATTTGTAAATCCTGGTGTCTGTGCAGTTATAGGGTGTGTTCACAAATGTCCGACACGGATCAGCCCCGGCTGCAGCCTCTCACCTCCTGACTTGTTACAATATTGCACTGGAAGGGAGGAGACTGAGGAAATGCTTCCTCCTGGCTGCAGCAGACTGATATCATCTCAGCGCAGGCAAAGTCACTGCGTGGAGATCAAGGCTTTTTAATGATAGAAGGTGGAATTTTCTGTAAAGGGATACCATTGATGTACTTACTGGTGACATACCAAGAATGTATACTGTGAGGTGACTGACAGGTCCACTTTAATACCTTAACCACTTCCATACCGGGCCTATTCCAGCACTCCTCTCCTACATGTAAAAATCAACATTTTTTTTTTTGCTAGAACATTTCTGACACTTCTCTCCTACAAAAATCATCATTTTTTTTTTTTGCTAGAAAATTACTCACAACCCCCAAATATTATATATTTTTTTAGCAGACACCCTGGGGAATTTCAATTTTTATCTCGCATGGTATTTGCACAGCAATTTTTCAAACATGTTTTTTTGGGGAGAAAAAACTGTTTGGTGATTTAAAGCGGGATTCCACCCTAAAGTGGAACCTCCGCTGATCGGATCCCTCCCCCCCCCTCCGGTGTCACAATTGGCACCTTTCAGGGGGGAGGGGGGTGGAGATACCTGTCAAAGACACGTATTTTCACCCACTTCCGGGCATAGACTCCCACGGGAGTCTATGCCTCTTCCTGTCCCTGCGCGATGCCTGCTGGGACACACACGGGTCCCAGAGACAGCGCGGACAATTCCTATTGCGCGGCGCGACTCGCGCATGCGCAGTAGGGAACCGGGAAGTGAAGCCGCTTCACTTCACTTCCTGATTCTCTCACCTAGAATGGTGGCGGCAGCAGCCGAGAGCCGAGCGATCGATCGGCCTCGGCTACCGGCATCGCTGGACCCCGGGACAGGTGAGTGTCCATTTATTAAAAGTCAGCAGCTGCAGTATTTATAGCTGCTGGCTTTTAATATTTTTTTCCGCAGTGCAGTCCCGCTTTAAAAAAACAACAAAAGATGATGTTACGCTGAGTAAATAGATACCTAACATGTCATGCTTTAAAATTGCGCCCACTTGTGGAATGGCGCCAAACTTCAGTACTTAAAAATCTCCATAGGTGATGCTTTAAATTTGTTTTACAGGTTACCCGTTTACAGTTACAGAGGAGGTCTAGTGCTAGAATTGTTGCTCGCGCTCTAACGCACGCGCCGATGCCTCACATGTGTGGTTTGAACAGAGTTTACATATGTGGGCGGGACTAACGTGCGCGTTCACTTCTGAGTGCAAACCGGGGACAGGGGCGTTTTCCTTATTTTATTTTTTATTTTACTTTTTTTTATTTTATTTATTTTATTTTTTACACTTTCTTTTACAACATGTAAACATCCCTTGTGATAGGAATGGTCTGTGACAGGTACAGCTGCACAATTAATCGCCAAGAATTGTTATTGCGATCTTGACTAAAGTGTTTCACAATTCTTTCTGTGCAGAGAATTCTCTCTGCTCTTCTCAAGCCACAGTCATAAAAAGAAAGGAAGAGAAAAAACTGGGCAGTCTGCCAAGAATCAAATCATTCTTTATCAGATGAACTCAAGTATAAACATTGTAACAATTTGTCAATGGAATAGACTTTGCCTGTAAGTGAAAAAAAGTTTAACCCCTTAAACACTAAACCTTTTTTCTGACATTTGTTGGTTTCAAGTTAAAATATTTTTTTTTGCTAGAAAATTACTTAGAACCCCCAAATATTATATTTATATATATATATATATATATATATATATATATAGATAGCTATATATAGCTATATATATATATATATATATATATATATATATAAATATATATATATATTTTAGTAGACACCCTAGACAATAAAATGGTGGTTGTTGCAATATTTTATGTCACACTGTATTTGCGCAGCGGTCTTTCAAATGCAATTTTTTTGGAAAAAAATTACTTTCAACTGGTGCTGCACATAAAAAAAATAAAAATAATAATCACCAAAATTCGTAAAAAAAATATATATTTTTTTAATTTACCTCTAAATGCATGTTGCTAGGGGGTCCCTCAACTCTGCCTCCATCAGTGCCTGGGCTGGTGACGTCACTTCCCCTCAGCACAGGAAGGGCTCAGCTCCGCCCCCTCCCTCCTGTCAGTCATCTGGGACACGTGACAGGTCCCAGATGACTGCGCGGCCAATCACGGCGCATGGCGCCGCTCGTGCATGCGCAGTGGGTGCCCGGCTGTGAAGCCACAGCTGGGTGCCCACAGCTAGAATGCCGGTGCCGCCGAGCGGAGGGGGGGGGAACAAGGGGGGCTTCGTTCCCCCCGCATCGCTGGACCCTGGGACAGGTAAGTGTGCGATTATTAAAAGTCAGCAGCTGCAGTATTTGGGCACATTAATTCGCCCGGATCATAATTTCCAGCCTCTGGTCTGCGCACGGGACGGGGGCGCTTTAAAAAATGTATTTTTATTTTTTTTTTAATTGTACTTTACATTTTTTATTTATTTCTTTATTTTTTACACTTTCTTATATATTTTTTTTCTAGCGCAGTAGAGCCACCTTGCCGCCGTATATCTAAGTGATACGGTTGGAAGTTGGTTAAGCATGATAAAAAACGCACTAAATCCATGATGATGGGACCAAGACGAGCGCCCGCCGCCCTTTTTTTTCCCCCCTCTCTGCAGCACCGCGCTCATTAATAAAAGATGGAAGAAGTTTTGTTCCTGATGACGGGAGGCCAAGCGCAGACCAGAGGCTGGAAATTATGATCGGGGTGAATTAATGACTTCTGGTAAGCTGCACATTATCTGGGAGGGTCCGATCGGTTCCCGACCTCATCTCTTTCCATACACAAGGAGTTTTCTTCTTCTTCTTTTTTTTTTGGTAACGCAAAGTAAACAGTGGAAAGACGTTTGCCGAGAGGAGACGAGAGGAGCCGGGGATGGCGATTCATCATCGAGCCTCTCGTCAATCGCAGATGCCAAACGGCCCCACCTTGATTGATGGGACAGATGATGTCACTGATGGCTCTTCTAGAAGTATGACATAATAAACAGCCTGCCAGCTAAACCGACAACAGGCAACAATCTGCACCGAAAACTGGTAAACCCCGCAAAGAAAAGTGAAAAATATTCCCTAGATAAAGCATCGAACATTTTAAACCGATATAATCCTTAACCCCTTCCATGCCGGACCTATTCTGCCACTCCTCTCCTACATGTAAAAAAAAAAAAAATAGAAAATTACTCAGAACCCCCAAACATTATATATTTTTTTAAGCAGAAACCCTGGGAAATAAAATGGCGGTCATTTTTTTATGTCACATGGTAATTGCGCAACAATTTTTCAAACGCATTTTTTTGGGGGGGGGGGGGGAGATTCATGAATTAAAAAAAAAACAAAAAAAAAAAACAGTAAAGTTAGCCCAATTTTTTGATGTTACGCCGAATAAATAGATACCCAACATATCACGCTTTAAAACTGCGCACACTTGTGGAATGGCGCCAAAACATTGGTATTTAAAAAACTCCATAAGCGGCACTTTAAGCCCTTGTAAAAACGGTCAGACATTCCGACAACAAAATCCGTAGAATTTTGTCCGATGGATTTTGTCGGAAACTTGTGTTGCATACACACGGTTGGACAAAGTTTTTGGAAAATCCGATTGTACGTAACGTGATGACGTTATTTCGTTACGACGGGACTACGTTCAGGCTAGTAGCCAATAGCTTTGGTCTAGGAATTTGATCTGAGCATGCGTGGCACTTTGTCCGATCGGAATTCTCTACACATGATCGGACAAAGTCTGATCGGATCATGTTGTCGGAAAGATTTATAGCCCAGCTCTAAAACTTTGTCCGTCGGATATTCTGACGGAAACAGTCCGATGGAGCCCACACACAGTCAGATTATCCGACAACACGGTCCGATCGGACATTTTCCGTCGGAATGTCCAACCGTGTGTACAAGGGCTAAGATGTTTTACAGGTTATGTTGATGCCGCGTATACACAACCGGAGTTTCAGGCAGACTAGGTTCGACAGAATCATTCCGTCAGATAGTCCGATCGTGTGTGGGATAGCCCTATCGTGTGTGGGATAGCCCCCATCGTGTGTGGGATAGCCCCCATCGTCTGTGGGATAGTCCGATCGTCTGTGGGATAGTCCGATCGTCTGTGGGATAGTCCGATCGTCTGTGGGATAGTCCGATCGTCTGTGGGATAGTCCGATCGTCTGTGGGATAGTCCGATCGTCTGTGGGATAGTCCGATCGTCTGTGGGATAGTCCGATCGTCTGTGGGATAGTCCGATCGTCTGTGGGATAGTCCGATCGTCTGTGGGATAGTCCGATCGTCTGTGGGATAGTTCGATCGTCTGTGGGATAGTTCGATCGTGTGTGGGATAGTCCGATTGTGTGTGGGATAGTCCGATCGTGTGTGGGATAGTCCGATCGTCTGTGGGATAGTTCGATCGTGTGTGGGATAGTCCGATCGTGTGTGGGATAGCCCGATCGTGTGTGGTATAGTCCGATCGTGTGTGGGATAGTCCGATCGTGTGTGGGATAGTCCGATCGTGTGTGGGATAGTCCGATTGTGTGTGGGATAGTCCGATCGTTTCTCTTTAAAAAAAAAAAATAAATCAGACAGACAGACCTAGAAATAGAACATGTTTCAATTCTGTCCGACGGAATCGATTCCTATCGGGAAAACCGTTCGTCTGTGTGCTGGTCCGACAGACCAAATACGGCAAAAGGGAAGCTATTGGCTACTGGCTATTGAACGTTCTTTCCTAGTCCCGTCATACGTCATCACGTTCAAAACGAACAGACTGTAGTCCATTCATGTGTGGGCAAGTCCGTTCGTTCGGAAGTCCGTTGTAACTCCACCAAAAGTCCGTCGGACCTTTTCTGCCGGAAAGTCCAGCCGTGTGTACGCGGCATAATGCCCTGTACACACAGTCAGACTTTCCTATGGGAAAATGTGCAATCGGATCTTGTTGTCGGAAAATCCGATCGTGTGTGGGCTCCATCGTACTATTTTCCGTCGGAATTTCCGACACACAAAGTTTGAGAGCAGGATCTAAAATTTTCCGACAACGAAATCCGATCGTTTAAATTCCAATCGCGTGTAGACATTTCCGACGGACAAAGTGCCACGCATGCTCAGAATAAATTACGAGATGAAAGCTTTTGGCTACTGCCCTCTTTATAGTCCTGTCGTACGTGATGTACGTCGCCGCGTTCTGAACGATCGGATTTTCCGACAACTTTGTGTGACCGTGTGTATGCAAGACAAGTTTGGGCCAAAATCCGTCGGAAAAAAAAAACACCGGCCAGACGCGACATCATAACGTTACGCCGAATAAATAGATACCCAACATATCACGCTTTAAAACTGCGCACACTTGTGGAATGGCGCCAAAACATTGGTATTTAAAAAACTCCATAAGCGGCACTTTAAGCCCTTGTAAAAACGGTCAGACATTCCGACAACAAAATCCGTTGAATTTTGTCCGATGGATTTTGTCGGAAACTTGTGTTGCATACACACGGTCGGACAAAGTTGTCGGAAAATCCGATTGTACGTAACGTGATGACGTTATTTCGTTACGACGGGACTACGTTCAGGCTAGTAGCCAATAGCTTTGGTCTAGGAATTTGATCTGAGCATGCGTGGCACTTTGTCCGATCGGAATTCTCTACACACGATCGGACAAAGTCCGATCGGATCATGTTGTCGGAAAGTTTTTATAGCCCAGCTCTAAAACTTTGTCCGTCGGATATTCTGACGGAAACAGTCCGATGGAGCCCACACACAGTCAGATTATCCGACAACACGGTCCGATCGGACATTTTCCGTCGGAATGTCCGACCGTGTGTACAAGGGCTAAGATGTTTTACAGGTTATGTTGATGCCGCGTATACACAACCGGAGTTTCAGGCAGACTAGGTTCGACAGAATCATTCCGTCAGATAGTCCGATCGTGTGTGGGATAGCCCGATCGTGTGTGGGATAGTCCGATCGTGTGTGGGATAGCCCGATCGTGTGTGGTATAGTCCGATCGTGTGTGGGATAGTCCGATCGTGTGTGGGATAGTCCGATCGTGTGTGGGATAGTCCGATTGTGTGTGGGATAGTCCGATCGTTTCTCTTTAAAAAAAATTAATAAATCAGACAGACAGACCTAGAAATAGAACATGTTTCAATTCTGTCCGACGGAATCGATTCCTATCGGGAAAACCGTTTGTCTGTGTGCTGGTCCGACAGACCAAATACGGCAAAAGGGAAGCTATTGGCTACTGGCTATTGAACGTTCTTTCCTAGTCCCGTCATACGTCATCACGTTCAAAACGAACAGACTGTAGTCCATTCATGTGTGGGCAAGTCCGTTCGTTCGGAAGTCCGTTGTAACTCCACCAAAAGTCCGTCGGACCTTTTCTGCCGGAAAGTCCAGCCGTGTGTACGCGGCAAAATGCCCTGTACACACAGTCAGACTTTCCTACGGAAAAATGTGCGATCGGATCTTGTTGTCGGAAAATCTGATCGTGTGTGGGCTCCATCGTACTATTTTCCGTCGGAATTTCCGACACACAAAGTTTGAGAGCAGGATCTAAAATTTTCCGACAACGAAATCCGATCGTTTAAATTCCGATCGCGTGTAGACATTTCCGACGGACAAAGTGCCACGCATGCTCAGAATAAATTACGAGATGAAAGCTTTTGGCCACTGCCCTCTTTATAGTCCTGTCGTACACGTTGTACGTCGCCGCGTTCTGAACGATCGGATTTTCCGACAACTTTGTGTGACCGTGTGTATGCAAGACAAGTTTGGGCCAAAATCCGTCGGAAAAAAAAAAACACCGGCCAGACGTGACGTCATAACGTCGCGCCCAAGCCTCCGAAGGTCAGAGATGACTGGGGACCATCTGGTCACCGGAAATCTCTATGATCAACGTCCGGCGGCGGCAGATTATTTCTCTGGGTCGCTGGTCACACGGCCGAGCCCGGAGAGGCAACGGAGGGCGGCGGGAGGTGACACCGCCTGTAAGAACGATCAAGTGACTGAACTGCTGCTATGATTGCTCTTATGGTACACAGATTCAGTGGCTGTAAAAGATGATATCTGAATGATGCCTGCAGCTGCAGAGCTGACAGAAGTATCAGTAGTCCCTCTGCAGCAGTGTGAATGTATAAATGATGAGGCCTTTGCAGGTGGAGCCACACACAGCCCCACCAAATTCAAATTTGACAGGAGCTGCTGGGAAGAACAACCCCTGGATTGTTTAAGGGGGTGCAGTTTGAGGGTGGGGAGCTGTGGACTCTGACCATGTGAGTGTTAAATGAAACCTGGTCAGAAAGATGGACTTGACTTTTAAGGCTCATTTTGGGGAAAAAATCTAAGATTTCCTACTGCCATTCAAAAAGACTCGCCATTGCAGCACCTTCCTTGGGAGTGATGACCAGTGATCCACAGCTGCAGTCCACCTGCATCACAAAAAGGTCCTGCTGCCACCTCCCTTTGTGATGTCAACACCCCACCACTTGAATCTTAGGACTATGTGAGGACCAAGCCAATGGACAGCCAATAGGAAGTATCCACGTACCCAGGCCCCAAGAATGACCCTCCCACTCTGCAGTCCAAGAGAAATAAGACTTGGGAAAGTGTGTCACATGATGGTGGATTCGGGTTTTTGTTTAAATGTGTTCGGAGAGGATAGCTGGGGGAGAACAGGAACTTTATTGGGGGGGGGGGGGGTGGTTGCCAACAATTTTGCTTTAAAGAAACACTCAGGGGTTGTATGAACCCTTATTGATCAGAGAGCTTACTTTTGCACAGCTGGGGGGGGGGGGGTCTTTGAACCTTGGCGCACCCCTATGTACAAGACTTGGCACTAACTCCAATTCATAGTTCGACTTTTCTACAGTATGGTCATGAGGTATTGCCGCAATTTCGGTTCTGGTTCTCCAAAGTGAATGACTGTTAGGACTATACCGCCATGCAAACTGGAGACCTGAAACATTTTATCTGTCGGGTCTTACAGGATTACTCACAGAATTCCTGCTGCGTCTCCTAGGACTCCTCAGGGTTTTCAGGATTCCTAGGATGTCCACTACCTACAGGGCTTCCAGAATTCCCAGTAATGGAGTTGGGCATGTCCTCAGAAGAGTAATAGAGAAGCTATAATACTTATCTTCCAGTTGCCATTCGATATTAACCTGACTACACTCTTGTCTACTGTCTGTCTCAATCTTCGCCTGGACCAGACTACTCCCTAGCCTTCTCCCCGCCTCAACCTCTCCCCGGACCTGACTACTTCCTAGCCTGCCACAACCTCTGCCTGAACCTGACTACATCCTTGCCTGCTGCCCGCCTCAACCTCTCCCTGAACCAGACCACTCCCTAGCCTGCTGCCCACCTCAACCTCTCCCTGGACCTGACTACTTCCTAGCCTGCCACAACCTCTGCCTGGTCCTACTTCCTTGCCTGTTGCCTGCCTCAACCTCTGCCTGGACCTGAATACTCCCTTGGCTGCCGCTTGCCTCAACCTCTGCCTGGACCTGACTACTTCCTAGCCTGCCACAACCTCTGCCTGGCCCTACTTCCTTGCCTGTTGCCTGCCTCAACCTCTGCCTGGACCTGAATACTCCTTTGCCTGCCGCCTGCCTCGACCTCTGCCTGCACCTGACTACTCCCTTGCCTGCTGCCTGCCACAACCTCTGCCTGGACCTGGATACATTCTTGCCTGCTGCCTGCCTCAGTCTTTGCCTGGACCTGACTACTCCCTTGACTGCCGCCTGCCACATCCTCTACCTGGATGTGACTAGTCTCTTGTTTGCCATCAGCTAAGACTTCTGCCTGGACCTGACTACTCCCTTGTGTTCTGCCTGCCAATTCATGGCAGTTTGCAGCAAAGAAAACTGGGACCACTAGAGTTTCCAGCTCATCTCTACCATCAGCTTTGGTGAAGTTTAGCTGGTAGACTCCGTGACATGGGTGAGCCAGGGGGCACCATCACACCTCCCAAGATCTCAGAGGAGGTGGGACAACTATAAACCGAGGAGGTAATCATACCTTTTACAATGTGGAGAATGAACATAAAACAGCACCAGAATACAAACTGCACAGCTAATGCAGTCAATGTGTAGACCACCATGACAACAGCAAGTTATTATATCATTATATTAATGTAAAATCCGAGTCTCTATGTAATGAGAATGTATGACCCTCTTCTGGAGCCCCAGCTGGCTCCTAGATTAGATGTCTAAATTCTATATTAATGTGTCCAGCCCTGCCGCACACTGACTGCCAGGTGATTCTACCGGAATCCAATAACACCTTCTGTACCAAAATCTGCATGCTTGCTAACGCCTGGAAGATCCTGTACCAACTCCAATGCTTTGCCGGCCCTCCTTACAAAGTGTATTTTGTAGATTTCACTTTGGCAGCGACATACTGAAGATGGAGAACAATCTGCTGCACATTATGTTCATCAGAAAACTGCTCTTGTCATTGCTGCTCTGTCAGTTTGGTGGGATCAGCAAGTTCTAATCTCTGGCACAGGGCATAAACACAAATGTGCAGTGTATATATACCCCATGTATGTCGTCCTTCATGTTCTGTCACTGCTACCATTATTCCAATCTGTGCCGGGGTGGAGGAAAAGGGGGGGGGAGGGTCATAGTTACCGGCTGAAGGTAGTCATCACAACGTGCGGAGATCAGCAACCATTGAGCTTATGGCTTTAAGATTCCCCATATGAAGCTGTGTGGCAGAGCTGTTGGTAGCACCACCCCTGCAGAGTCCCAGGATGAAGTCACTGTCCTTGCAGAGTCCCCGATTGAAGCGACCGCCCCTGCAGAGTCCCTGAGTGAAGCCACCTCTCCTGCAGAGTCCCTGAGTGAACCCACCACTCCTGCAGAGTCCCTGAGTGAAGCCACCTCTCCTGCAGAGTCCCTGAGTGAACCCACCACTCCTGCAGAGTCCCTGAGTGAAGCCACCACCCCTGAAGAGTCACTGAGTGAAGCCACCACCCCTGAAGAGTCACTGAGTGAAGCCACCACCCCTGAAGAGTCACTGAGTGAAGCCACCACCCCTGAAGAGTCACTGAGTGAAGTCACCACCCCTGTAGAGTCTGAGTGAAGTCACAAACCCTGCAGAGTCTGAGTGAAGTCACCACCCCTGCAGAGTCTGAGTGAAGTCACCACCCCTGCAGAGTCTGAGTGAAGTCACCACCCCTGCAGAGTCTGAGTGAAGTCACCACCCCTGCAGAGTCTGAGTGAAGTCACCACCCCTGCAGAGTCTGAGTGAAGCCACCACCCCTGCAGAGTCTGAGTGAAGTCACAAACCCTGAAGAGTCTGAGTGAAGCCTCCACCCCTGCAGAGTCTGAGTGAAGTCACAAACCCTACAGAGTCTGAGTGAAGCCACCACCCCTGCAGAGTGAAGTCACCACCCCTGCAGAGTCCCTGAGTGAAGCCACCTCTCCTGCAGAGTCCCTGAGTGAAGCCACCACCCCTGAAGAGTCACTGGGTGAAGCCACCTCCCCTGCAGAGTCTGAGTGAAGTCACAAACCCTGCAGAGTCTGAGTGAAGTCACCACCCCTGCAGAGTCTGAGTGAAGTCACCACCCCTGCAGAGTCTGAGTGAAGTCACAAACCCTGCAGAGTCTGAGTGAAGTCACAAACCCTGCAGAGTCTGAGTGAAGCCACCACCCCTGCAGAGTCTGAGTGAAGTCACCACCCCTGCAGAGTCTGAGTGAAGCCACCACCCCTGCAGAGTCTGAGTGAAGTCACCACCCCTGCAGAGTCTAAGTGAAGCCACCACCCCTGCAGAGTCTGAATGAAGTCACCACCCCTGCAGAGTCTGAGTGAAGCCACCACCCCTGCAGAGTCTGAGTGAAGTCACCACCCCTGCAGAGTCTAAGTGAAGTCATCACCCCTGCAGAGTCTGAGTGAAGCCACCACCCCTGCAGAGTCTGAGTGAAGTCACAAACCCTGCAGAGTCTGAGTGAAGCCACCACCCCTGCAGAGTCTGAGTGAAGTCACCACCCCTGCAGAGTCTGAGTGAAGTCACCACCCCTGCAGAGTCTGAGTGAAGCCACCACCCCTGCAGAGTCTGAGTGAAGTCACCACCCCTGCAGAGTCTGAGTGAAGTCACCACCCCTGCAGAGTCTGAGTGAAGCCACCACCCCTGCAGAGTCTGAGTGAAGTCACAAACCCTGCAGAGTCTGAGTGAAGCCACCACCCCTGCAGAGTCTGAGTGAAGCCACCACCCCTGCAGAGTCTGAGTGAAGTCACAAACCCTGCAGAGTCTGAGTGAAGCCACCACCCCTGCAGAGTCTGAGTGAAGTCACCACCCCCGCAGAGTCTGAGTGAAGTCACCACCCCTGCAGATTCCCTGAGTAAAGCCACCGCCCCTGCAGAGTCCCTGAGTAAAGCACCACCTCTGCAGAGTAAACGAGAAATGCTGGTTTAAGAGCAAAGTGACAGGGTCTCTTTCATTGTATAATCACCTTTACATGACTCTGACCTTCTGTTGCAGCCACCGAAAAATACCCAGAGCATGTGACCTCCACCCATGATGTAGTACTTGGGCCTAAAAGCCAAATAAAAGTGCACAAACACTTTCACATGACAGAGGGGGTGAGGTCATTGATCTCTGTAAGCTCCGACAATCGCAATTTTTATGTGGCTGCAATGGAGGAAGAAGAGGTGAAGTAGCACTGTAAAGATGAGTAAAAGTGGTTTGGGGTGGATATAAAAGAGACCCTGTCTCTTTTCCCTATTGCTTAGGTTCACAAAATGTGTTTCTGCATTTTTCATACACTCCCATTGAAATCTATAAGGCCAATAACACAGTAAAATTGCACTGAAAGAAGCGCCTGCACCTTTTTCCAAGCTGCACAGACGTATGGTGCATATCTGTGAGTGGGCCCCATAGATAACAATAGGACTCCTCTTGTTATGCATTGTTGTGCAATGGCCAAAGTGCGACAAATCGCACAGGTTTGAACTGGGACTTAACGGGTAAAGTGACAGAGCCTCTCTGGGACCAGTGGGCATCAGAAAGGAGTGACCATGCTCTGCCCCATCATCATCATCAATGCCCCATCAATAACCACGAGTGACACTTGAAGCCCAGAAACAAAATCCTACTGATTTGTGGGAGAAGAAGAGTTTTTGATTTTTGGCAACACACAAATCCTAATTTCGAAATTCTTCCATATGACAATTAGAACTGATAAGCCGTACTGGGAAAACCAGAAACATTTTTTTTTTTTTACATTTACCTTTATTTTTCTGACATACAAATTATAAATGGGATTTTTATTTAAGCGTCATTCCTTGGAAAGTGACCCCTTTATAGCCACTCTGCAGAACATCTCTACAAGTGCCGCCGCTGAGGCCTGTTCTACAGAAATGATCCCTTTATAGCCACTCCGCAGAACATCTCCATAAGTGCCGGGGTCCAGGCTTATCCTACAAAAGTGACCCCTTTATAGCCACTCTGAAGAACATCTCCATAAGTGCCGGGATCGAGGCCTGTTTTACAAAAGTGATCGCTTTATAGCCAATCCGCAGAACAACTCCACAAGTGCCACTGCTGAGGCCTGTTCCACAAAAATTACCCTTTGATAGCTGCCCCGGGAGAACATCTCTATAAGTGCCGCAGCTGAAGCCTGCTCTACAGAAGCGATCCCTTTATAGCCATTCCGCAGAACGTCTCCACAAGTGCCGTGGTTGAGGCCCGTTTTACAAAAGTGACCCCTTTATAGCCACTCCGCAGAACAACTCCACGATTGTCGCCACTGAGGCCTGTTCTACAAAAGTGATCCCTTTATAGCCACTCTGCAGAACACCTCCACAAGTGCCACTGCTGAGGCCTGTTTTACAAAAATGACCCTTTTATAGCCGCCCCGGGAGAACATCTCTATAAGTGCCGCAGCTGAAGCCTGCTCTACCGAAGTGATCCCTTTATAGCCATTCCGCAGAACGTCTCCACAAGTGCCGTGGTCGAGGCCTGTTTTACAAAAGTGACCCCTTTATAGCCACTCCGCAGAACAACTCCACGATTGTCGCCACTGAGGCCAGTTTTACAAAAGTGATCCCTTTATAGCCACTCCGCAGAACATCTCTATAAGTGCCGGGATCGAGGCCTGTTTTACAAAAGTGATCCCTTTATAGTCAATCCACAGAACAACTCCACAAGTGCCACTGCTGAGACTTGTTTTACAAAAGTGACCCCTTTATAGCCACTCCGCAGAATAACTCCACAAGTGCCGCAGCTGAGGCCTGTTCTACAAAAATGACCCTTTTATAGCCGCCCCGGGAGAACATCTCTATAAGTGCCGCAGCTGAAGCCTGCTCTACAGAAGTGATCCCTTTATAGCCATTCTGCAGAACGTCTCCACAAGTGCCGTGGTCGAGGCCTGTTTTACAAAAGTGACCCCTTTATAGCCACTCTGCAGAACACCTCCACAAGTGCCACAGCTGAGCCCTGTTCTACAAAAATGACCCTTTTATAGCTGCCCCGGGAGAACATCTCTATAAGTGCCGCAGCTGAAGCCTGCTCTACAGAAGTGATCCCTTTATAGCCATTCCGCAGAACGTCTCCACAAGTGCCGTGGTCGAGGCCTGTTTTACAAAAGTGACCCCTTTATAGCCACTCCGCAGAACAACTCCACAATTGTCGCCACCGAGGCCCGTTTTACAAAAGTGATCCCTTTATAGCCACTCCACAGAACATTTCCATAAGTGCCGGGATCGAGGCCTATTTTACAAAAGTGATCCCTTTATAGTCAATCCACAGAACAACTCCACAAGTGCCACTGCTGAGACTTGTTTTACAAAAGTGACCCCTTTATAGCCACTCCACAGAACATCTCTACAAGTGCCGGGGTCGTGGACTGTTCTACAAAAGTGACCCCTTTATAGCCACTCCGCAGAACATCTCTATAAATGCCGGGATCGAAGCCTGTTTTACAAAAGTGACCCCTTTATAGTCAATCCACAGAACAACTCCACAAGTGCCACTGCTGAGTCTTGTTTTAAAAAAGTGTCCCCTTTATAGCCACTCCACAGAACAACTGCACAAGTGCCGCAGCTGAGGCCTGTTCTACAAAAATGACCCTTTTATAGCCGCCCCGGGAGAACATCTCTATAAGTGCCGCAGCTGAAGCCTGCTCTACAGAAGCGATCCCTTTATAGCCATTCCGCAGAACGTCTCCACAAGTGCTGTGGTCGAGGCCTGTTTTACAAAAGTGACCCCTTTATAGCCACTCCGCAGAACAACTCCACGATTGTCGCCACTGAGGCCAGTTTTACAAAAATGATCCCTTTATAGCCACTCCGCAGAACATCTCTATAAGTGCCGGGATTGAGGCCTTTTTTACAAAAGTGATCCCTTTATAGTCAATCCACAGAACAACTCCACAAGTGCCACTGCTGAGACTTGTTTTACAAAAGTGACCCCTTTATAGCCACTCCACAGAACATCTCTACAAGTGCCGGGGTCATGGACTGTTCTACAAAAGTGACCCCTTTATAGCCTCTCTGCAGAACACCTCCACAAGTGCCGCAGCTGAGGCCTGTTCTACAAAAATTACCCTTTTATAGCCGCCCGGGAGAACATCTCTATAAGTGCCGCAGCTGAAGCCTGCTCTACAGAAGCGATCCCTTTATAGCCATTCCGCAGAACGTCTCCACAAGTGCCGTGGTTGAGGCCTGTTTTACAAAAGTGACCCCTTTATAGCCACTCCGCAGAACAACTCCACAATTGTCGCCACCGAGGCCCGTTTTCCAAAATTGATTCCTTTATAGCCACTCCGCGGGAACATTTCCATAAGTGACGGGATCGAGGCCTATTTTACAAAAGTGATCCCTTTATAGTCAATCCACAGAACAACTCCACAAGTGCCACTGCTGAGACTTGTTTTACAAAAGTGACCCCTTTATAGCCACTCCGCAGAATAACTCCACAAGTGCCGCAGCTGAGGCCTGTTCTACAAAAATGACCCTTTTATAGCCGCCCCGGGAGAACATCTCTATAAGTGCCGCAGCTGAAGCCTGCTCTACAGAAGTGATCCCTTTATAGCCATTCCGCAGAACGTCTCCACAAGTGCCGTGGTCGAGGCCTGTTTTACAAAAGTGACCCCTTTATAGCCTCTCTGCAGAACACCTCCACAAGTGCCGCAGCTGAGGCCTGTTCTACAAAAATTACCCTTTTATAGCCGCCCGGGAGAACATCTCTATAAGTGCCGCAGCTGAAGCCTGCTCTACAGAAGCGATCCCTTTATAGCCATTCCGCAGAACGTCTCCACAAGTGCCGTGGTTGAGGCCTGTTTTACAAAAGTGACCCCTTTATAGCCACTCCGCAGAACAACTCCACAATTGTCGCCACCGAGGCCCGTTTTCCAAAATTGATTCCTTTATAGCCACTCCGCGGGAACATTTCCATAAGTGACGGGATCGAGGCCTATTTTACAAAAGTGATCCCTTTATAGTCAATCCACAGAACAACTCCACAAGTGCCACTGCTGAGACTTGTTTTACAAAAGTGACCCCTTTATAGCCACTCCGCAGAATAACTCCACAAGTGCCGCAGCTGAGGCCTGTTCTACAAAAATGACCCTTTTATAGCCGCCCCGGGAGAACATCTCTATAAGTGCCGCAGCTGAAGCCTGCTCTACAGAAGTGATCCCTTTATAGCCATTCCGCAGAACGTCTCCACAAGTGCTGTGGTTGAGGCCTGTTTTACAAAAGTGACCCCTTTATAGCCACTCCGCAGAACATCTCTATAAGTGCCGGGATTGAGGCCTTTTTTACAAAAGTGATCCCTTTATAGTCAATCCACAGAACAACTCCACAAGTGCCACTGCTGAGACTTGTTTTACAAAAGTGACCCCTTTATAGCCACTCCACAGAACATCTCTACAAGTGCCGGGGTCGTGGACTGTTCTACAAAAGTGACCCCTTTATAGCCACTCCGCAGAACAACTCCACAATTGTCGCCACCGAGGCCCGTTTTACAAAAGTGATCCCTTTATAGCCACTCCGCAGAACATCTTTACAAGTGCCGTGGTAGAGGCCTGCTCTACAAAACTGAACCCTTTATAGCCACTCTGCAGATCATCTCTACAAGTTCCGCCACTGAGGCCTGTTCTCCAAAAATTAACCTTTTTTAGCCACCCTGGAGAATATCTCAACAAGTGTCGAAGCTGAGGCCTGCTCCACAAAAGTGACCCCTTTATAGCCACTCCGCAGAACATCTCCTCAAGTGCTGTGGCTGATGCCTGTTTGTACAGAAAAGACCCTTTTATAACCACCCCGCAGAACATCTCTACGCAGCTGAAATTACACCTTATTGAAAAAGTATCATTACACACCAATTCAGCACACAACAACTTTCTTAACATTTGATGAATCTCAGTATTAGCACTTTTATGAACTAACAGATCATTTAGGATAAGTGGGTTAGGTTCGATGATGAAAAAGGGGGGGCAGGGGGAAGATAGGTGCACTTGGTTTTTTTGTTTGTACTTATCCTTTAAGAAGAATCATCTGCCAGAAAAGCTCTTAAACTAAACTTTGTAACGTCTCCGGGAAGTCTGACTCTGCCTTCCATCGCACGCGGGACTTGCTGGCAACGAAATTTGGGAAAGGCGTCAAGTTGAGTTTGGGTGTGAGATCTGATATATGTCAGCTGATGAATGGTTCTCAGTCCCCCACACTTCATATTGATGTAATTATCACTAAATCCATAATTATCACACACTGGATTCATTATCATACTGTTATGGGATTGATTTTATTCCATGAAGGCTCACTTCAACCAGAAGAGATGTTTGAGTGTTTGGTGGATGCTCACAGTGTCTTCTATTTCTCGCGACTCTATTCGTGAAATACCTGTGCCGAGTTCCAGAGTCTGCACATATGATGTACCCATTATAAGGGGTTCCCAGCATCCTTGTGCTGAATTCCTAGGTCCACACATTCGCTGTATCCATTATGAGGGTACCCACCATCCCTCAGATAAGTACTCATTTCTGCACATCTGCTGTGCCCATTATAACGGGTTCCCCGCATCCTTGTGCTGAATTCCAAGGTCCACACATACGCTGTATCCATTATGAGGGTACCCACCATCCCTCAGCTAAGTACTAATTTCTGCACACCTGCTGTGCCCATTATAAGGGGTTCCCACCATCCTTGTGCTGAATTCCTAGGTCCACACATACGCTGTATCCATTATGAGGGTACCCACCATCCCTCAGCTAAGTACTAATTTCTGCACACCTGCTGTGCCCATTATAAGGGGTTCCCACCATCCTTGTGCTGAATTCCTAGGTCCACACATACGCTGTATCCATTATGAGGGTACCCACCATCCCTCAGATAAGTACTCATTTCTGCACATCTGCTGTGCCCATTATAACGGGTTCCCCGCATCCTTGTGCTGAATTCCTAGGTCCACACATACGCTGTATCCATTATGAGGGTACCCACCATCCCTCAGCTAAGTACTCATTTCTGCACACTTGCTGTGCCCATTATAAGGGGTTCCCACCATCCTTGTGCTGAATTCCTAGGTCCACACATACGCTGTATCCATTATGAGGGTACCCACCATCCCTCAGATAAGTACTCATTTCTGCACACCTGCTGTGCCCATTATAAGGGGTTCCCCGCATCCTTGTGCTGAATTCCTAGGTCCACACATACGCTGTATCCATTATGAGGGTACCCACCATCCCTCAGCTAAGTACTCATTTCTGAACACCTGCTGTGCCCATTATAATGGGTTCCCCGCATCCTTGTGCTGAATTCCTAGGTCCACACATCCGCTGTATCCATTATGAGGGTACCCACCATCCCTCAGATAAGTACTCATTTCTGCACACTTGCTGTGCCCATTATGAGGGGTTCCCACCATCCCCGCAACCCAGTTCTGTAAACCTGCTGTGCCCACTTTGAAGTCTGTGTCCCCCTCTGTTCACCCATTATATTTGTCCTGGTGGTCATTATCACCAGTACAGAAAGTGGGGGGAAATCCAAAATGTTATAGTTGTCACCAGAACAAGAGTTGACACTAGATCTGGTGGCATCTAATTCCACGTACACACGATCGGAATTCTCATCGGAAAAATCTCTGATGGTTTTCCCGACGGAATTCGGCTCAAGCTGTCTTGCCTACACACGGTCACACCAAATTCCGACCGTCAAGAACGATGCAACGTACAACACGTACGGCGGGACTAGACAAAGGAAGTTCAATACCCAGTAGCCAATAGCTTCCGTCTCGTAGTGGAAACTGAGCATGCGTGAGTTTTTGTGCGTCGGAATTGCATACACACGATCGGAATTTCCTATAGAAACTTTTTCGGTTGGAAAAAATTGAAAACCTGCTCTCAATCTTTTGCTGGGGGAAATTCGGCCAGCGAAATTCCGATGGAGCCATACACACGGTCACATTTTCCATCGAAAAGCTCTCATCGGTCTTTTGCTGGCCAAAATTGTGTACGCGGCATAAGAGGAGCCCTGCCGGTTGAAGAGAGCTGAGTTTAAACTGCCAGGATTTGGTGAGCAGAAAAAAAAGATCTTCTCTAGTCTACAAAACAAAAGTGACCTTTCAAAGAGCCTTAATCCCCCCCAACCCCCCACCATCCCCCAGATTCCACTTCAGATTTCCTGCTGTGCTAAACAAAAGCTGATTCACAAGCCGGGCACAGACCTACACCGAGCTAAACTAGGTGAAATCTCTGCAATCCGTCCAGCTTCAAGATGGAAAATCACAGCTCTGGACCTCACCAAGCTCTGCAGGTGTATTCCCGATCGATGCAGACCGCGAACGGCGCTGGACAGATACTATGGGCAGGAATGGCTCTGCTATTTCAGTGCTTTGAGTTGGAACCAGTTAACAGATATGATCTTCTGCCTTTGGGCCCGTCCATACCAGCACATTGCAGTAACCCGTATGAATTTAAACCATGACCTCTGACCTGTGAGCACCCTGTGCCCCCCCCCCCATGACCCCTGTGACTCCAGAGCATCCTGTGCCACCCCCTGAAGCAAGAGCACCCTGTACCAGCATGACTGTGCCCCTGTGCACAAACCCAGCCCCATAAAGACATGGTTTAATGGCGTGTACACACAATCGGACTTTCCGGCTGACTTGGTCCGGCGGATCGGAATCCGTCGGACAATTCGATTGTGTGTGGGCTCCCCAAAAGTTTGACGGACCTAGAAATAAAACATGTTTCAAATCTATCCGACGGACTAAAAATCGGAAAAAACGGACCAAATGCGTTGCAAGGGCAGCTATTGGCTACTGGCTATTGAGCTTCCTTGTTTAGTCCCGTTTACCTCATCCCGTTCCAAACTAACGGACTTTTCGAACTGACTTAGTCCGGTCGTGTGTCGCCAAGTCCGCTTGTTCAGAAAGTCCGTCAGACCTCCTGCCGAAAGTCTGTCTGACCTAGTACGTCGAAAAGTCTGGTCGCGTGTAAGCGGCATAAAGGGTTTGGCGTAGAGGAACTCGAGACCCCTAACCTTAACCCTACTGTACACCTTTGGGATAAATTGGATTGAGCCAGGTCTTCTCATCTAACATCTCCATAAAGACATGGTGTGACCAGTTTGGTGACCCTACTAAACACCTTTGGGATGAATTGGAATACCAATTTTTTTTGGTGCCCAATGTGGAACCCTACTGTACACCTTTGGGATAAATTGGATTGAGCCAGGTCTTCTCATCTAACATCTCCATAAAGACATGGTGTGACCAGTTTGGTGATCCTACTAAACACCTTTGGGATGAATTGGAATACCAATTTTTTTTGGTGCCCAATGTGGGGCCCAACGTGTTTTGGGTACAGTGTTGCATGACCTCACAATTGTCACTCAAAATGCGACAGCGCTGAAAGCTGAAAATTGGCCTGGGCAGGAAGGGGGCGTGAAAGTGCCTGGTATTGAAGGGGTTAATAGGCAGAAGAGGTGACCATTATTCTCACCGTCCACAGATCTACACTGAGCTCTGATGTATTGCAGACAAGGCTAAAGTTATTCATTACCCAGAAGGACCTTGCAAAGCGGAGCCTGTGCACGCGCACAACACAAGTCGTGTACACCTCCGTACCAGGAGGAAATCACAAAACAAATAATTATCATCCGCCACACATTAACATATGCGCCACCGTATAGACTGAGCACGCCGCACGGATACAATGAATTTTTTTTTTCTACGTAGCTGCGGTATGTTGCCATGGCAACCACACACACTCCAGGGTGAAAAACGGAAAAAAAAAAGTCATTTATAGAAAACGGCAGCATGCGGAGGGGGGGGGGGGGGGGGGAGCGGTGGGATTTTATGAGAAAAGCCATTTTCACTTAGGAAGATTATTGATCAAGGGATGGCAAGCATTCACGCGTTTAGCATTAGAGGGCATGGTGGTGTCTAACCTTCCCGAATTCACAATCCCGAGACAAGATCTGTTCTCTGATCTCATTTATATACATCCTCAGCCTCAGAGGATCTCCATATTCCACCCTGCTCATCGAAATGATCTTATCTTCATATTCACATCTCTATCAGACAAATCTGGGAAAAGACCACAAACCCCCCCCCCCCCCCCCCCAAAAAAAAAAAAGCTGGCAGGAAAAGTGGATGAACACAATTAATATCTCCACATGGTAGGTAGAAGTTACTACCAAGCCGGTTGCAGTTTTTGGGATAAATGGATTTTCCTGGCCGGTGGCTTGGCTGCTGTTCTTGCGTGAAATAAGCCCATCGATCGAGGCATGAACATTCACTCCATGGGCAGACAGACGCATGTTTGGATTGGTGGCCAGATCCAATATGTGCTACTGTCTGACAAGGACCAAAGCCAAATTTTTGTTTCGTTTTTTTGGATGGAGAAGGGAAAGACTCCGAATTCATAATCGAGATGATACAGGATAAAAATCCAATGCGTTTCAGGGGTGAAGAACATTCCCCCTCTCATCAGGGCTCTGCTGGCTACATGAAGACAAGTAGCTGGACTTTGACTCCTTTGTTGGGTTTATCTGTGGATTATTATCTTAGATTTTTTTTTTTTATCTCAGATTCCATCCAGGGGGCCTTTTTACACCCTTTGTATATGAAAGCTGCCAAGCCAGAGCCACTGACCTTTACTTTACTAACCTCACTGGTTTTATGATATTGGTGTACATTAGCCAAGAATCCAACACCTCACATCTACATGATTTGAGGTTCTCATTGATGTCTGTATCTGTCCTGGTGATCATTGTCCCCAAGGGAAATGTTTCAGTGGGGGACACTTGTCCCAGTGCTGGCCAATCTGGAGACAATGCTCCTTAAATATTAAAGCAACGCCTGGCTTAGTGCTCAAGCAATGTGTTGCTACTCCTATACAGACCCCTGCCACACTATCTACACTACTGTGACCTCGATGTCTCCTGTGCCCGTTTGCTTCTGTGTCTCCAATGACCTCTACCACCTGTGAGCACCTGATGACCCCTTTGACTCCAGAGCATCCTGTATCACCTGATGGCCTCTGTGACTCCAGATCATCTAGTGTCACCTGATGACCCCTTTGACTCCAGAACATCTAGTGTCACCTGATGGCCTCTGTGACTCCAGAGCATCTAGTGTCACCTGATGACCCCTTTGACTCCAGAACATCCTGTATCACCGGATGGCCTCTGTGACTCCAGAACATCTAGTGTCACCTGATGACCTCTGACTGTAGCACACCCTGTGTCACCAGATGGCCTCTGTGACTCCAGAGCATCTTCTGTCACCTGATGGCCTCTGACTCCAGAGCATCTTGTTGCACCCCGTGACCTCTGACTTCATAGCGTCCTGCATCACCCCCTGAAGCTGGAACATCCTGTGTCACCTGATGACCCCTGTGACTCCAGAGCATCTAGTGTCACCTGATGACCCCTTTGACTCCAGAACATCCTGTATCACCGGATGGCCTCTGTGACTCCAGAGCATCTAGTGTCACCTGATGACCCCTTTGACTCCAGAACATCCTGTATCACCGGATGGCCTCTGTGACTCCAGAACATCTAGTGTTACCTGATGACCTCTGACTGTAGCACACCCTGTGTCACCAGATGGCCTCTGTGACTCCAGAACATCTAGTGTTACCTGATGACCTCTGACTGTAGCACACCCTGTGTCACCAGATGGCCTCTGTGACTCCAGAGCATCCTACATTATCCCCTGAAGCAAGAGAATCTTGTAGCACCCGATGACCCCTGTGACTCCAGAGCACACCGTGGCACCCCATGAACCCTGTGACTCCAGAGCATCTTGTATCATCCCCTGAAGCCAGAGCATTGTGTGTCACCCCATAACCTCTGTGACTCCAGAGCATCCTGCATCATCCCCTGAAGCTAGAACATCCTATGTCACCTGATGACCCCTGTGACTCCAGAGCATCCTGTGTTACCCCACTACCCCTGTGACTCCAGAGCATCCTGTATCGCACAATGGCCTCTGTGACTCCAGAGCATCTCGTGTCTCCTGGTGACCCCCCTGTGACTCCAGAGCATCTTCTGTCACCTGATGGCCTCTGACTCCAGAGCATCTTGTTGCACCCCGTGACCTCTGACTTCATAGCGTCCTGCATCACCCCCTGAAGCTGGAACATCCTGTGTCACCTGATGACCCCTGTGACTCCAGAGCATCTTGTGGCACCCCATGAGCTCTGACTCCAGAGCATCCTGTATCACCCACTGAAGCCAAAGCACCCTGTGTTACCCCACAACCCCTGTAACTCCAGAGTACCCTGTCACCCTATAACCCCTGTGACATCAGAGCATCCTGTGTCACCCTACAACCTCTAATTCTAGAGCACCCTGTGTCACCCCACAACCCCTGTAACTCCAGAGTACCCTGTCACCCTACAACCCCTGTGACTCCAGAGCACCCTGTGTCACCCTACAACCCCTGTGACTCCAGAGCACCCTGTGTCACCCTACAACCCCTGTGACTCCAGAGAATCCTGTGTCACTCCAAAACCCCTGTAACTCCAGAGCATCCTGTGTCACCCTACAACCCCTGTGACTCCAGAGCATCCTGTTTCACCCTACAACCCCTGTGACTCCAGAGCATTCTGTGTCACCCCTTAAACTCCGTAACTCCAGAGCATCCTACATCACCCCCTGAAGCATCAGCATTTCGTGTCACCTGATGACCCCTGTGACTCCAGAGCCTACTGTGTCACCCCTTGACCACTGTGACTCCAGAGCAGCCTGCGTTACCCTGTGACTCCAGTGTACCCCGAGCTTCCCATGCCACCCAGTGACCCCGTATTGTCCAGTTACTCCCTGTATGCCCAGTTTACCTCTACCACACCTGTATTTGCAGGTACCCTCCGTTACGCTCCTGTTATCTACTGGACTGTGTCTCACGCTTGGGATACAGACCCCTGCCCATGAAATCCAGAGATATCTGTCTAAGCCCCTGTACACACGGTCGGAGATTTCGACAACCAAATCCGTCTGATTTTGCCCGTCGGATCTTGTCCGAAACTGTTGCATACACACGGTTGGACTAAGTTGACGAAAAATCCGATCATTCAGAACGTGATGACGTAATTTCGTTACGATGGGACTACGTTCAGGCTAGTAGCCAATAGCTTTGATGTAGGAATTTGATCTGAGCATGCGTGGCACTTGCTCCGATCAAAATTCTCTACACATGATCGGAGTATGTCCGATCGGACCAGTTGGTCGGAAAATATTTCCAACAAGTTGGAAAATTGGGTCCGACGGATATTCCGACGGAATCAGTCCGATGCATACCACACATAGTCGGATTATCCGACAACAGGGTCCAATAGGACACATTCCGACGGATTCTCCGACCGCTTGTACAAGGGCCAAGAGGGGATATAAAGATTATTTCGGAGAGATTTCATCTTACTTCCTGTTGTGTTTACAGGATAAGACCTATCAGGAAATGTCCCCAATGACACAGATGACAAAAGAGCGACAAGGTTTTATCTATTCTCTTCTCCATCCAAAATGAAAAAAAAAAAGTTTAGTCTTTCTATGTACTTCAACACGACGTGTGGCGGGTCAATATTCTTCTCTCATATGACCTGGATTGCCCATTTGGACAAAACGCTACTCTACCGATGTACATAAAAAATAAAATAAAATAAAAAAGCGCTCTTCAGTTCCAGAGTCTCCGTCACCGGCGCTGTCGGACAGAAGTCAAAGAATCCGGATATTGGAGACATTTTATTGCCCCCAGATTTATGAGATTTTGCTCTTTTATTAGTTTACAATTTGTGAAATAAGATTTGCGGTGAAGGTTCACTGCCAGCCTTCCATTTCATTCTCCCGAATCACCTCTGCTAAAAAAAAATTCATGAGCGCTCCGAGTGATGGCGAGGATCCACTACGGAGATTAGGGGTGTCATTATAAGGCTGGGAGTTCACGGCGTTCACATTGGATGTTTAGCGCCGGTCCGGCGTCTCGGGAGAGCTTCACTTATTGATGATAATTAATGGCTGGGGACTGCTGGAGCCACCGCTCATTAGTGTGGCTTTATTCAGGACGCAGCGTGCGACGTTCTCCAATTGTCAGCCAATAAAAAAACGCTTGTATTAGGTGTCTTCCTTTCCTAATGGGAGTGACAATCTAAGCCCTTGTGCACACAGTCGGACATTCCGACAACAAAATCCGACTGATTTTTTCCGACGGATTTTGTCCAAAACTGGTGTTGCATACACACGGTCGGACAAAGTTGTCGGAAAATCCGATCATTCGGAACGTGATGACATTTGTACGTTACAACGGGACTATGTTCAGGCTAGTAGCCAATAGCTTTGGTTCCCGTAATTTGATATGAGCATGCGTGGCACTTTGTCCGATCGGAATTCTCTACAAACGATCGAACAAAGTCCTATCGGATCATGTTGTCGGAAAATTTTATATCCAGCTCTCAAACTATGTTGGTCGGACAGAAAAAGTCAGATGGAGCCCACACACGGTTGGATTAGCCGACAACACGGTCCGATCGGACATTTTCCGTCGGAATTTCCGACCGCGTGTACAAGGAGCGTCTGAAAGGTTTGAAAAATGTTTTTACATTTATTTTCATCTCCCCATCTGTCAAAAAATAAAAAAGCATTAAACTGCTTGGTTGCCCCTCAGAGGAGGGGCTATGTTGGCCACACCCTCATCATTTCTTCTGCTTATTTTTAAGATTCAATCTAAATTTCTTCTTATACCTGGGAGACAATTTAATTTAAAGTACAAAGTTACAACCATTTTCCATGATATTGTTCCTCCAGTTAATTTACTTTTGCAGGCTGTACAGATTAAATCGGTAAAATTAGGAAAAATCTATTATATCACACGGTATGGATAAAAATTGATCTTTTAATAAAAAAATTTAAAAAATTAAAAATAATCAGATTTTTTTTTTTTTACTTAAATCAGATTTTTTTGATTTGTATCAAATTTATTTTAATAAAAATGTTTTTGGAGTAAAAGTCTATCTAAAGATAGTTTTCTATTTAAGATACATTAATAATTTAGTTTATTCAGCATGAAATGGAGCTTACTCATGTAGCATGAGGCTGTATATTCTGCAATATAAATTTTTTTTTTTTTAAACTCATTCAATAAATCCAAGCCGAGATAACATGCACTGCATTGATGCATTCACACAATGTCACATAACCATGAGATAAAACCAAGTTCAGGAATATTCCTTTATCCCATTGTTTTTGCAAATCTATGTACACTACAAACTGTATGATTGAATCTGTTCTGATATCGCTGTTTTACTGACCTGACAGCTCATTATTCTAAATAGGAAACCTTCATTTTGTTTGCAAATATTAAAGATTCTAACTACCAGCAAGAATAAGTCCTTACATTTAAAGAGCACCTGTCATTTCAGATCCATCATGGCAATGCCTGTTAGCCGGCATCCGCTCACCTGCTGCCACGTCCCTCACCTTGTTGCGTCATGGCCGCATCACCAGCCGTCCCATTAAAGTGAATGAGACTGTTGGTGAGTCAACAGTGGGACAGAGGGGGAGCCAACAGCGGATCAGAGGGGGAGCCAACAGCGGATCAGAGGGGGAGCCAACAGCGGATCAGAGGGGGAGCCAACAGCGGATCAGAGGGGGAGCCAACAGCGGGACAGAGGGGGAGCCAACAGCGGGACAGAGGGGGAGCCAACAGCGGGACAGAGGGGGAGCCAACAGCGGGACAGAGGGGGAGCCAACAGCGGGACAGAGGGGGAGCCAACAGCGGGTCAGAGGGGGAGCCAACAGCGGGTCAGAGGGGGAGCCAACAGCGGGACAGAGAGGGAGCCAACAGCGGGACAGAGAGGGAGCCAACAGCGGGACAGAGAGGGAGCCAACAGCGGGACAGAGAGGGAGCCAACAGCGGGACAGAGAGGGAGCCAACAGCGTGACAGAGGGGGAGCCAACAGCGGGACAGAGGGGGAGCCAACAGCGGGTCAGAGGGGGAGCCAACAGCGGGTCAGAGGGGGAGCCAACAGCGGGACAGAGGGGGAGCCAACAGCGGGACAGAGGGGGAGCCAACAGCGGGACAGAGGGGGAGCCAACAGCGGGACAGAGGGGGAGCCAACAGCGGGACAGAGGGGGAGCCAACAGCGGGACAGAGGGGGAACCAACAGCGGGACAGAGAGGGAGCCAACAGCGGGACAGAGAGGGAGCCAACAGCGGGACAGAGAGGGAGCCAACAGCGGGACAGAGAGGGAGCCAACAGCGTGACAGAGGGGGAGCCAACAGCGGGACAGAGGGGGAGCCAACAGCGGGTCAGAGGGGGAGCCAACAGCGGGTCAGAGGGGGAGCCAACAGCGGGTCAGAGGGGGAGCCAACAGCGGGTCAGAGGGGGAGCCAACAGCGGGTCAGAGGGGGAGCCAACAGCGGGACAGAGGGGGAGCCAACAGCGGGACAGAGGGGGAGCCAACAGCGGGACAGAGGGGGAGCCAACAGCGGGACAGAGGGGGAGCCAACAGCGGGACAGAGGGGGAGCCAACAGTGGGACAGAGGGGGAGCCAACAGCGGGACAGAGATGACAGTTGCTCTTTAAAAATTATGATTTAAATCCAGCCTTTTTACTAGTGATTTAAATCAAATCCACCCTGATATAAACACATCAGAATCATACAAAAAAACTATGCAAAGCTCTCCTTCTGGACAATACAGCCAATCACTGTCCAGATCTTGTTGCCTTTGACTCCGTAACATCTCCAGAATTAGCCCCTTCTTAAAGGGGGGCTACATTGTATCTGAGCACCATAATGCAAAAACACCAATTCCTTTTTAATATTCAAAGCAAACATCCCCTTCATCCACCCACGTCTCCATGCCAGTGGCGGCCCTTCCATAGACGGCGGATGGGCGCCGCCTCCCCTATTCATGCGACCAGCATCCTGATCTACATATCAGTGGCGCCGGACCATGGATTCCAATGCGGTGAGGGTGTTTTTTTAAGCACCTGATTAGAGCCAGAGGCTCTAATAGGCTTTAAAAAAGGGTGGCCTCAGAAAGTGCAGAGCATTGCGCTCCAAGCCCCACCCACTTGTGTGACCATAGCAAATGAATTTTCGCTATTATCACACTAAAGTTCCTCCCCGCCAATAAGGAGGCAGGTCTGGGAGACCTGTTTCCCCGATTGGCCAAAGCGTTAGGCGATCCTATTGGATGCCTAGTGCTTTGGCGGAAGAGGAGACACACGGTGGAGGAGTGGACACCGGAGTGCGGCCGCTGCCTGCACTCAAGGAGAGGAGGAGGAGACACCACAGCCTTGCCACACGAGCGGGTAAGTGCAGAACTGCCCGCGGTGGGGGGGGGCCATTTCAGTATCGTGCCACGCCGCTGGGGGGGTATTTGTTTGCTGCCCCCAACCCCCCCCAAAAGAAGAACCCACCAGCTGCCACTGCTCCATCCTTTATTTTAGTGAAAATTCACTTTGAAAAACACCCCCCTTGCATTTCTGGGTGTGGCCATCATGAGTAAGGGCAGGCGATTCCTGTAGCATTTACTTCCTGGAATCCATCTGCCCTTAAGTCAGGCACACAAGCAGGGGGTTTGCTTAACTGAAAACCCCTCCTCCCCTCCTGAAGACTCCTGGAATGTATGACATCATTTGCATATATGTGCTAATGTTAGCAGGGATTAAAAATAGTCAATATCGAATCGATTAAGAGAGTGAAGTTCCACTTTAACCAAGGATGAGCTCGGGATTGGTGCAAACATGGGAATTTCCTGGCTGCAGTTGGTTGTGTGGCAGCCTCCTTCCGGGTTCAAACACAAGTTCGGGCCACGCCCAAGTTCATCCTTATGCTTAAAGCGGAGTTCCAGTAATTTTTTTGTTTATTAAAAGTCAGCAGCTACAAAAAGTGTGGCTGCTGACTTTTAATAAACAGCCACTCACTGGTCCCAGGATCCAGCGGTGTACTCACCCCAGCCGCGTTCTCCCCGTGTCCTCCCTCTGCGGCGGCGCCGGCATCTCTACTATGGGCAACCGGCTGTGACAGCGTGGGGCTTCACAGCCGGGTGCTTTCTTCGCATGCACGAGCGGTGCTGCAGCTCTGTGACTGGTCCCGAAGTCTTCTAGGACCTGTTTTGTGTTCCAGAAGACTTCGGGAATTGCCTTGACTGGAACCGAAGTGGGAGCAGGTACCTGTCAAAATCAGGTACCTGCTCCCCTCCTCCTGCCCAAAAGCTCAGTTTCACAAATAGGAGCCGGAGAGGAAGCCTTAAAGCGGGCGTTCTACTTTTGGGTGGAACACTTTAACCAATAAAACCGCCAAGCTACTAATTCACTCCCTCATTCTCTCTCATCTTGAGTATTGAAACTCTCTTCTTTTTGGTTGTCCTCTACACTAGACTATTCTTCCTTCAGTCTATCATGAATGCCAGACTCATCCATCTTTACTCAGTGTCCACCACCACTCCCCGCCAATCCCTCCACTGGCTTCTAATCACCCTAACAAATAAAATTCAAAACAGTAACTACAACATACAAAGCCATCAACAATTCTTCTCCCTGCTTCATCACCAACCTCATCTAAAAATATCACCCTAACCTTCCTCTCCGCTCCTCTATTCTCCTGCTTTCTACCTTCCTTGTCAACTCCTCCAATGAGCGTCTCCAGGACTATTCCAGAGCCTCTCCCCCTCTCTGGAACTTCTTACCCCAGTCTGTCGCTCTGTCATGGTTATGCAATAGAGTTGGTCTGCTTACCTGTTTCCATGTGTTCATCTCTACAGACCAGCCGACCCTCACCTGACTGCTTTTGTAATCCATCCTCTGGCATGACTCCACCCTAGCTCCTATCAGAGAACCTGTGCACTGCAGGCCAGCCCTGCTGATCAACCATTGTGTATTCCTTTGTGTGTTAGCTTCCTGTTACTTGCCGTGTGCTCTGCTGTTGTTACGTTACCGACTTTGGCGTGTCCTTGACTATCCCTGTTTGCCTGTGATCCTGACCTTTTGGCATGTCCCTGACTATTCCTGTCTGCTTGTGGCCCGACCTTGGCTTTGTCCCTCACCATCCCTATCCTCCTGTTGCCTACTGTGGGTGTGAGCTGGGGGATCCTGGGGGTCGCAACCTGGAGCCAGTTGCAGCCAAGTCCATTCTAACCACTAGAGGCGCTGGTGAACACCTGCTGGCTCTTAGACTCCGCGCCCCAGGGAATCTTACGCTCTAACCCCGGTGGGATCTGTCTCCCATCCGCAGCAGTCAGCCGTAGGGTCCACAACCTGTCGCCTCGAGGTGACCTGACACGCTCCACTCTTAGGAGATCCCAGAAATTCATCTCTTCAGGTAAGCCCATCTTGCCTCCACCTAAAACCTGAACTTTCACTTTCTCCATCAACTCATCACAGCTGTTAGAAACTTTCCGAGGATGTACAGGTACGCCCTACGAGCAGGGTTTCAGTGGTTATACCAAGGCCATGGCTGCAGCTGCTTTTACATTGGGTGGAGGGGTTTCCTTTCCTACTGCCACCTCTTTACGCTCTCCCATTCCATGGTAGAGCCCAGGATTAAGCCGGCGGTTCAGCCAGCTTACCAAAGTGATGACCGAGGATCGGAAGTTCCCCGATCATCTCTATGGTCTAAGAAACCAGAAGCAATGAGGATATTGTCACTTACAGTTTCGCTCAGATATTACTGGCTTGTGAAAGCATTTGATCAAACTGATCTGCACGTGACGTTGGCGTAACACGTAAGGGGCGGAGCCAGTGATGACAGGACACCTTCACAGGAAGTGAACCAGGAAGGAGCCTGTTCAGTACTGGGTCACACACCCTTCTTTTAACCACTTCAGGTCCACCCCATAATAGTTTTACTGCTACACGGCAGCACCTGTGTGGCGGATCACACACATATATATATATATATATATATATATATATATATATATATATATATACATACACACACACACACACACACACACACACACACATATATATATATATATATATATATATATATAAAAGGGCTGTTACTGATTAAAATTTTCGTGTTCGATCAAATTTTTTTTAAATCGATCAATCAAATAATTTTGATTATTTATAACGCACATACAGATCCATCTACTTTTAGCTGATCTCCTTGCATTGCAACTCTACATTAGTCAGTGGTAAATGTGGTATACACTATATACAATCACCCGACACTAGTTAGTTTCCACAATCCATGACTTAACTTCACAGTTCACACAAATACGTTTTAAATTCAAACTGTAGCACTGGCATAAGTTTTTTTTTTTTCCAACAGTAGCGTGACAATCCCTCCACCTCCGGTCTAACCAATCACTCTCACCTTATGGCATGGACCCCTGTGCAAACAGGTGGTCATGCAAGCGGGTATCAAAAGGGTTAACACGGACCATAAACTTCTCTCACGTCTCCTTAGATCTCAGCAAGGATGCCAGGTCATGGGTAGAAAGAAAAGATCGTGCTCACCGCTTAAGTATAAGATTTAATTTTTGTGTTCAAACACAAACTACTCACATAAAGATGATAAAAAACACAACATGTAAAGCCGACAATCGTGTTAATTCCATAGGGCAGCAGTGGGTGACGTCATGCGTAGCTCCTCCCCCTACGCGGTACGTTCAATCAGAACTTAAACGTCACCGGACTCCTCCCCCCGTCCCTTTGTTAGCAGACTGAGGCACTTGGGGAAGGGGGGGCGGAGTCCAGTGACGTCGATGTCCGTGACGTCACCGGATCTCAGACGGAATAAATATATATATATATATATATATATATATATATATATATATATATATATATACATACACACACGTGATCAAGCTCTTCTGGGTAGGGGTCATGTAGCCATGTCTTCCCCTAGTAAAAGCACCTCCCACGCTGTCCTAAAACACAGGCTAGGCACACATTTAACCCTTTGATCCCCCCCGATGTCAACCCCTTCCCAGCCAGTGTCATTAGTACAGTGACCGTGCATATTTGTTAGCACTGATCACTGTATCAGTGTCACTGGTCCCCAAAAAGTGTCAAAAGTGTCAGAATGTCCACTGCAATATCGCAGTCCCAGGATAGGTCACCGATCCCATCCCCGCCACTACAAAAAAAAAAAAACTATCTCGTAGTTTGTAGACGTGATAACTTTTGCGCAAACCAATCAATACATGCTTACTGAGATTTTTTTTTACCAAAAATATGTAGTAGAATACATATTGGCCTAAATTTATGAAGAAATATGATTTTTTAACTTTTTTTTTTATTGGATATGTTATGTTTAATAGCAGAAAGTAAAAAATATTTATTTTTTTCAAAATTGTCAGCGTTTTTTTGTTTATAGCGCAAAAAATTAAAAAACCGCAGAGGTGATCAAATACCACCAAAAGAAAGCTCTATTTGTGGGAAATGAAGGAAATTTCTTTTTGAGTACAGCGTTGCACGTGAATATTTTTAATGCTATAATAAAACCGAAGATTGTTTACAGTGAAGCACTATGAGGTTTTATTCTTTTTTTTCCCTGAGCATCAATTGAGGATTGCATAATAACGGTATATATAAAGAGGAAAGTGGTTATTTATAGAGAAGCGGACCAGTAGAGTTTGTGGGCACGTTTAACCAAACCAAGGAGCAGTGGCATGAACAAAGCCAGGAATTAATAAGCCCCGTTATAGGGGAAGGATGCATCCTGCCCTATGCCTTCGTAAGGTGAGCCCATTGGGTGGAAGGTGAAGGACGCAAGGTGATCGCGCTGGAGGATTAATGTGGAGGACACATTTTTTAAGCAAAGAGGACTTGTCATTTTCACAGTGGGACTTAATATTGTACATGTGGTGGTATTGATATTTAATGTGAATGTTTTCCAGCATGCCGGCAATTTTTCTGTGTTTAATGTTTTTGGATTTGTGCTTTACTGGTATATATGACACATATATGTTTTATTTGACTATAAACACTTGCAAAGGTGTATATGCAGCGCTGCATCTTAATAGTTGGTATATTTGATTAAGAGTGTGGCACACTGGATGATGTCGGCAGCAACAACAGGGGGAAAAAATTATATATTTTTTTCACATGTAAGATTGGCGAGACATATAGCGATGGGAAAATAGTATTTTATATTATTTTAACACAGAGGCAAATAACACAGAACCTGATGTGTGGGTGTTTATTGGGGACTTTGGTATGCATGTGGGGGGTGCAGCAAGAGGTGGGTCTACAACCAGCAGTCCCAAGGGAACAGGGAGGCCAAGAGGTGGGTCTACAACTAGCATTCCAAAGGGACCAGGGAGTCCAAGAGGTGGGTTTACAACTAGCAGTCCAAATGGAACAGGAAGGCCAAGATGTGGGTCTATAACTAGCAGGCCAAAGGGCCCAGGGAGGCCAAGAGGTGGGTCTATGACTGCAGTCCAAAGGGACCAGGGAGGTCAAGAGGTGAGCTTACAACTAGCAGTCTAAGGAGACCAGGGAGGCCAAGAGGTGGATCTACAACTAGCAGTCCAAATGGAGCAGAGAGGCCAAGAGGTGGGTCTACAACTGCGGTCTAAAGGGCCCAGGGAAGCCAAGAGTTGGGCTTACAACTAGCAGCCTAAGGAGACCAGGGAGGCCAAGAGGTGGATCTACAACTAGCAGTCAAAATAGAGCAGGAAGGCCAAGATGTGGGTCTATAACTAGCAGGCCAAAGGGCCCAGGGAGGCCAAAAGGGGGGTCTACAACTGCAGGCCAAAGGGCCCAGGGAGGCCAAGAGTTGGGCTTACAACTAGCAGTCTAAGGAGACCAGGGAGGCCAAGAGGTGTGTCTACAACTAGCAGTCCAAATGGAGCAGGAAGGCCAAGATGTGGGTCTGCAACTAGCAGTTCAAAGGGCCCAGGTAGGCCAAGAGGTGGGCCTACAACTAGCAGTCTAAGGAGACCAGGGAAGCCAAGAGGTAGGCCTACAACTAGCAGTCCAAAGGGACCAGGGAGTCCAAGATGTAGGCCTACAACCAGCAGTCTAAAGGGATCATGGAGGACAAGAGGTGGGTCTACAACTAGCAGGCCAAAGAGCACAGGGAGGCCAAAAGGTGGGTCTACAACCAGCAGTCCAAAGGGATCAGGAAGGCCCACTGCAAGATCACAATATAGCGGTATAATCCAGTTGGAGATGAAACTGTGACAACCACACTGGACCACAGAGGTAAGTCCACAATCCACAGGGCTCCACTACAATATGGCACGGCAAGGAGAGAGAGGCCACAAGGTAGCAATTTGTCACAGCAAGGAGAAATAATCCACAGGGCAACAATATACTACAATAAGGAGAAAAAGTCCACAAGGTAGCAAAATGGAACAGCAATATGGTGGGAAACATTTGGGGAGTGGAGGAGGAAGTTGGGTGCCAAGAGGAAACCTGAGTGCCTGTGACAGGTATGACTCGGCTTTACCCTTTAGATTGTAAGCTCTTACAAGCATGGCCCTGCTAACCCTCTTGCATTGAATTGCATTGTAATTGTAGTGTCTCCCTTTATATTATAAAACGCTGAACAAACTGTTGGTGCTATATATAATCCTGTATAATAATAATGTATATGCTATAACAATAAATCAAAGGTGTCTAAATAAAAATACACACAAATGGATTTTTCAGTGGAACGATTGGAATATTGAGCTCTGGATTGATGTGTGGACACCTCTATCAGTATTCCGGATAATTAGTCATCGAAATACTCCTCTGACACTCTAAGAACCCTTATAGGCTACCTGCAAAACATCAGAGGCACCAGATAAGGATATAAAACCAGGAAAAACACTGGTATAAAGTGCTATAAAATACAGGTAGAGGTTACAAAATTCTGAGTGAATCTACAACCTCGGCAATGAGGACAGCACAGTGAATAAGTAATTATACTCTTACCCTTACAACACCGGAGAGCCAATCAGTTGTTACCTATATTGGTCCTAGTGACTATTTTAGACCCTACAATATAAAAGTGAATTCCAGGCAGATATAAAAGACAATTATGAATGCAGTGCGTCTTCATTAGTACATTCCTAAAGCTAAAATATAACCTGATTACATTTTGCAGTCCTTCTGTTGGACAGGTTTCCCTTCATGTAAATGTGGAGAAAAATAGAAAAAAGTTGGGGAATAAAAAAAGAAACTCATATTCAGATTATTTCCATATAGTTTCCAGAACACAATATCTTTCTCTAAAGGCCTTTAATTAATAATTGAATTATTGGTTTACAATGGACTGACTGGTTAACACCATCTGTCTACAGTCTGTCCTCTGGTTCCTGCTGACATTCCCTGATTATGGGACAGATTGGTCCCAGAGGACATTCCTGCGTTTCAGTCTTGGGGGCAGGGGTCACTGCTACTGTCAAGACAATACCATCTATATGATGCTATTGAGATCAACATGTAGACCAGCCTTTCTCAAACAGTTTCCATGGAACCCTAGGGTTCCTCCTAAGGTTGCAAGAGGTTCCATAGGACCCTAGAGTTCCTCCAGAGGTTAATAGAGCTTCTGTGGGACCCTAGGGTTTCTCCTGAGGTTGATAGAGGTGCCATGGAACCCAAGAGTTCTTCCCAAGGCAGACAGAGGTTCCGTGGGATCCAAGAGTTCCTCCTGAAGTTGATTGAGGTTCAATGGGACCCTAGGATTCCTCCAGAAGTTGATAGAGGCTCTGTGGGAGACTAGGATTCCTCCAGAAGTTGATAGAGGCTCTGTGGGACACTAGGATTCCTCCAGAAGTTGATAGAGGCTCTGTGGGACACTAGGATTCCTCCAGAAGTTGATAGAGGCTCTGTGGGACACTAGGGTTTCTCTAGAGTTTGATAGAGATTCTGTGGGACCCTAGGGTTTTTCTTTAGGTTAATAGAAGTTTTGTAGGACCCTAGGGTTCCTCCTATGGTTCCTAAGGCTTTTTTGGAACCCTAAGCTTCTCCTGAAGCTGCCAGGTGTTCCATCAGCATTGGCCAATGGTAAACTGATCTTCCACAAACCACCAACCATTGAAAGGGATCACAACAATTTTCTTTTTAATTTCAAGATTATTAGGTTATTATATAGAGCAGGGGGTGGTAAAAAATGATCTGCCCTTAAGGTTAAACCTGGTGGGTAGGCCACATTCTTTTATTTACAACATGCTGGTCATGCTAATGTACCATAAACTGTAGGTGTAATAATTTTTAGCTGGGGTACCTCAAAACCTGAAAAGTATTTCAAGGGTTCCGCCCAGATTAAAGGCTGAGAAAGGCTGGTGTAGACATTTAGCTCAATGAACGAAGTTCTATGCCAACATTCGGCTCAACCAACGGAGTCCTGTGCTGCCATTTGGCTCAAAGAACAAACTCCTGTGCCGACATTCAGCGTAACGAACTGAGTGTTGTGCTGCCATTCGACTCAATGAATGATAGTGAGCATTGTACAGCTGCTATGGGTCCAGGTTTTGTCTGCTGCTCTTTGTATTCAGCCCATTCAAAGTGAGTGGACTTCCTTAAAGTGAAGGTAAACTCAAAAAGTGAAGGTTTGCTATTTTATAGCAGTGGTCACCAAACTGCGGCCCGGGGGCCAGATGCAGCCCATTGCTTGCTTTTACCTGGCCTTTGGGGCACTATTTCATCCATTGATACCAACAATAGGGCATAATTCCCCCAACTGACACCAAAGAAGGGGCACAATTAATGACTCCAACAATGAGGCATAATTCCTCCCAAAGACACCATTGATGAAGCAAAATTCCTCTCAATTACACCAACAATAGGGCACAATTCATCCCACTGACGCCAATGATGGGGAACCATTCCTCCCACTGACACCAATGATGGGGCACAACTACTACCACTGAAAAAAATGATGAGACATTATTTTTTTCCCACTGACGTCGGGACCAAAAAACACAATCTAGTTCTCCTAAAGTCTGAAGGACAGTAAATTGACCCTTTGTTTATAAAGTTTTGAAACCCCTGGTTTATAGGGTAAATGTAGAAAGGGTAACTGTGTCAAAGAAGTACCTGGGAAAATGTAGCTCCTGAAAAATAGATGCTCCTGTTCTGCAGCCTCATAGCTGTATATACGCAGTGTGAGATTTGGTGATGTCACTATCGTGCTGCTCACTGTTCTTCTTGCTGGAGAGGAAGCTGTACATGAGGACCTGCAGTGCAAGGATCTCCCTGCTTCTGATTTATCCATTCTGTAGTTCCGTACTTCCTCCGCCTCAATCATTACCCCACCAGTTACTGGGGAGAAGGGTTGAGGAAGTAAAACACTGCACTTTTACCAAGAGAGCCACCTCCATACAGGGACACCTTGTAGAACATAGCAGGGTAAACCCATAATGGGGAAAAGATCAGCTGCAGGGAAACCACAGGCAACACTGGAGACTAGTCATTTTCCCTTTATCTTACTATTTTTGGGTACAACCTCCAGAGTTTAGATCTTCTTTATCGCAATGCATATTAAGCGTTTCATGCAAATTAACGTACCTGTACGTCGGTACTTTGACATTAAATACCGGGGTTATGCCAGCAGCTATCATAACCCCGGTATTTTCAGGTACAGAGTGTGGTTCTCTTTAAGAAGAAAGTGGTCTCTGCGGTGGATTTGCCACAAGATTGCTCTTATTGGGGGCAGGTCGTAGCAGCAGAGATGATTGCATCCAAACCCCTCACTGCCTGGATGCCGAGTGAGGGAAAGATGGCCCCCCGCTCGGCTCCATAGCATTGGAGGGCTAGGAAGCTACGTCCCACTTAAAGGGGAATTAAAAAAAAATTATATTTGAAATGACATTTAATTTTTATTTTTATTTTTTAATTGCATTTTAGTGTAAATATGAGGTCTAAGGTCTTCTTGACCCCAGATGTCACATATAAGAGGTCCTGTCATGCTTTATTTCTATTACAAGAGATGTTTACATTCCTTGTAATAGGAATAAAAGTGACCCAAATAATTTTTTGGTGTAAAAATAAAAAGGTAAACTAAATAAGAAAAAATTGAAATAAAATTTTAAAGCGCCCTGTCCCGCAGTCAACGCTTCATTGAACAAATTGAAGTTAGAAGCTGATTGGCAATCATGCACGGCTGCACCAGATTTTGCACTCTCTAGTTTTAGTAAATCTCCCCCATAGTAATAGACACAGATTACCGCTCCAACCCCCCAGATCCACAATAAAGCGCTCACCCTAATGGAACTCACAGGTGCTGGCTCTGCCCAAGATTGAGGAGAAAAAGAATTCCTGGATGGCCGCACATCAAAAAAGGCATCTATATTGGCGAACGATTAAAATCCAAGTACAGTCACCTCATAAAAATAGGGAAAACAGGACAAACAGGACAAACAGGACAAACACACCCCATCATGGTCGCTTATTCATAGCTTTATATATGAAAAAAAAAAAAAATATATATATATATATTTTTTTTTTTTTTTATTATATATATATACATATATATATTTTTTTAATTATATATATATATATATATATATAAGACATGTAGCAGAAAACATTTTGTCCAAAATTCATGAAGAAATTATTTTAATTTGTTTTGTTTTTTTGTATCCGTTTTATAGCAGATAATAAAACGATTGTTTATGAAATTACAAACAGTCCTTTTACGCTATGCTCTGTACTTAAAATTTTCAATAAAAATCTATTGAAAGTGAAAAATATTGTTTCTTTTCAAAATGTTCCATCTTTTTTTTTCGTTTATAAACAAAAAATTTAATAAAAAACACCAGTGGTGATCAAACACCACCAAAAGAAAGCTGTTTGTATGAAAAAAAAATGATATATATTTAATTTATACATTTCATTTGGGTACGGCGTGGCGTTGCATGACCGCGCAATTGCCAGTTACAGTAGTGTAGTGCCGTATCGCAAAAAAAATGCCCTGGTCACGAAGGGGGTAAAATCTTTCAGGGGTCAAGTGATTAACCACTTGCCACCCGCCATATAGCAAAGTGACGACAGCACAGTGGTTTCGATATCCTGACCGGGCGTCATATGACGTCTTCAGGATATTAAGTCGCTGCGTGGGCCCCGGGGGGCGCGCATCGCGTCGATTGTTGTTGCGGTGTGTCAGTTGGACACCCCGCAACACCGATCTAGGTAAAGAGTCTCTGACGGAGGCTCTTTACCATGTGATCAGCTGTGTCCAATCACGGCTGATAACAATGTAAACGGGAAGAGTCGTAGATCAGCTTTTCCTCACTCATGTCTGTCAGATGCGAGTAGAGGAGAGCCGATCTGCTTCTCATCTGACAGGGAGGGGTCTGTGCTGATTGATTATCAGCGCAGCCCCAGCGAGGATGCCCACACTGGATCACCAGGTACGCCACTAGGACCACCAGGGATGTCGCCACCAGGTATGCCACCCTAGATCCCCAGGGATACCAATCAGTGCCCACAATGGGCATCGCTGATTAGCAGGCATTATTGTTTGGCACTGATTGGCATCCATCAGTACCATACATTACAGTACATCAGTGCCACCCATCAGGGCCCATCCATGCCACCTATCAGTGCCCATCAGTGCCACCTATCAGTCCCCATCTGTACCATCCATGTGTACCCATCAATGCTGTATATCAGTGCCACCTATCAGTGCCCAACAATGCCACTTCATCAGTGCCACCTCATTGGTGCTGCCTCATCTTTGCCACCTTATCAGTGCCCATTAGTGCAGCCCCATCAGCGCCACCTTATCAGAGCCGCCTTATCAGTGCCTGTCAGTGCAGCCCCATCAGTGAAGGAGAAAACTTGCTTATTTACAAAGTTTTGTAACAGTGCCACCTCATTGGTGCCGCCTTATCAGTGCCTATCAGTGAAGGAGAAAACTTGCTTATTGACAAAGTTTTGTAACCGAAATAAAATAAAAAAAGTTTTTTTTCAAAATCTTCGGACTTTTTTTTATTTGTTTAGCATAAAATAAATCCCAGAGGTGATCAAATACCAGCAAAAGAAAGCTCTATTTGTGGGAACAAAATGATAAAAATTTAGTTTGGGTACAGTGTAGCATGACCACACAATTGTCATTCAAAGTGCGACAATGCTGAAAGCTGAAAATTGGTCTGGGCAGGAAGGTGTATAAGGGCTCCCCAGTATTGAAGGGGTTAAGGAGCAAAAAACAGAAAGATTTGTGATGGCGATAAAATAAGACATAAGAATTAAAATATGAATCGCAGGAAATAAAGGCCTTCCATCGGTTATTGAGCCATTTCCTCCTATAGAGCGATGATTGCTCACCGAAGTGATATTTATGTCTGTAAATTGAGGATTTCAATGAGAAGATCGTCATAAGGAACAATAATAAATCACGCAGCGTAATGGGCAGACCCCGATCTTCCAGGGGGGTTGTTGTAAAAGGAAAATGGAACAAGATAACACGGCGTGTCCGCTGTGCAGCAAATGATTCATGTTGTAGGCAGGCCGTGCACGCCGAGTATGTGCACCCAGTTACCAATCTCAGTGTACCCACCATCACCACTGCCCAGCAGATCGCCAGGCTCGGAATGGTGCCATGGCACAGAGCGGAGATAATGCTGCCAATGCATATTAAAAACCCAATGACTGGCAGCTGGGAGAGACCAGATACGGCTAATTTACAGTCTGCAGGGACAGGATTTAGGGATCAGCCTTTTGTGTTTGAAGACAGATATGAGTCAATCCCAGGGTGCCGGGGGAGCACATAACTGTACATTTCAAACGGAATATCCACCATGCAAGGATATCATTAATCAGCCCTCAGAGACAACTGGCTTGCCACAACCCTCTCCAATTAATCACACATGTTCCTCCCGGATAGTGGCAAAGTAGCTGCAATATGCATAATCCCCCCTCACTTCTTACTGTGGTCTGTCAGGTCCCTACAATGCTTCTGGCTCGGGGATTGGGAGCTGCTAATATCTGCTCTGCCACCAGGGCTCCGAGACAATGAACTGCCATCCACCATGGCTCCGAAACTATGAACTGCCACCCACCATGGCTCTGAGACTATGAACTGCCACCCACCATGGCTCTGAGACTATGAACTGCCACCCATCATGGCTCTGAGACTATGAACTGCCACCCACCATGGCTCTGAAACTAAGAACTGCCACCCACCATGGCTCTGAGACTATGAACTGCCACCCACCATGGCTCTGAGACTAAGAAATGCCACCAACCATGGCTCTGAGACTAAGAAATGCCACCAACCATGGCTCTGAGACTATGAACTGCCACCCATCATGGCTCAGAGACTATGAACTGTCACCCACCATGGCTCCGAGACTATGAACTGCCACCCACCATGGCTTCGAGACTATGAACTGCTATCCTCCATGGCTCTGACACTATGAACTGCCATCCTCCATGGCTCCAAGATTATGATCTGCCATCCTCCATGGCTCTAAGACTATGAACTGCCATCCTCCATGGCTCCAAGACTATGAACTGCCATCCTCCATGGCAATAAGACTATGAACTCCCATCCTCCATGGCTCCAAGACTATGAACTGCCATCCTTCATGGCTCCGAGACTATGAACCGTCATCCTTCATGGCTCCGAGACTATGAACCGTCATCCTCCATGGACCTGAGGCTATGAACTGTCATCCTAGATGGCCCAGAGACTATGAACTGCCATCCACCATAGCTCCAAGAATAGGAACTGCAATCCTCCATGTCTCTGACACTATGAACTGCCATCCTCCATGGCTCTGACACTATGAACTGCCATCCTCCATGGCTCTGACACTATGAACTGCCATCCTCCATGGCTCTGACACTATGAACTGCCATCCTCCATGGCTCTGACACTATGAACTGCCATGCACCATGGCTCCAAGACTATGAACTGCCATCCTCCATGGTTCCGAAACTATGAACTGCCATCCTCCATGGCTCCAAGATTATGATCTGCCATCCTCCATGGCTCTGAGACTATGAACTCCCATCCTCCATGGCTCCAAGACTATGAACTGCCATCCTCCATGACTCCAAGATTATGATCTGCCATCCTCCATGGCTCTGAGACTATGAACTGACATCCTGCATGGCTCCAAGAATATGAACTGCCATCCTCCATGGCTCCAAGACTATGAACTGACATCCTCCATGGCTCTGGACTATGAACTGGCACCCACCATGTCTCTGAGACTATGAACTGCCATCCTCCATGGCTAAAAGATTATGAACTCCCATCCTCCATGGCTCCAAGTCTATGAACTGCCATCCTCCATGGCTAAAAGATTTTGAACTGCCATCCTCCATGGCTCCAAGACTATGAACTGCAATCCACCACTACTGTGAAACTTTGAACAATTAAGGGCTAAGGTTAATTTCAAATTTGATAAGTCACTTGCACCCAACATCTAAAGAGCTACAGTACGAGGCAATGAAATATTGAGCAGTTCTGGGATGGAGGATGTGTGTATCCATCTATGCCTTTTATCAGAGTTCACTTTGAAGGATTTCAGCAGGTGAACTGCCCCGAGCCAGGTCAGTATTTATGTCCTCTTGTACGCCTGTTGCTCTGGTACATACACTAGGACCTTGGAATAGGAAATAACACACCCTTCCAGGTGTAAGCACTGAGCAAACAGAGAAACATGATCTCTATAGCCAGGCCGGGTGCATGCGTGAAACCTCGGAGGACACCAGGCCACCCATGAAAAACACGACGCCGGCCCAGAGTCATCCAGGTGAAGAGATTACGGATTTCATGCAGGATGAATCACAGAAGTATAAAATCCACAGGATGGCAGCCTGTAATCTACATGTCATTGCCATAGAACTGGATGTCCCACTAAGCACATACATGTCCCATCTGCTCACAGGAATGTGGAGAGCCGATAATTGCTACTAACGTCACAAAGAGAACTCCACTCTGCTCCCGCTGCCCGGAGGGGAAAAATTAATGAGATCTACAATTACGTAAGGACATCATTTCACTTCCACAGCTCGCTTCCTACACACTTCTATCTGCAAAACAGCAGAAATGTGACACAGCAAAAAAAATAGACAAGCCCCTCATTGCTTTATACAGTATAGATATATATATATATATATATATATATACACACATACAGTATTTACATTTAAACACACACTATATTACGAAAAGTATTGGGACTCCTTTTACACGCACATGAACTTTAATGGCATCCCAGTCTTAGGCCGGATTCACACCTATGGCAGTTTTAGTGCTTTTTGCATTTTGCAGATTTGCACTACAGTCCATTTAACATGGTTTGCTATGGAACACGTTCTTTAGTGCAAATCTGCAAAATGCAAAAAGCACTAAAACTGCATAGGTGTGAATAAAGCCTAAGTCTATTGGGTTCAATATTGAGTTGGCCCACTCTTTGCAGCTATAACAGCTTCAACTCTTCTGGGAAGGCCGTCCACAAGGTTTAGGAGTGTGTCTATGGGAAGGTTGGACCATTCTTCCAGAAGCTCATTTTTGAGGTCAGGCACTGATGTTGAACGAGAAGGCCTGGCTCGCAGACTTCACTCAAATTTAACCCAAAGGTGTTCTATCAGGGATGAGGTCAGGACAATCAAGTTCCTCCACCCCAAACTCACTCATCCGTGTCTTTAGGGACCTTTCTTTGTGCACTGGTCCAAATCATTTGGTGGAGGGGGGATTATGGTGGGGGGTTGTTTTTCAGGGGTTGGTCTTGGCCCCTTAGTTCCAGTGAAGGGAACTATTAAGGCGTCGGCATACCAAGACATTTTGGACAATTTCATGCTCCCAACTTTGTGAGAACAGTTTGGGGACGGCCCCTTCCTGTTCCAACATGACTGCCCACCAGTGCACAAAGCAAGGTCCATAAAGACATGGATGAGCGAGTTTGGGGTGGAGGAACTTCACTGGCCTGCCCTCAACCCGATAGAACACGTTTGCGATGGATTCAAGCGGAGACTGTGAGCCAGGCCTTCTCGTACAACATCAGTGCCTGACCTCACAAATGCACTTTTGGAAGAATGGTCAAACATTCCAATAGACACTCCTAAACCTTGCTGACAGCCTTCCCAGAAGGGTTGAAGACTTCCACACCCCAATCAGCCATAACATTATGACCACTGACAGGTAAAGTGAATATAATTGATTATCTCTTTGCAATGGCACCTGAAAGTGGGTGAAATAAATTGGCAGCAGGTGAAAATGTTGTCCCTGAAGTTGATGTGTAGGTAAATCGCGAGTGAAAGGATTTGACTGACTTTGACAAGGGCCAAATTATAATGTCTAGACAACTGGGTCAGGGTATCTCCAAAACTGCAGCTCTTGTGGGATGTTCCCGGTCTACAGCAGTCAGGACTGACCAAAAGTGATCCAAGGAAGGAAAACCGGCAGCAGGGTCATGGGTGGCCAAGGTTTATTGATGGAGGTGGGGAGGGAAGGCTCATTGATGGAGGTGGGGAGGGGAGGCTCATTGATGGAGGTGGGGAGGGAAGGCTCATTGATGGAGGTGGGGAGGGAAGGCTCATTGATGGAGGTGGGGAGGGAAGGCTCATTGTTGGAGGTGGGGAGGGAAGGCTCATTGCTGGAGGTGGGGAGGGAAGGCTCATTGCTGGAGGTGGGGAGGGAAGGCTCATTGATGGAGGTGGGGAGGGAAGGCTCATTGATGGAGGTGGGGAGGGAAGGCTCATTGTTGGTGGTGGGGAGGGAAGGCTCATTGATGGAGGTGGGGAGGGAAGGCTCATTGCTGGAGGTGGGGAGGGAAGGCTCATTGATGGAGGTGGGGGGAAGGCTCAATGATTGAAGGTGAGGGGGTTCATTGATTGGAGGTGGGGAGGATAAGGCTCATTGGTGGAGGTGGGGAGGGAAGGCCCATTGGTGGAGGTGGGGAGGGAAGGCTCATTCATGGAGGTGGGGAGGGGAAGGCTCATTCATGGAGGTGGGGAGGGGAAGGCTCATTCATGGAGGTGGGGAGGGGAAGACTCATTCATGGAGGTGGGGAGGGAAGGCTCATTGATGGAGGTGTAGAGGGAAGGGTGTCCATGCTGACCCATGTACACAGCTAAAAGCGCCTACAATGGGCAAGTGAGCATCAGAACTGAACCACGGAGTAATGGAAGAAGACGGCCTGGTCTGATGAATTCAAGAATGGTTTGAGAGACTCAAGAAGTTTGAGGTGTTGACATGGCCTCCGAATTCTCAAGATCCTAATCCAATTTGCATGTGTGGGATGTGCTGGAAAAACAAGTCCGATCCATGGAGGCCCCACCTCACAACTTACAGGACTTCAGGGATCTGCTACTGACGGCTTGGTGCCAGATACCACAGCATACCTTCAGAGGTCTACTTGAGTCCATGCCTTGATGGGTTATTGCGGGTAGTCATAATGTTATGGCTGATCGGTGTACATATTATATGCACATATACATGCACATGCTGCTTATATACTGTATACTACATTATATATAGGGCTTTAACCACTACAGATTCGGCTATAGTATGGACCTGCTTTGCCGGGACTACATCTATTGACGTCCCGAACCGGAGCGGCCTGCCCGTTCCCTGCAGGGCACACGCGGCGCGCTCTGTGATCAGCGAGTCTATGAAACTCGCTGGATCACAGATCGGAGTAAGGGGTCGATCCCGACCCCTTACCACGTGATCAGCTGTCAGCCAATGACAGCTGATCATGTGCTGTCAACAGAGCTGTAAATCGGCTATTTGTTCTCCTCGCACTGACAGCGTGAGGAGAAAAAAAAAAAAACAATCACCGGCAGCCGTGAGAGGCACATCAGTCCCGATCACAACGAGCTGCCACCAGATCACCAGTGCCCACTGCCAGTGCCACCTAACAATAGGCAACAGTGCTGCCTATCAGTGTACACCAGCGTCACCCATCAGTGCCCACGGTGACACCTATCAGTGCCCACAGTGCCACCTATCACTGCCCACAATCAGTGCTTCAACAGTGTTGCACATCAGTACAGTACCACCTATCAGTGCCCATCAGTGTCACCTACCAGTGCCCATCAGTGTCACCCATCAGTGCCACCCATCAGGGCCCATCATAGCCATCTTATCTGTGCCCATCAGTGCCGACTTATCTGTCTCCATCAGTGCCACCTTAACTGTGCCTATCAGTGCTGCCTTAACTGTGCCTATCAGTGCCCACCAGTGCCTCCTCATCAGAGCATATCAATGAAGGAGAAAAATTGTATAACAAACTACTTAACATGATTTTTTTTACCCCGAATTTTCAATTTTTTTTTGTTTATTTAGCAAAAAATAAAACTCCCAGCTGTGATTAAATACCACCAAAAGAAAGCTCTATTTGTGGGGAAAAAATGATAAAAATGTCATTTGGGTACAGTGTTGTATGACCGCGCAATTGTCATTCAAAGTGCATCAGCGCCGAAAGCTGAAAATTGGTCTGGGCAGGAGGGGGGTTTAAGTGCCCGGTAAGCAAGTGGTTAAGGATTCGGTCACTATATAGAGCGATGGTGAGAGGTGAAGTCCCATGCGCACTGACCCTGGGTAGAGTGTGACACCGGCCTGGCACACCTCTGCCATCTGGGACAGGAACCTCTGGCGCAATCTACTCCATTTAGTGACAGGTTGGCACCGTCCCAGGTCTCCATGGTAACTATCTGCAAAGAACTCGTAGTTCTGCTGTCAGTGCAGAGCGGACGCTGATCCGTCTCTCTATACACCCCATACACATGGCTCGGATGCTGCTCGATACACCGGCAGGGACAGGGGCCAATAACTGGGAACTTGCTGGATTCCACCCGGCACTGCCGAAATTTCCAACCCACTGCCGGGGCATTCGTAGGATCCGGTAATTCTCTGCAATGGTCTGCGTTGTTTGTAAACATGAAGTCATTCCTGTATACTCATTGGCTGTCTGAAGAGGAGGGGGAGGGGCAGTGTGCGTTAGCTACTACCCATCCTAAACCTACCTGGGACCTGACAACGGGGACTGGACAGACAAGAATTGCTCCAGAGCTTAGTAAATGAGCAGACGCTCCGCTGACTTCCATCGTCCAATCACGTGCCAGCAAACATGCTATTTTTTACATTTTCCTTGCATGTGATTGGGTATTCTTTGCAACTCGAAGCTTTGGAGCAACTGTACTTGCAGAGCACTGTGCTTTGCAGTGGCGGCTGGTGCTCCATTTTTTTGGTGGGGGAAGGCAAACAAACCCCCCCCCTCGCCTCTCGCCCACCCACATGCCCTTACCCCATCCAAGTCCCGGGCGGCCTCCCCGGGCAATCCGGTCGCTTCTCTTCCAGGTCAATCGGGTCTTAGGACCCGCTTCCTGTCCTGATTGGCCGGGAGGAGAAGCAGGAAGAAAATAGCGAATGTTGATTCTGATAGTAGTCCCCCTATTGTCAGTCCTGTGCAATACTCTGCAGAGACCCCTGAGCAGTGATAGTAGTCCCCCCATTGTCAGTCCTGTGCAATAATCTGCAGAGACCCCTGAGCAGTGATAGTAGTCCCCCCCCCAGAGTCAGTCCTGTGCAATACTCTGCAGTGTCCCCTGAGAAGTGATAGTAGTCCCCCCAAAGTTAGTACTATGCAATACTCTGCAGAGCCCCCTGAGAAGTGATAGTAGGCCCCTCAGAGTCAGCTCTATGCAATACTCTGCAGAGCCCCCTGAGCAGTGATAGTATTCCCCTCAGAGTCAGGCCTGTGCAATACGTTGCAGAGTTCCCTGAGCAGTGATAGTAGTCCCCCAAGAGTCAGTACTGTGCAATACTCTGCAGAGCCCCCTGAGCAGTGATAGTAGCCCCCTCAGAGACAGTCCTGTGCAATACTCTGCAGAGTTCCCTGAGCAGTGATAGTAGTCCCCCCAGAGACAGTACTGTGCAATACTCTGCAGAGTTCCCTGAGCAGTGATAGTAGTCCCCCAAGAGTCAGTACTGTGCAATACTCTGCAGAGCCCCCTGAGCAGTGATAGTAGCCCCCTCAGAGACAGTAGTGTGCAATACTCTGCAGAGCCCCCTGAGCAGTGATAGTAGCCCCCTCAGAGACAGTAGTGTGCAATACTCTGCAGAGCCCCCTGAGCAGTGATAGTAGCCCCCTCAGAGACAGTAGTGTGCAATACTCTGCAGAGCCCCCTGAGCAGTGATAGTAGTCCCCCAAGAGACAGTCCTGTGCAATACTCTGCAGAGTTCCCTGAGCAGTGATAGTAGTCCCCCCAGAGACAGTCCTGTGCAATACTCTGTAAAACATAAAAGTCTGATATTGATTTGCATTTTTTCTGTAGACACTGGATCTATCCTTTAAGCCCCTCCCACTTGGGGCAAACACCCACCACATGGTATGGTGAACCACAATTACCCCACCCACCACCCTGCCCCCATTCTAGGGTGAGATGATTTTCAGAAGTTCCTAGGTGTCTATAGAGGGGGCGCTCTCACACTGCCAGCACAGTGTCACTGTTCAGCTCAGTTATACCTTTCCTGCGTTCCGCCAAAACACCGGCTCATTGGATCACCTGATCCGGCGCCTGTCATCCGGATTTCCATACTTTGGTGGGGAATCCCCTTCGCAGTAACATTACTCATCTGTACAGTATGGTGAGCGGTACATTCGCTGGCACCGACTGCTGAACATTTGTTGTTTTCAAACAATGAATCACTGAGATCGGCGATCAGTAATATCCACTTTGCAAATAATAGCCAATCAGGTGCAAGGAAACTGAAAAAAAAAAAACGACAGGATTTGAGATTACACATGATTGGATGATGGAAGTCAACAAAGCTTTCGCACACCCAGGGCTGGAATGGTCCCTTGGGGCATCAAAGGATCCAGTAATGGGCCCCGGCCCTCTTCCAGGATACATCAGTAGTTTATTGGGATATTTACGGGTCCGTGGTCCTCTACTCATTGCCCCAGGTCAGCGAGACCCAGACAGCATGCAGGTTGTCCGTGGGGGGGAATGTTCTCTGACCAGGATGGCTCTGTCTCAGCACTACCTGGTCACAGACAGCAATGCAGAGCCAGCGGAGCCTCTCCCGTCCTGCGTTCTGCTACTGCTCTGTAACTATTGGCAACAATGATCTGAGCCCCCACTGGCCATCAACGTAAGGGCGTTCTCCGCTGGCCATCAGCGTAAGGGCGTTCTCCACTGGCCATCAACGCAAGGGCGTTCTCCACTGGCCATCAACGCAAGGGCGTTCTCCACTGGCCATCAACGCAAGGGCGTTCTCCACTGGCCATCAACGCAAGGGCGTTCTCCACTGGCCATCAACGCAAGGGCGTTCTCCACTGGCCATCAGCGTAAGGGCGTTCTCCACTGGCCATCAACGCAAGGGCGTTCTCCACTGGCCATCAACGCAAGGGCGTTCTCCACTGGCCATCAACGCAAGGGCGTTCTCCACTGGCCATCAACGCAAGGGCGTTCTCCACTGGCCATCAGCGTAAGGGCGTTCTCCACTGGCCATCAACGCAAGGGCGTTCTCCACTGGCCATCAGCGCAAGGGCGTTCTCCACTGGCCATCAGCGTAAGGGCGTTCTCCACTGGCCATCAGCGTAAGGGCGTTCTCCACTGGCCATCAGCGTAAGGGCGTTCTCCACTGGCCATCAGCGTAAGGGCGTTCTCCACTGGCCATCAGCGTAAGGGCGTTCTCCACTGGCCATCAGCGTAAGGGCGTTCTCCACTGGCCATCAGCGTAAGGGCGTTCTCCACTGGCCATCAGCGTAAGGGCGTTCTCCACTGGCCATCAGCGTAAGGGCGTTCTCCACTGGCCATCAGCGTAAGGGCGTTCTCCACTGGCCATCAGCGTAAGGGCGTTCTCCACTGGCCATCAACGTAAGGGCGTTCTCCACTGGCCATCACCGTAAGGGCGTTCTCCACTGGCCATCAGCGTAAGGGCGTTCTCCACTGGCCATCAGCGTAAGGGCGTTCTCCACTGGCCATCAATGTAAGGGGGTTCTTCTCCACTGACCACCAATGTAAGGGAGCCCTTCTCCACTGACCACCAATGTAAGGGGGCACTTCTCCACTGACCACCAATGTAAGGGGGCACTTCTCCACTGACCACCAATGTAAGGGGGCACTTCTCCACTGACCACCAATGTAAGGGGGCACTTCTCCACTGACCACCAATGTAAGGGCGCATTTCATCACTGATCACCAATGTAAGGGGGCATTTCATCACTGACCACCAATGTAAGGTGGCACTTCTCCACTGACCACCAATGTAAGGGAGAATTTCACCACTGATCGCCAATGTAAGGTGGCACTTCTCCACTGACCGCCAATGTAAGGGAGAATTTCACCACTGACCGCCAATGTAAGGGGGCATTCACCACTGACCCCCAAAGCACCAGGAGATTCCATACACCACCTTGTACCTGTAACCACCACCCCTACAATGGAGAATATGCCCTACAAATTTGCCTTCTGCGCAGTCACGCCGCACCTACTCCCATCAACCAATCAGATCTCAGTTCTCAGTTTCATAAAGCCTCACCGGTGACAATCGCTTTGGATGATTTTTTATTTTTTTTACTGCACTGCTGAACTGAACAAGCCATGCGTCGCTCTACAAATCCCACTCACTGGCGTTATGTAAACCAACGCCAGGAATTGCGGCCGGGCCGGTTCTCCCAGTGACGATCCGGAAATATCCGCCATGAAGGAAAGCACAAGGCAGCCGTTTCATCATTCTCTCCACTCTATAATTGCCCCTTATTCTGCTAATCCTCTCCTGTCATCAGCAGAAAGGAGGAGGGGGATTATCCGCATAACTGCCGTTATTAGGCTCAGAGAACCATTAAAACGTGACGCTAATATTAAAAATAAAACTTTTAATAGTCGTTAAGTCCACGTTAATCACACACTTTAAACGAGGCTTCCGTGTGTTATTTTCTCCTGGATTTCAATGATCTGAGCGGTTGTTTCCAAGCTACAAAGCGCACACTTCCAGGGCTTGTATAAACTGTCGCATTCCGAGCCTCTCCAGGGGCGTGCGATTTATTGCTGCCATGCAGGAAGGGACAGGAATACCAGCTATTGATGCAAAATTCACCTTTAATCCATAGGTCCCCTCCCCCCCCTACATTACTGCCACCAGATGTCCTCAGTCTGGTGGTCAGCATTATTCAACCTACTTCCTCTGAGCCCAGGTCGTCGTGTGACTGGGCAGTGAAATGAGAAGCAACACAGTGAGGACCTCCTCTCTCTGCCACACTGCTCTCTCCTCAGAAACCCCTCTATCCATGCCACCCCCTATATCAGGGATATGCAATTAGCGGACCTCCAGCTGTTGCAGAACTACAATTCTTATGAGGCATAGCAAGACTCTGACAGCCACACGCGTCATGCATGATGGGACTTGTAGTTTTGCAACAGCTGGAGGTCCGCTAATTGCAAATACCTGCTCTATATGAATGGATATCCATGGCTGCCGCAACCACCCCCTATTCAGGCATCCGGCCCCATTTCGGGCACCTGAATTACATCAGCGGGGGGGGGGGGGTGTTTTTTTTTAAGCATCTGATTAGAGCCATAGGCTCTAATAGGCTTCAAAATAGGGTAGCTTGTGGCGCACAATATTGTGCCATTCGCCCACCCAAGCATTACAACAGTGAATATTTGCTGTAGAGCTGCATAATTTTCGCTAAAATCAGAATCACTATTTTTTTTGCTTGGACTAAAGATCACGATTCTCGCGGTGTAACATCTTCTTTCACATTATATAAAAAAAAAAAAAATAATGGGCTAACTTTAACGTTTCGTTTATTTTTTATTCATTAAAGTGTATTTTTAAAAAAAAAAAAAATTGCGTTTGAAAGACCGCTGCGCAACTACAGTGTGACGTAAAATATTGCAACAACCACCATTTTATTCTCTAGGGTCTCTGCTAAAATATATATATATATATATATATATATATATATATATATATATATACACACACATATATATATATATATATATATATATATATATAACACATACATACATATATATATATATATAAACACATACATACATTATATATATATATATATATACACACACACACATATATATATATATATATATATATATATATACACATACATACACATTATATATATATATATATATATATATATATATATATAATGTGTATGTATATATATATATATATATATATATATATATATATATATATGTATATCATGTGTTCCAAGTAATTTTCTAGCGGAAAATAAGGATTTTTACTTGTAAACAACAAATGTCAGAAAAGGTTTGGCCTTAAATGGTTAAACTTCCTTGGTGGAATTCTTTCCATTGATGAAATAACAAAAAGATACTTTGTTTCTACTCATTCACTCATTGTAATTAAACTTGGCAGGCTGCCTGGATTTTTATTTTTATTTTTCCAGCTGTGAGAACTCTCTGCGCTTGTTAGAAAGAATCGTGACATGCTGTTTTGAAGATCGGGAAGGGAAAAAAGATCACAATTTCGATTCTTAATGATTAATCGTGCAGCTCCTAATTCGCTGTTGTAACGCTGATCCTCAATCTGGCCAATCAGAAGCAGGGGTGAGACCCGTTTTCTGATTGGCCTGAAAAGAAAAAAAGGGTTTTGGTGGCACACTGTTTGCTGCCACCCCAAAAAAAAAAAAAAAAAAAATCCACCGGCCGCCACTGGTCTCCAGACCTTAATCCCATAGATGATATGTGGAGGGAGCTGAAGGTTGGAGTTGCCAAACGTCAGCCTGGAAACCTTAATGACTTGGAGAGGATCTGCAAAGAGGACAAAATCCCTCCCGAGATGTGCAAACCTGGTGGGCAACTACAAGAAACGTCTGACCTCTGATTGCCAAACAAAGGTTCTCCACCAACTACCAAGTCATGTTTTGTGAAGGGGTCAAATACTTATTTCACTTATTAAAATGCAAATCAATTTATAACTTTTTTGAAATGCATTTTTCTGGATATTTTTGTTGTTATTCTGTCTCTCACTGGTAAAATAAACCGACCATTAAAATTATAGACCCCCTTACCTTGGAGGCAGGACAGGAGAGAGAAGGGAGAGGGGGGGGGGAGACTTCAGTCACAGACATTGGATGGTGAGCTCATTCACCTGAGGACGGAGGCTCAGGCACAAACACTTTTTATCCATGATGTATCTGCCGGTTGCTGAGCTTCAAACGTCCAGCCCACACATCTCCCTCCTGATTGGAGCGTGGGCGGGCAGACAGAGGGGGAAGTGTGGGATGAGGAGGAGCAGTTCATGCCCTCTCTCCTGTCTATGTACAGGGGGGGGGGCTCCTGTGCACACCTATGCACTCAGCGGTTGTGGTACTTGGTTACTTGGGGAGCCACAGTCCATTCTGAATATTGTGTCTGGGTTTCAGGTGGTCTGAAACCCGGACACCCAATTTAAAACCCAGACTGTCTGGGTGAATCCTGGACAGATAGCAACATTAGTGTTGTTGTTGTGCTGTGTCAATATGCTTTTTTTTTTTTGGGAGTCTTGCATGTGACCGCATGAGAGCCATACAGCATACATTCGGATGTATTTATCTCCCTGGGAGTGGCAGGCAGCCGTATTCAAACTCTAATCAAGAAGTGGACAATGAGAGGTTCTGTAGAAACCAAAACCACGGTCAGGTAGACCAACTAAGATTTCAGCCACAACTGCCAGGAAAATTGTTTGGGATGCAAAGAAAACCCCACAAATAACTTCAGGTGAAATACAGGACTCTCTGAAAACATGTGGTGTGGCTGTTTCAAGATGCACAATAAGGAGGCCCTTGAAGAAAGATGGGCTGCATGGTCAAGTTGCCAGAAGAAAGCCATTACTACGCAAATTCCACAAAGTATCCCACTTACAATACGCCAAACAGCACAGAGACAAGCCTCAAACCTTCTGCCACAAAGTCATTTGGAGTGATGAGACCAAAATTTTGCTTTTTGGCCACAATCACAAACACTACATTTGGAGAGGAGTCAACAAGGCCTATGATTAAAGGTCCACCATTCCTACTGTGAAACACGGAGGTGGGTCACTGATGTTTTGGGGGATGTGTGATCTACAAAGGTACAGGAAATTTGGTCAAAATTGTTGGCTAGATGAGTTGGCTAGTATGTTATCAAAAACTACTGGAGGAACATTTGTATTCGCCGGCCAGGAAGCTGCGCACGGGACGTACTTGGACATTCGAACATGACAATGATCCAAAACACAAGGCCAAGTCCATCAGTCATTGGCTCCAGCAGAATAAAGTGAAGGTTCTGGAGAAGACATCTCAGTCTCCTGACCTCAATATCATTGAGCGGCTCCGGGAGATCTCAAACGTGCCGTTCATGTAAGACAGCCCAAGAATTTCCAGGAACTGGAGGCTTTGTGCCAAGAGGAATGGGCAGCTTCACCATCTGAGAAGATAAAAAGCCTCATCCACACATACCACCAAAGACTTCAACCTGTCATTAAGGTTAAAGGGGGCAATACACGGTATTAAGAACTGGGGTATGTAAACTTTTGATCAGGGTCATTTCGGTAGTTTTTGTTGTCATTATGATATAAAAAGAGTAAACACAGCTGATTGATAATAAATGGCTTCATCCAAACACATATTCTCTGAAAAATGGCCAAGAAATCATAAATTCTGCCAGGGTATGTAAACTTATCAGCACAGCTGTATATATATAAATATATATATATATATATATATTTATATTAGGGATGCACCGAAATTTCGGCCGCCGAAACATATCGTCCGAAAATGCCCCTTTCGGCAATTTGCTGAAAGAGAAAAACGGCCGATAATGGAGCCAAAAATGTGGCGTGGCCCCGCCCCTGGTGCCGCCCATCATGGGGGTGTCCTGTAGCGCAGGAGAGCCACCTCCGCCGCCTATTTAATCACAGCGCCGGGAACATCACAGCTTTAATTTCAATAGCTGTGTGTTCCCGGCCGCCCTGTCACACACAGCCCCTCCCCCTTGTCCGGGCACTTTGATAGACAAATCATCCGTTCAATCCTGCGGGTGATCTGTCTATCAAAGTGCCCGGACAAGGGGGAGGGGCTGTGTGTGACGGCGCGGCCGGGAACACACAGCTATTGAAATGAAAGCTCTGATGTTCCCGGCCCTGTGACCACACAGGCAGCGGAGGCCGCTCTCCTCTCCCCTTCACAGGCTGGCTGCAGTATGGGGGCACACTCTGGCTGCAGTATGGGGGCACACTCTGGCTGCAGTATGGGGGCACACTCTGGCTGCAGTATGGGGGCACACTCTGGCTGCAGTATGGGGGCACACTCTGGCTGCAGTATGGGGGCACACTCTGGCTGCAGTATGGGGGCACACTCTGGGGGCACACTCTGGCTGCAGTATGGGGGCACACCTCCTGTACCATATCCTCTGTCCCTGACCATCTCCTGTACCACGTCCCCAGTCTATGACCATTTCCTGTACCATGTCCCCAGTCCCTGACCATCTCCTGTACCATGTCCCCAGTCCCTGACCATCTCCTGTACCATGTCCCCAGTCCCTGACCATCTCCTGTACCATGTCCCCAGTCTCTGACCACCTCCTGTACCATGTCCCCAGTCTCTGATCATCTCCTGTACCATGTCCCCAGTCCCTGATCATCTCCTGTACCATGTCCCCAGTCCCTGATCATCTCCTGTACCATGTCCCCAGTCCCTGACCATCTCCTGTACCATGTCCCCAGTCCCTGATCATCTCCTGTACCATGTCCCCAGTCTCTGACCATGTCCCCAGTCCCTGACCATCTCCTGTACCATGTCCCCAGTCCCTGACCATCTCCTGTACCATGTCCCCAGTCCCTGATCATCTCCTGTACCATGTCCCCAGTCTCTGACCATGTCCCCAGTCCCTGACCATCTCCTGTACCATGTCCCCAGTCCCTGACCATCTCCTGTACCATGTCCCCAGTCCCTGATCATCTCCTGTACCATGTCCCCAGTCTCTGACCATGTCCCCAGTCCCTGACCATCTCCTGTACCATGTCCCCAGTCCCTGACCATCTCCTGTACCATGTCCCCAGTCTCTGACCATCTCCTGTACCATGTCCCCAGTCCCTGATCATCTCTTGTACCATGTCCCCAGTCTCTGACCATGTCCCCAGTCCCTGACCATGTCCCCAGTCCCTGACCATCTCCTGTACCATGTCCCCAGTCCCTGACCATCTCCTGTACCATGTCCCCAGTCCCTGACCATCTCCTGTACCATGTCCCCAGTCCCTGACCATCTCCTGTACCATGTCCCCAGTCCCTGACCATCTCCTGTACCATGTCCCCAGTCCCTGACCATGTCCTGTACCATGTCCCCAGTCTCTGACCACCTCCTGTACCATGTCCCCAGTCTCTGATCATCTCCTGTACCATGTCCCCAGTCCCTGATCATCTCCTGTACCATGTCCCCAGTCCCTGATCATCTCCTGTACCATGTCCCCAGTCCCTGACCATCTCCTGTACCATGTCCCCAGTCCCTGATCATCTCCTGTACCATGTCCCCAGTCTCTGACCATGTCCCCAGTCCCTGACCATCTCCTGTACCATGTCCCCAGTCCCTGACCATCTCCTGTACCATGTCCCCAGTCCCTGATCATCTCCTGTACCATGTCCCCAGTCTCTGACCATGTCCCCAGTCCCTGACCATCTCCTGTACCATGTCCCCAGTCCCTGACCATCTCCTGTACCATGTCCCCAGTCCCTGATCATCTCCTGTACCATGTCCCCAGTCTCTGACCATGTCCCCAGTCCCTGACCATCTCCTGTACCATGTCCCCAGTCCCTGACCATCTCCTGTACCATGTCCCCAGTCTCTGACCATCTCCTGTACCATGTCCCCAGTCCCTGATCATCTCTTGTACCATGTCCCCAGTCTCTGACCATGTCCCCAGTCCCTGACCATGTCCCCAGTCCCTGACCATCTCCTGTACCATGTCCCCAGTCCCTGACCATCTCCTGTACCATGTCCCCAGTCCCTGACCATCTCCTGTACCATGTCCCCAGTCCCTGACCATCTCCTGTACCATGTCCCCAGTCCCTGACCATCTCCTGTACCATGTCCCCAGTCTCTGACCATCTCCTGTATAAAAAAAAATATTTTTTTTAAATATGTTTCGGTATCGGTTTCCGGCCTAGTGTATTTTTCATTTTTGGTATCGGTTTCGGCACCAAAAAACCCATTCGGTGCACCCCTAATTATATATATATATCCATATAGTCGTAGCGTCAACCATAGGCCCTAAGGGGGGTCTGCATTCCCATCCAAGTTTATGAGAACACAAAAACCCAGGTCAACTGCGGGTCAGAACGAGGCCAGCGGCACCCGCCAACAAACCATCTCAGAAGCGTCTCAAGCTGACGTCATTGGCACAAAACCAAAGCCCATCAATACGGGGCCCTTAGAGTTCCCATGGCTCTCCCCTCCCCCATTCATCCTCTGCTGGTATCTGATCGGTGAGCCCCAGCGCCCGCACCGGCAGTGAGGACAGGGGGTGGAGCTGTGTGATGAGACGCCGGGCACTTCTTGTGTCTTTGACCATCGAAGAGGCATTGATGCAGCTCATTTCCAGCTCTACGGTAATCATCGGCACAAATCTCTACGTCAATAAAGTTCAATGAGCCAATCCGAGGAGAGTTATCAGTCAGCCAGAAAGAGCGAGGAGCGAAGCCGGCGAGGAGGGCAGAGGAGAGCCAGCGGCATCTCATCCACAGACTATTACCAGGCAAAATTTCTCCAGGCAGCCAGTAGGGAAGGAACCGGGCCGGTCAGCTACAAAGGCAGCAAAGCCGTGCCGGGAACTGACATCACTTAAAGGGGAAATACAATCAGGGGGGGCGACGACCTTCACATTATTTCTGATTTTTACAAATAGTTTTATGAATTATTTTACATAAAGATCTGTAGATTCTCCTTCCAGGGATTGTATTAAGGCTGCAACTAACGATTATTTTCATAATCGATCAGTTGGCCGATTATTGCTTTAATTTATTAATCGGATAAAATCATTAAAAAAAAAAAAAAAAAAAAATGCAAATTTTTTGTTTATTTAAAGTAATAATGAAAATTATGGGGCACTATTCCTCCTGGGAACACCAATGATGGGGCACTATTCCCCCTGGAAACACCAATGATGGGGCACTATTCCTCCTGGAAACACCAATGATGGGGCACTATTACTCCCGGGAACACCAATGATGGGGCACTATTCCTCCTGGGAACACCAATGATGGGGCACTATTCCCCCTGGAAACACCAATGATGGGGCACTATTCCTCCTGGAAACACCAATGATGGGGCACTATTACTCCCGGGAACACCAATGATGGGGCACTATTCCTCCTGGAAACACCAATGATGGGGCACTATTCCTCCCGGGAACACCAATGATGGGGCACTATTCCTCCTGGAAACACCAATGATGGGGCAATATTCCTCCCGGGAACACCAATGATGGGGCACTATTCCTCCCGGGAACACCAATGATGGGGCACTATTCCTCCCTGGAACACCAATGATGGGGCACTATTGCTCACGGGAACACCAATGATGGGGCTCTATTCCTCCAGGGAACACCAATGATGGGGCACTATTGCTCACGGGAACACCAATGATGGGGCTCTATTCCTCCAGGGAACACCAATGATGGGGCTCTATTCCTCACAGGAACACCAATGATGGGGCTCTATTCCTCCCGGAACACCAATGATGGGGCACTATTCCTCCCGGGAACACCAATGATGGGGCACTATTCCTCCCGGGAACACCAATGATGGGGCACTATTCCTCCCGGGAACACCAATGATGGGGCACTATTGCTCACGGGAACACCAATGATGGGGCTCTATTCCTCCAGGGAACACCAATGATGGGGCACTATTGCTCATGGGAACACCAATGATGGAGCACTATTCCTCATGGGAACACCAATGATGGGGCACTAGTCCTCACGGGAACACCAATGATGGGGCTCTATTTCTCCAGGGAACATCAATGATGGGGCTCTATTCCTCCAGGGAACACCAATGATGGGGCTCTATTCCTCCAGGGAACATCAATGATGGGGCTCTATTCCTCACAGGAACACCAATGATGGGGCACCATTCCTCCCGGGAACACCAATGATGGGGCACTATTCCTCCCGGGAACACGAATGATGGGGGAACTATTCCTGCCGGGAACACAAATGATGGGGCACTATTCCTCCCGGGAACACCAATGATGGGGCACTATTCCTCACGGGAACACCAATGATGGGGCACTAGTCCTCACGGGAACATCAATGATGGGGCTCTATTCCTCCTGGAAACACCAATGATGGGGCAATATTACTCCCGGGAACACCAATGATGGGGCACTATTACTCCCGGGAACACCAATGATGGGGCACTATTCCTCCTGGAAACACCAATGATGGGGCACTATTCCTCCCGGGAACACCAATGATGGGGCACTATTCCTCCTGGAAACACCAATGATGGGGCAATATTCCTCCCGGGAACACCAATGATGGGGCACTATTCCTCCCGGGAACACCAATGATGGGGCACTATTCCTCCCTGGAACACCAATGATGGGGCACTATTGCTCACGGGAACACCAATGATGGGGCTCTATTCCTCCAGGGAACACCAATGATGGGGCACTATTGCTCACGGGAACACCAATGATGGGGCTCTATTCCTCCAGGGAACACCAATGATGGGGCTCTATTCCTCACAGGAACACCAATGATGGGGCTCTATTCCTCCCGGAACACCAATGATGGGGCACTATTCCTCCCGGGAACACCAATGATGGGGCACTATTCCTCCCGGGAACACCAATGATGGGGCACTATTCCTCCCGGGAACACCAATGATGGGGCACTATTGCTCACGGGAACACCAATGATGGGGCTCTATTCCTCCAGGGAACACCAATGATGGGGCACTATTGCTCATGGGAACACCAATGATGGAGCACTATTCCTCATGGGAACACCAATGATGGGGCACTAGTCCTCACGGGAACACCAATGATGGGGCTCTATTTCTCCAGGGAACATCAATGATGGGGCTCTATTCCTCCAGGGAACACCAATGATGGGGCTCTATTCCTCCAGGGAACATCAATGATGGGGCTCTATTCCTCACAGGAACACCAATGATGGGGCACCATTCCTCCCGGGAACACCAATGATGGGGCACTATTCCTCCCGGGAACACGAATGATGGGGGAACTATTCCTCCCGGGAACACCAATGATGGGGCACTATTCCTCATGGGAACACCAATGATGGGGCACTATTCCTCACGGGAACACCAATGATGGGGCACTAGTCCTCACGGGAACATCAATGATGGGGCTCTATTCCTCCAGGGAACATCAATGATGGGGCTCTATTCCTCCAGGGAACACCAGGGACACTATTCATCCCAGGAACACTATTCCTCCCGGGAACACTAATGATGGGGCACTATTTCTCCCAGGAACACCAATGATGGGGCACTATTCCTCCCAGGAACACCAATGATGGGGCACAATTCCTCCCAGGAACACCAATGATGGGGCACTATTCCTCTCTGGAACACCAATGATGGGGCACTATTCCTCTCAGAAACACCAATGATGGGGCACTATTCCGCCAGGGAACACCAGGGGCACTATTCCTCACGGGATCACCAATGATGGGGCACTATTCCTCCCGGAACACCAATGATGGGGCTCTATTCCTCCCGGGAACACCTATGATGGGGCACTATTCCTCCCGGAAAACAAAAAATGATGGGGCACTATTCCTCCCGGAACACCAATGATGGGGCACTATTCCTCCCGGAACACCAATGATGGGGCACTATTCCTCACGGGAACACCAATGATGGGGCACTATTTCTCCCAGGAACACCAATGATGGGGTACTAGATCCTCTCATCACAAATCACAATGTATGTACTACTACTGAGTATTGTTGTACACAATACAGCTGCTACCTTATATCACGGCTGCTTCTCCCCTCTCTCTCTCTCTCTCTTCCCTCAAGGCAGCAGTAGGCGGGGCTGAGGGGGAGAGCTGATGTCAGCGAGGAGGAGAGAGGCAGACGTGCCTGGTCACCGCCGCCACCTTGTACGCAGGAACAGGATTCACTGGGACGGATGCGGGATTGGCAGGGAGGAAGGTGACGTTAGACCAACTAATCCATAATGAAAACCGCTGACAATGATTTTCAATATCGATCATTATCGATTAATTGTTGCAGCCCTAGATTGTATATTCCGCCCTACAGTCACCAGCCCTGCTGAGAGAAAACCAGCGCCCTCCCTGTGTCTTGGCTGTCCATGCAGACTGGTAGACTTGCACTGACGCAGAGCAAAGCGCAGTCACTATAAGAAGGAAGCAGAGTCTGCATATGTAATCAGGAAAGATGGCCGCCTCCATGCAAGTATAGAAATACAAACTAAAAGGTTATATAAAACATTATCAGCGCATTACACACAGGACAGTGCGATCCACAATGGACGGCTCTGTGACTGTATAACCTGCACTGACGACAAGGAACCGTACTGCCAACCCGTCAGAGTCTAGGATCAGCAAAGGTTCTGTGATGGGCTGAACAACCCTGACGATGGAACATTGAATTAGTTACCCTGAATTTCAACCCCAATTCCATAAAAGTTGGGGCGCTGTGTAAAATCTCCATAAAAAAACAGAATGCAGTGATCTGTAAATCTCGTATTTTATTCACAATAGAAAACATATCACACGATTAAACTGAGAAAAATGGACCGTTTTGGGGGGGGGGGGGGAATCAGGTAATTTTGAAATTTATGGCGGCAAGATGTCTCAAAAATGTTGGGGGTGGGGCCACGTTTAGCATGGTGTAGCATCCCCTCTTCTTTTAACAACACTCTGTAAACGTCTGGGAACTGAAAGTTCTGGGAGAGGAATGGTGTCTCATTCTCACCTGATATAAGATTCTAACTGCTCAACAGTCCTGGTTGTCGTATTTCTTGTTTCAAGATGCTCCAAATATTTCCAGCAGGTGAAAGTTCTGGACTACAGACAAGCCAGTAAATCCCCTGGACTCTTTTACTAGGAAGCCATGCTGTTATAGATGCAGTATGTGGTTTAGCATTGTTCTGCTGAAACATGCAAGGCCTTCGCTGAAAATGATGTCGTACTGATGGGAGCATATGCTGCTCCAAAACCTGGATCTATCTATCAGCATTAATGGTGCCTTTCCAGATGTACAAGCTTCCCATTCCATACACTAATGCCCCCCCCCCCCAATACCTTCAGAGGCTCTGATAAGACAAAAGGTCCCTCTCCTCTTTAGAACGTGGTGCCCATGGTTGCCAAAAACAATGTCATATTTCAATTTCTCTGACCACAGAACAGTTTTCCACTTTGCAACAGACCATTTTCCACTTTGCCACAGACCATTTTCCACAGACCATTTTCCACTTTGCAACAGACCATTTTCCACAGACCATTTTCCACTTTGCAACAGACCATTTTCCATTTTGCAACAGACCATTTTCCACTTTGCCACAGACCATTTTCCACTTTGCCACAGACCATTTTCCACTTTGCCACAGACCATTTTCCATTTTGCAACAGACCATTTTCCACTTTGCCACAGACCATTTTCCATTTGGCAACAGACCATTTTCTACTTTGCAACAGACCATTTTCACTTTGCAACAGACCATTTTCCACTTTGCAACAGACCATTTTACATGAGCTTTGGCCCAGAGAAGACTTTTCGACATTTCTGGTTCATGGTCAGATATGGCTTCTTCTTTCCATGACAGAGCTTTACCTTGTATTTTTGGAAGGCATGGCGAGCTGTGTTCAGACAGTGTCTTCTGGAAGTCTTCCTGAGCCCATGCAGTGATGTCCATCACACAATCATGTCTGGTTTCAAAGCAGTGCCGTCTGAGGGCCAGAAGATCACCGCCATCCAATATTGTATTTCGGCCTTGTCCCTTCCACCCAGATTTCTCCAGATTCTCAGAATCTTTTGATGATATTATGTACTGTAGATGACGATATATTTAAAAAGTCTTTAAAATTTCACATTAGGGAACATTATTCTGAAATTGTAGGAACATTTTTTAGACGTAGATTTACACAGATTGGGGAACCTCTGCTCATCTTCACCTTCTTTCCACATGTGCCCATCTTTACTTTACTTCTTCTACACTCTGACTCTCTAAGATGCTCTTTTTATACCTAATCATCTCACTGGCTTGTTGCCAATCAACCTAATTTGTTGCAAAATGTTCTTCCACCTATTCCTTGTTATTACCGCTTACTTTAACAGATTTTTGTTGCCCCATCCCAACTTTTTTTGAGACGTGTTGCTGCTGCCATCAATTTCAAAATGACCTATTTTATTTGTTTTAAATAAAATTGGTTCATTTTCTCAGTTTAAACATTTGATATGTTTTCTATTGTGAATAAAAATCAGGGTTTATTAGATTTTCAGATCATTGCATTGCGTCTTCATGTAGATTTTACACGGTGCCCCAATTGTTTAGGGATTGGGGCTGTATGTTCTTCTATCATAGAGAGTAAATTAAATGAATAAATAATGAATTAATGGTTTCCCAAATAATTCATCAATATATACAGGAAAATAAATATTACACCAATTCATAAGTGATACTAATAAATATAATTAAGAAATTAAACATTAATAAAAAAATTAAGATGGTTGAGAAATCTTAAACAAATAAACGTAAATAAATCTCACTCGGGGGGGGCTCCCACATATACAGATGGTTACTCAAAAGACATGAGCAGAGGGGCTTCCCATGTAGGTATACAGCTTTATTCCAAATAAAAATGAAATATACTCACAAACGTAAACAAGTAAAATCACAGCGTATGCACCGGCCGGCAAGCGAGCGCCCGTACGCTCAGAGTTCACGTGACTGCGTCAGCACGTCCTAGTCACCCGACGCGCGTTTCGTCACACGATTAAGTGTTAACCAGGCAAATGACGTGTTATGGGTATTTACAGTGTCTCCATATTGTATTTATACTGTTTAATCACTTCAATACAGGGCACTTAAACACCTTCCTGCCCAGACCAATTTCCAATTTTCAGCTTTCAGCGCTGTCGCACTTTGAATGACAATTGCGCGGTCGTGCTACACTGTACCCAAATTACATTTTTATCATTTTGTTCCCACAAATAGAGCTTTCTTTTGGTGGTATTTCATCACCTCTACGGTTTTTATTTTTTGCTAAACAAATAAAAAAATACAGAAAATTTTGAAAAAAAATGTTTTTTTTTGTTTCAGTTTCAAAACTTTGTAAATAAGTAAGTTTTCTCCTTCACTGATGGGGCTGCACTGACGGGCACTGATAAGGCGGCACCAATGAAGTGGCACTGATGAGGTGGCATTGATGGGCACTGATAGGTGGCACTGATGGGTGACATGGATGGGCACTGATAGGCAGCACGGATTGGCATGGATAGGCAGCACTGATTGGCATGGATAGGCAGCACAGATTGGCATAGATAGACGGCACGGATTGGCATGGATAGGCGGCACGGATTGGCATGGATAGGCGGCACGGATTGGCATGGATAGGCGGCACAGATTGGCGTGGATAGGCGGCACAGATTGGCATGGATAGGCAGCACGGATGGGCAATGATAGGCAGCACGGATGGGCAATGATAGGCAGCACGGATGGGCAATGATAGGCAGCACGGATGGGCAATGATAGGCAGCATGGATGGGCAATGATAGGGGGCATTGTATTGTATTATATTGTACTGATGGATGCCAATCAGTGCCAAACAATAATGCATGCCAATCAGTGATGCCCATTGTGGGTACTGATTGGCATCCATCGTGGGCACTGATTGGCATCCATCGTGGGCACTGACTGGCATCCATCGTGGTCTAGGGTGGCATACCTGGTGCTGGGCATCCCTGGTGGTCTAGTGGCATCCCTGATGGTCCAGTGTGGGCATCCTCTCTGTCAGAAGAGCAGCTGATCAGCTCTTCTCTACTCGCGTCTGGCAGACACGAGTGAGGAAAATCCAATCACCGGCTCTTCCTATTTACACTGTGATCAGCCGTGATTGGACATGGCTGATCACGTGGTAAAGAGTCTCCTTCGGAGCCCTGTCCTTCGGAGACTCTTTACCGAGATCATAGTAGCGGGGTGTCAGACTGAAACCCCGCAACAAAGATCGCCGTGATGCGTAGCTCCGGGGGCGCGCAGCGGCTTAATATCCTGAGGACGTCATATGACGCCCAGTCAGGATATTAAAACCACTTTGCCACCATCATTTTGCTATATGGCGGGCGGCAAGTGGTTAAATATCGACTGTCTTCTTTATAATGGGAGTTCTGTCAATTTTTAGGTTGTCAGTAAAAAAAAAAAAAAAAAGTGCTCCGTCTGTAAATTTTCCATGTTTTGTCAGTAAGAAATGCTGCAGAAGGTTGGCAACACTGGTATATGGAGGGGTGGTCACGATATTTTTTTTTTATAGAGAAAACGTGAACTTTCTCTTTAACCACTTGCCGACGGCAGGACATCCTTAGGTTGCAGTGGTTATAACGGCATGATGCTCGCTCCTCCAGGCATCATTCCCGTATCAAAAATTTGCAGCCGGTGTTTCCCTTTAAGGCGGAAGCGATTTAAGTGGCTGGGGGGGAGGTACTCCTCCTCCCGCCGCCACCTTTCTCGGGTTCTGCCGTCCGACTACGGAGTATGGGAGCGATGTGACCGGCGGTGACGCCGGTGTTCTGCCTTATAGTGTCCGGCCATCATATAGCGTCCGCCCCGTACTGCGCATGCGCAGTACGGAGCAGACGAAGCTTTGGAAAATTTCCGAAGCTGAACGACGCCTGCGCCGTGAGTGGAGGTGTTAGCCCCACCATCCAAGTGGACATAGGGTTGTGAGTATTAAAGGGCCCCTCGCGGGCGAGCTTAGCTCGCCACGCTTCGGGCTCGGCCTCGCTGCGCTCGGCTCTTTTTTATTCCTACTCTATGTCCACTTGGATGGTGGGGATAGAACCTGGACTCACGGCGCAGGCGCCGTTCATCCTCGGCAATTTTCGGAATCTGTGTTGCTGTGTACTGCGCATGCGCAGTACACAGCGGACACTATCCGATGGAGGACGTTATTAGACAAGACACCGGTACTACAGAGAGAGAGAGGAACTGACGTTGTGCCTCCCTCCCTGTGACCCCACAAACCGGAAGTAAGAAGGATTCCATCACTTCCGGTTTCCGGCTCTTTTTGCGTGCCCTATCCGTTTGCAGCCAGGAAAGCAGCCAATCAGATCGATCTGTGTCTGCCCAGCTGCATTGGAAGCCAGAGGAGAGATTTGGGGTCTAAAAGGCTCCAGATCTCTCCATAAAGAGGACCCGTCGTGGCCCATGCTGTCACAAGGGATGTTGTTCATTCTTTCTGATAGCAATAAAGTTAATACAATAAAAATTAAAGGGACAGAGTTAAAAAAAAAAAAAAAAAAGTTTTGGATAAAAAAAAAATGTAAAGCGCCCCATCCCTCCGTGCTTACACACAAATGCCAGCGCATACATATATCATCCCACTCTCTCCACACTTGCGTGTCCACGGGGGGCACACAGCGCAGCGATTGGTAATGCACCCATCAGTGGCACCTATGAGTGGCCAACAGTGCTGCCTATCAGTGCCGCCTATTAGTGGCCAACAGTGCCGCCTATCGGTGCCCAACAGTGACGCCTATCAATGCTCAACAGTGCCACCTATTAGTGCTCATCAGTGACGCCTATCAGTGCTCACCAGTGCTGCCTATCAGTGCCACCTATCAGTGCCCATCAGTGCCTAATAGTGCCACATTTTAGTGCTCATCAGTGCCGCCTATCAGTGCACAACAGTGCCGCCTATCAGTGCACAACAGTGCCGCCTATCAGTGGCCAACAGTGCTGCCTATCAATGCCCAATAGTGCCAGCTATTAGTGCTCATCAGTGATGCCCATCAGTGCCACCTATCAGTGCCCATCAGTGCCTAATAGTGCCACATTTAGTGCTCATCAGTGCCGCCTATCAGTGCCCAACAGTGCTGCCTATCAGTGCCCAACAGTGCCGCCTATTGGTGCCCATCAGTGCTGCCTATCGGTGCACATCAGTGCCGCCTATCAGTACCACCTATCAGTGCCCAACAGTGCCTTCTATCAGTGCTGCATATAAGTACCTCCTGAGTGCCGCCTATTAGTGCCCAACAATGCCGCCTATCAGTGCACATCAGTGTCGCCTATCAGTGCACATCAGTGCCGCCTATCAGTGCCCATCAGTGCCGCCTATATTGCATCGTATGACAGAGCCGCTTTATCAATAAAGTTTAAAAAAATAAACACTGTGATGCGTTATAGTAAGAAATGCCAGCGCATGCGCACACCATGCAGCACAACACCTTCATTCTGAAATATGAGGTAATGAAGGGGGGGGGGGGGAGGGGTGACATTTCCCATCAACATAAAGGCGAAAGACTTCAGATCCAGATATTGACGGTTTATAAATAAGGAAACCCGTTCCAATCGATCCTTCCTGAGCAAGAGATCAACTGGGACCTTTATAAATAGAAGGCGGAAGAGTCGGTGTGAGGAGGCCAATTATAGGACGATCATCCTCAGCATACAAGAGACGAGGGACGGAGCCGATAGAGAACAACATGGCTGCCGCTGACAGCGTTCACCTCAACCAATTCACCAGCAGTTTCCAGAGGCAACATTGTGAGTATCAGAAGGAGGGTCAACTTTCTTAACTATAGAAAGCCTCAAATGTGGCCGTGACCCTGACATCACTTGAAGGACCACACTTCATATTCAGTTAAAGTAATGCAGACTTACACCAAAAAGACAGTTAGAGACTGCAGACCTGATACAGGAGATGGTCAGAGACCACAGACATGATACAGGAGATGGTCAGAGACCGCAGACCTGATACAGGAGATGGTCAGAGACCGCAGACATGATACAGGAGATGGTCAGAGACCACAGACATGATACAGGAGATGATCAGAGACTGCAGACATGATACAGGAGATGGTCAGAGACTGCAGACATGATACAGGAGATGGTCAGAGACTGCAGACCTGATACAGGAGATGGTCAGAGACTGCAGACATGATACAGGAGATGGTCAGAGACCACAGACATGATACAGGAGATGATCAGAGACTGCAGACATGATACAGGAGATGGTCAGAGACTGCAGACATGATACAGGAGATGGTCAGAGACTGCAGACCTGATACAGGAGATGGTCAGAGACTGCAGACATGATACAGGAGATGGTCAGAGACTGCAGACATGATACAGGAGATGGTCAGAGACTGCAGACATGATACAGGAGATGGTCAGAGACTGCAGACCTGATACAGGAGATGGTCAGAGACTGCAGACCTGATACAGGAGATGGTCAGAGACTGCAGACATGATACAGGAGATGGTCAGAGACTGCAGACCTGATAAAGGAGATGGTCAGAGACTGCAGACATGATAAAGGAGATGATCAGGAACTGCACACATGATACAAGAGATGTCCATATAAAGGGGTGCACTGATATGGGGGGTCCATATCACTCACTGAACACAATTCCATCCAATCATGATGAATCACATGACCAGCTAAACCATCACCATGTTTTCCAGCAACATAGACATCTGTGTGTCCAGCAGAGAACGCCTCTGTTCCAGAATGGAGCGCCGCCCTCTCCCGTCCCAGCATGGAGAGCCTCATGTGACATGTGACCCAATGTTAACCCCTCCCCCCACAGTATAAACATGTGACCCGATATAAACCCCCCCACGGTATAAACATGTGACTCGATATTAACCCCTCCCCCCACAGTATAAACATGTGACCCGATATAAACCCCTCCCCCCACGGTATAAACATGTGACCCGATATTAACCCCTCCCCCCACGGTATAAACATGTGAGCAGATATTAACCCCTCCCCCACGGTATAAACATGTGACTCGATATTAACCCCTCCCCCACAGTATAAACATGTGACCCGATATAAACCCCCCACAGTATAAACATGTGACCCGATATTAACCCCTCCCCCCACAGTATAAACATGTGAGCAGATATTAACCCCTCCCCCACGGTATAAACATGTGAGCAGATATTAACCCCTCCCCCACGGTATAAACATGTGACTCGATATTAACCCCTCCCCCCACAGTATAAACATGTGACCCGATATAAACCCCTCCCCCCACGTTATAAACATGTGAGCAGATATTAACCCCTCCCCCACGGTATAAACATGTGACTCGATATTAACCCCTCCCCCCACAGTATAAACATGTGAGCCAATATTAACCCCTCCCCCCACGGTATAAACATGTGAGCAGATATTAACCCCTCCCCCCACGGTATAAACATGTGACTCGATATTAACCCCTCCCCCGCGGTATAAACATGTGACTCGATATTAACCCCTCCCCCCACGGTATAAACATGTGACTCGATATTAACCCCTCCCCCCACGGTATAAACATGTGAATCGATATTAACCCCTCCCCCCACGGTATAAACATGTGAGCCGATATTAACCCCTCCCCCACGGTATAAACATGTGACCCGATATTAACCCCTCCCCCACAGTATAAACATGTGAGCCGATATTAACCCCTCCCCCCACGGTATAAACATGTGACTCGATATTAACCCCTCCCCCCACAGTATAAACATGTGACCCGATATAAACCCCCCCACAGTATAAACATGTGACCCCATATTAACCCCTCCCCCCACAGTATAAACATGTGACCCGATATAAACCCCTCCCCCCACGGTATAAACATGTGACCCGATATTAACCCCTCCCCCCACGGTATAAACATGTGAGCAGCTATTAACCCCTCCCCCACGGTATAAACATGTGACTCGATATTAACCCCTCCCCCACAGTATAAACATGTGACCCGATATAAACCCTCCCACAGTATAAACATGTGACCCGATATTAACCCCTCCCCCCACAGTATAAACATGTGAGCAGATATTAACCCCTCCCCCACGGTATAAACATGTGAGCAGATATTAACCCCTCCCCCACGGTATAAACATGTGACTCGATATTAACCCCTCCCCCCACAGTATAAACATGTGAGCCGATATTAACCCCTCCCCCACGGTATAAACATGTGACTCGATATTAACCCCTCCCCCCACAGTATAAACATGTGAGCCGATATTAACCCCTCCCCCCACGGTATAAACATGTGACTCGATATTAACCCCTCCCCCCACAGTATAAACATGTGACCCGATATAAACCCCTCCCCCCACGGTATAAACATGTGGCCCGATATTAACCCCCCACTGTATAAACATGTGACCCAATATTAACCCCTCCCCCCACGGTATAAACATGTGAGCAGATATTAACCCCTCCCCCCACGGTATAAACATGTGACTCGATATTAACCCCTCCCCCCGCGGTATAAACATGTGACTCGATATTAACCCCTCCCCCCACGGTATAAACATGTGACTCGATATTAACCCCTCCCCCCACGGTATAAACATGTGACTCGATATTAACCCCTCCCCCCACGGTATAAACATGTGACTCGATATTAACCCCTCCCCCCACGGTATAAACATGTGAGCCGATATTAACCCCTCCCCCACGGTATAAACATGTGACTCGATATTAACCCCTCCCCCCACAGTATAAACATGTGAGCCGATATTAACCCCTCCCCCCACGGTATAAACATGTGACTCGATATTAACCCCTCCCCCCACAGTATAAACATGTGACCCGATATAAACCCCTCCCCCCACGGTATAAACATGTGGCCCGATATTAACCCCCCACTGTATAAACATGTGACCCAATATTAACCCCTCCCCCCACGGTATAAACATGTGAGCAGATATTAACCCCTCCCCCCACGGTATAAACATGTGACTCGATATTAACCCCTCCCCCCGCGGTATAAACATGTGACTCGATATTAACCCCTCCCCCCACGGTATAAACATGTGACTCGATATTAACCCCTCCCCCCACGGTATAAACATGTGACTCGATATTAACCCCTCCCCCCACGGTATAAACATGTGACTCGATATTAACCCCTCCCCCCACGGTATAAACATGTGAGCCGATATTAACCCCTCCCCCACGGTATAAACATGTGACCCAATATTAACCCCTCCCCCCACAGTATAAACATGTGAGCCGATATTAACCCCTCCCCCCACGGTATAAACATGTGACCCAATATTAACCCCTCCCCCACGGTATAAATATGTGACCCGATATTAACCCCTCCCCCCACGGTATAAACATGTGACCCGATATTAACCCCTCCCCCCACGGTATAAACATGTGAGCCGATATTAACCCCTCCCCCCACGGTATAAACATGTGACCCAATATTAACCCCTCCCCCCACGGTATAAACATGTGAGCCGATATTAACCCCTCCCCCCACGGTATAAACATGTGAGCCGATATTAACCCCTCCCCCACGGTATAAATATGTGACCCGATATTAACCCCTCCCTCACAGTATAAACATGTGACCCGATATTAACCCCTCCCCCCACAGTATAAACACGTGACCCGATATTAACCCCTCCCCCCACAGTATAAACACGTGACCCGATATTAGCCCCTCCCCCCACAGTATAAACATTTTACCCCGATATTAACCCCTTCTTGAAGGCACACATGTGAAGGCCGAGTTAACCCTCTGCTATCCATAGATATAGATATTAACCCTTTTTTGTCCACACACAGAGGATGACAATACCCGGCATTACCTCCCCATAGACACAGGATGGTCACGTGACCCGACATTAACCCCTTACTCCCCACACACAGCATGACACATTAACCCTTTCCCAGCAAGAGGACACACCAGAATTGATCATTTCCTCTCCAAACACAGAGGATGAGGATATCATATCCCCCCCCTGTACACAGAGGATGAGGATATCATATCCCCCCCTGTACACAGAGGATGAGGATATCACCCCTCCGTACACAGAGGATGAGGATATCATATCCCCCCCTGTACACAGAGGATGAGGATATCACCCCCCCACCCCTGTACACAGAGGATGAGGATATCATATCCCCCCCCCTGTACACAGAGGATGAGGATATCACCCCCCCACCCCTGTACACAGAGGATGAGGATATCATATCCCCCCCTGTACACAGAGGATGAGGATATCATATCCCCCCCCCCTGTACACAGAGGATGAGGATATCACCCCCCTCGTACACAGAGGATGAGGATATCACCCCCCCGTACACAGAGGATGAGGATATTACCCCTCTGTACACAGAGGATGAGAATATCACCCCCCTACACAGAGGATGAGGATATCACCCCCCGTACACAGAGGATGAGGATATCACCCCCCGTACACAGAGGATGAGGATATCACCCCCCCCCGTACACAGAGGATGAGGATATCACCCCCCGTACACAAAGGATGAGGATATCACCCCCCCCCGTACACAGAGGATGAGGATATCACCCCCCTACACAGAGGATGAGGATATCACCCCCCTACACAGAGGATGAGGATATCACCCCTCTGTACACAGACGATGAGGATATCACCCCCCTACACAGAGGATGAGGATATCACCCCCCGTACACAGAGGATATCACCCCCCGTACACAGAGGATGCGGATAGCACCCCCCCTAAACAGAGGATGAGGATATCACCCCCCGTACACAAAGGATGAGGATATCACCCCCCGTACACAAAGGATGAGGATATCACCCCCCTAAACAGAGGATGAGGATATCACCTCCCTAAACAGAGGATGAGGATATCACCTCCCTAAACAGAGGATGAGGATATCACACCCCCCCCTGCACACAGAGGACAAGGATGTGACCGCCCCGTGCACAGAGGATGAGGATATCCCCCCCCGTACACAGAAGATGAGAATGTGACCCCCCCCGTACACAGAGGATGAGGATATCACCCCCCCATACACAGAGGATAAGGATATCACCCCCTCCCCCGTACACAGAAGATGAGAATGTGACCCCCCCCCCCCGTACACAGAGGATGAGGATATCACCCCCCGTACACAGAGGATAAGGATATCACCCCCCCCGTACACAGAGGATAAGGATATAACCCCCCCTGTACACAGAGGATGAGAATGTGATCCCCCCATACACAGAGGATGAGGATATCACACCCCCTGTACACAGAGGATGAGACCCCCCCATACACAGACAACACGGATGTGACCCCCTCCTTTACACAGAGGATGAGGATGTGACCCCCCCCCCATGTACACAGAAAATTAGGATGTTACCCCCTACCCCTGTACATAGATGATGAGGATGTTACCCCCTACCCCTGTACATAGATGATGAGGATGTGACCACCCCCTGTAGACAGAGGATGAGGATGTGACCCCCCTTTACACAGAGTATAAGAATGAGGATGTGACCCCCCCCCATACACAGAGGATGCGGATGTGAGCCCCCTGTACACAGAGGATGAGGATGTGAGCCCCCTGTACACAGAGGATGAGGATGTGAGCCCCCCTGTACACAGAGGATGAGGATGTGAGCCCCCCCCCCGTACACAGGGGATGAGGATGGGACCGGCCCCTGTACATAGAAAATTAGGTTGTGACCCCTGTTCAGAGAATGAGGATGCAACCCCCCTTGTACAGAGGATGGGAATGTGACCCACCCCCCCCCCCCCCAGTACACAGAGGATGAGGATGGGACCGCCCCCTGTACATAGAAAATTAGGATGTGACCCCCCCTGTGCACAGAGGATGAGGATGTGACCCCCCTGTGCACAAAGGATGAGGATGTGACTCCTTCCTGTGCACAGAGGATGAGGATGTGACCCCCCGTACACAGAGGATGAGGATGTCCCCCCTGTGCACAGAGGATGAAGATGTGACCCCCGTACACAGAGGATGAGGATGTGACCCCCGTACACAGAGGATGAGGATATCCCCCCTGTACACAGAGGATGAGGATGTCCCCCCCTGTACACAGAGAATGAGGATGTCCCCCCCTGTACACAGAGAATGAGGATGTCCCCCCCTGTACACAGAGAATGAGGATGTCCCCCCCTGTACACAGAGGATGAGGATGTGACCCCCGTACACAGAGGATGAGGATATCCCCCCTGTACACAGAGGATGAGGATGTCCCCCCCTGTACACAGAGAATGAGGATGTCCCCCCCTGTACACAGAGGATGAGGATGTCCCCCCCTGTACACAGAGGATGAGGATGTGACCCCCCCGTACACAGAGGATGAGGATGTCCCCCCGTACACAGAGGATAAGGATGTCCCCCTGTACAGAGGATGAGGATGCCCCCCCTGTACACAGAGGATGAGGATGTGACCCCCCCGTACACAGAGGATGAGGATGTTCCCCCCATACACAGAGGATGAGGATGTGACCCCCCCGTACACAGAGGATGAGGATGTTCCCCCCATACACAGAGGATGAGGATGTCCCCCCTGTACACAGAGGATGAGGATGTCCCCCCTGTACACAGAGGATGAGGATGTGACCCCCCGTACACAGAGGATGAGGATGTGACCCCCCCCGTACACAGAGGATGAGGATTTGACCCCCCCCCCCCCCCGTACACAGAGGATGAGGATGTGACCCCCCGTACACAGAGGATGAGGATTTGACCCCCCCCGTACACAGAGGATGAGGATGTCCCCCCGTACACAGAGGATGAGGATGCCCCCTCTGTACACAGAGGATGAGGATGTCCCCCCCTGCACACAGAGGATGAGGATGTCCCCCCCTGTACACAGAGGATAAGGATGTGACCCCGTACACAGAGGATGAGGATGCCCCCCCTGTACACAGAGGATGAGGATGTCCCCCCCTGCACACAGAGGATGAGGATGTCCCCCCCTGTACACAGAGGATGAGGATGTCCCCCCCTGTACACAGAGGATGAGGATGTCCCCCCCTGTACACAGAGGATGAGGATGTCCCCCCCGTACACAGAGGATGAGGATGTCCCCCCCTGTACACAGAGGATGAGGATGGTCCCCCCTACACAGAGGATAAGGGTGAAGATGCCCCCCTGTACACAGAGGATAAGGATGAGGACCCCCCCTGTACAGAGGATGAGGATGATGAAGATCCCCCCCATACATTTCTCGGTCTCTCAGTCCCAGGCTCAGTCATAGAAGATCGCACACATTATTATTATTACCTCTCCGCCATCTCTCGGTCTCCTGCGTGTCTTCCGGGATCAGGATGACGGGTGGGGTCCCCGGCAGGCGGAGGATGCCATGAGGAGGAGAGGAGGATGAGGATGATGAGGCCGGAGAGAAGATCCGCCGATCCTATGTCAGATCCATGCGCGTCCCCGCGCGCGGCCCCGTCTGTCACCTGCTGATCGCAGTGCGCGTGCCCGCAACAGCCGGTCCAGGAGGGCGGGGTGAGGAGGGGCGGGGCCTCGGAGCATCCCTGCATCCCTATAGGGGGACCGAGCCATGTGTGTCCGGGAAAAGGGGGGAGGGATGGACCACTGGCGGGTAGGATATAGGGGGGTATGAGGAGTATAGAGGAGAGATATAGAGATCATAGAGGGAAGTTATGGAGGAGTGATGGGGGGGTTATGGAGGAGTGATGGGGGGTTATGGAGGAGTGATGGGGGGGTTATGGAGGAGTGATGGGGGGTTATGGAGGAGTGATGGGGGGTTATGGAGGAGTGATGGGGGGTTATGGAGCAGTGATGGGGGGTTATGGAGGAGTGATGGGGGGGTTATGGAGGGAGTGATGGGGGTTATGGAGGAGTGATGGGGGGGTTATGGAGGAATGATGGGGGGAGTTATGGAGGAGTAATGGGGTTATGGAGGAGTGATGGGGGGGTTATGGAGGAGTGATGGGGGGGTTATGGAGGAGTGATGGGGGGGAGTTATGGAGGAGTGATGGGGGGAGTTATGGAGGAGTGATGGGGGGGAGTTATGGAGGAGTGATGGGGGTTATGGAGGAGTGATGGGGGGTTATGGAGGAGTGATAGGGGGTTATGGAGGGTGTGGGGGGAGTTATGGAGGAGTGATGGGGGGGAGTTAGGGAGAAGTGATGGGGGGAGTTAGGAGGAGTGATGGGGGGGGGGGGGGGTTATGGGCGTGTGATGGGGAGTTATGGAGGAGTGATGGGGGTTATGGAGGAGTGATGGGGGGAGTTATGGAGGAGTGATGGAGGGTTATGGAGGAGTGATGGGGGGGGGGTTATGGGCGTGTGATGGGGAGTTATGGAGGAGTGATGGGGGGTTATGGAGGAGTGATGGGGGGAGTTATGGAGGAGTGATGGGGGGAGTTATGGAGGAGTGATGGGGGGTTATGGAGGAGTGATGGGGGGTTATGGAGGAGTGATGGGGGGGTTATGGAGGAGTGATGGGGGGGTTATGGAGGAGTGATGGGGGGGTTATGGAGGAGTGATGGGGGGTTATGGAGGAGTGATGGGGGGAGTTATGGAGGAGTGATGGGGGAAGTTATGGAGGAGCGATGGGGGGTTATGGAGGAGTGATGGGGGGTTATGGAGGAGTGATGGGGGGGGTTATGGAGGAGTGATGGGGGGAGTTATGGAGGAGTGATGGGGGGGAGTTATGGAGGAGTGATGGGGGGTTATGGAGGAGCGATGGGGGGAGTTATGGAGGAGTGATGGGGGGAGTTTATGGAGGAGTGATGGGGAGTATGGAGGAGTGATGGGGGGAGTTATGGAGGAAGTGATGGGGGGTTATGGAGGAGTGATGGGGGAGGAGTTATGGAGGAGTGATGGGGGGAGTTATGAGGAGTGATGGGGGTTATGAGGAGTAATGGGGGTTATGGAGGAGTGATGGGGGAGTGATGGAGGGACTATGAGGAGTGATGGAGGATTATGGAGGAGTGATGGGGGGGGGGTTATGGGCGTGTGATGGGGAGTTATGAGGAGTGATGAGGGGTTATAGAGGAGTGATGGGGGGAGTTATGGGAGGAGTGATGGGGGGGAGTTATGGAGGAGCGAATGGGGGAGTTATGGAGGAGCGATGGGGTGGGGGGAGTTATGGAGGAGCGATGGGGGAGTTATGGAGGAGCGATGGGGGGGAGTTATGGAGGAGCGATGGGGGGGAGTTATGGAGGAGCGATGGGGGGGAGTTATGGAGGAGCGATGAGGGGGAGTTATGGAGGAGCGATGGGGGGCTTATGGAGGAGCGATGGGGGGAGTTATGGAGGAGCGATAGGGGGGAGTTATGGAGGAGCGATAGGGGGGTTATGGAGGAGTGATGGGGGGAGTTATGGAGGAGCGATGGGGGGGGAGTTATGGAGGAGCGATGGGGGGAGTTATGGAGGAGCGATGGGGGGTTATGGAGGAGCGATGAGGGGGGGTTATGGAGGAGCGATGGGGGGGAGTTATGGAGGAGCGATGGGGGAGTTATGGAGGAGCGATGGGGGGGAGTTATGGAGGAGCGATGGGGGGGTTATGGAGAAGTGATGGGGGGGAGTTATGGAGGAGCGATGGGGGGGTTATGGAGGAGTGAAGGGGGGAGTTATGGAGGCGTAATGGGGGGGTTATGGAGGAGCGATGGGGGAGGTTATGGAGGAGCGATGGGGGGGAGTTATGGAGGAGTGATGGGGGGAGTTATGGAGGAGTGATGGGGAGGTTATGGAGGAGTGATGGGGGGTTATGGAGGAGTTATGGAGGAGCGATGGGGAGGTTATGCAGGAGTGATGGGAGGGAGTTAGGGAGGAGTGATGGGGGGTTATGGAGGAGCGATGGGGGGGAGTTATGGGGGGTTATGGAGGAGTGATGGGGAGGTTATGGAGGAGTGATGGGGGGAGTTATGGAGGAGCGATGGGGGGAGTTATGGAGGAGCGATGGGGGGGTTATGGAGGAGCGATGGGGGGGAGTTATGGAGGAGCGATGGGGGGAGTTATGGAGGAGTGATGGGGGGTTATGGAGGAGTGATGGGGGGTTATGGAGGAGCGATGGGGGGAGTTATGGAGGAGTGATGGGGAGTTATGGAGGAGTGATGGGGGGTTATGGAGGAGTAATGGGGGTTATGGAGGAGTGATGGGGGAGTGATGGAGGGTTATGGAGGAGTGATGGGGGGGGTTATGGGCGTGTGATGGGGAGTTATGGAGGAGTGATGGGGAGTTATGGAGGAGTGATGGGGGTTTATGGAGGAGTGATGGGGGAGTTATGGAGGGTTATGGAGGAGTGATGGGGGGGGGGGGTTATGGGTGTGTGATGGGGAGTTATGGAGGAGTGATGGGGGGTTATGGAGGAGTGATGGGGGGAGTTATGGAGGAGTGATGGGGGGGTTATGGAGGAGTGATGGGGGGAGTTATGGAGGAGTGATGGGGGAGTTATGGAGGAGCGATGGGGGGTTATGGAGGAGCGATGGGGGGGTTATGGAGGAGCGATGGGGGGAGTTATGGAGGAGTGATGGGGGGAGTTATGGAGGAGTGATGGGGGGAGTTATGGAGGAGCGATGGGGGGTTATGGAGGAGCGATGGGGGGAGTTATGGAGGAGCGATGGGGGGTTATGGAGGAGCGATGGGGGGAGTTATGGAGGAGTGATGGGGATTTATGGAGGAGTGATGGGGGGAGTTATGGAGGAGTGATGGGGGGTTATGGAGGAGTGATGGGGGAGTTATGGAGGAGTGATGGGGGGAGTTATGGAGGAGTGATGGGGGGTTATGGAGGAGTAATGGGGGTTATGGAGGAGTGATGGGGGGAGTGATGGAGGGTTATGGAGGAGTGATGGGGGGAGTGATGGAGGGTTATGGAGGAGTGATGGGGGGGTTATGGAGGAGTGATGGGGGGAGTTATGGAGGAGTGATGGGGGGGAGTTATGGAGGAGTGATGGGGGGGAGTTATGGAGGAGTGATGGGGGGGAGTTATGGAGGAGCGATGGGGGGGAGTTATGGAGGAGCGATGGGGGGAGTTATGGAGGAGCGATGGGGGGAGTTATGGAGGAGCGATGGGGGAGTTATGGAGGAGCGATGGGGGGAGTTATGGAGGAGCGATGGGGGGGTTATGGAGGAGCGATGAGGGGGAGTTATGGAGGAGCGATGGGGGGAGTTATGGAGGAGCGATGGGGGGGAGTTATGGAGGAGTGATGGGGGGGTTATGGAGGAGTGATGGGGGGGAGTTATGGAGGAGTGATGGGGGGTTATGGAGGAGTGAAGGGGGGGAGTTATGGAGGCGTAATGGGGGGGTTATGGAGGTTATGGAGGAGTGATGGGGGGAGTTATGGAGGAGTGATGGGGGGGAGTTATGGAGGAGTGATGGGGAGGTTATGGAGGAGTGATGGGGAGGTTATGGAGGAGTGATGGGGGGGTTATGGAGGAGTGATGGGGGAGTTATGGAGAGCGATGGGGAGGTTATGGAGGAGTGATGGGAGGGAGTTATGGAGGAGTGATGGGGGGTTATGGAGGAGTGATGGGGGAGTTATGGAGGAGCGATGGGGGGGAGTTATGGGGGGTTATGGAGGAGTGATGGGGAGGTTATGGAGGAGTGATGGGGGGAGTTATGGAGGAGCGATGGGGGGAGTTATGGAGGAGCGATGGGGGGAGTTATGGAGGAGCGATGGGGGGGTTATGGAGGAGCGATGGGGGGGAGTTATGGAGGAGCGATGGGGGGAGTTATGGAGGAGTGATGGGGGGGTTATGGAGGAGTGATGGGGGAGTTATGGAGGAGTGATGGGAGGGAGTTATGGAGGAGTGATGGGAGGGAGTTATGGAGGAGTGATGGGAGGGAGTTATGGAGGAGTGATGGGGGTTATGGAGGAGTGATGGGGGAGTTATGGAGGAGCGATGGGGGAGTTATGGGGGGGTTATGGAGGAGTGATGGAGAGGTTATGGAGGAGTGATGGGGGAGTTATGGAGGAGTGATGGGAGGGAGTTATGGAGGAGCGATGGGGGAGTATGGAGGAGTGATGGGGGGGTTATGGAGGAGTGATGGGGGGGAGTTATGGGAGGAGTGATGGGGGGTTATGGAGGAGTGATGGGGGGGTTATAGAGGAGTGATGGGGGGGAGTTATGGAGGAGTGATGGGGGGGTTATGGAGGAGTGATGGGGGAATTATGGAGGAGTGATGGGGGGTTATGGAGGAGTGATGAGGGAGGTTATGGAGGAATGATGGGGGGAGTTATGGAGGAGTGATGGGGAGGTTATGGAGGAGTGATGGGGGGGTTATGGAGGAGTGATGGGGGAGTTATGGAGGAGCGATGGGGAGGTTATGGAGGAGTGATGGGAGGGAGTTATGGAGGAGTGATGGGGGGTTATGGAGGAGTGATGGGGGAGTTATGGAGGAGCGATGGGGGGGAGTTATGGAGGAGTGATGGGGAGGTTATGGAGGAGTGATGGGGGAGTTATGGAGGAGCGATGGGGGGAGTTATGGAGGAGCGATGGGGGGTTATGGAGGAGTGATGGGGGGGTTATGGAGGAGTGATGGGGAGGTTATGGAGGAGTGATGGGAGGGAGTTATGGAGTGATGGGGGAGTTATGGAGTGATGGGGGAGTTATGGAGGAGCGATGGGGGGGAGTTATGGGGGGGTTATGGAGGAGTGATGGGGAGGTTATGGAGGAGTGATGGGGGGAGTTATGGAGGAGTGATGGGGGAGTTATGGAGGAGTTATGGAGGAGCGATGGGGGGTTATGGAGGAGTGATGGGGGGGTTATGGAGGAGTGATGGGGGGAGTTATGGAGGAGTGATGGGGGGTTATGGAGGAGTGATGGGGAGTTATGGAGGAGTGATGGGGGGGTTATAGAGGAGTGATGGGGGGAGTTATGGAGGAGTGATGGGGGTTATGGAGGAGTGATGGGGGAGTTATGGAGGAGTGATGGGGGGGAGTTATGGAGGAGTGATGGGGGGGTTATGGAGGAGTGATGGGGGGTTATGGAGGAGTGATGGGGGGGTTATGGAGGAATGATGGGGGAGTTATGGAGGAGTAATGGGGGTTATGGAGGAGTGATGGGGGGAGTTATGGAGGAGTGATGGGGGGGAGTTTATGGAGGAGTGATGGGGGGAGTTATGGAGGAGCGATGGGGGAGTTATGGAGGAGTGATGGGGGGGTTATGGAGGAGTGATGGGGGGAGTTATGGAGGAGTGATGGGGGGTTATGGAGGAGTGATGGGGGGTTATAGAGGAGTGATGGGGGGGAGTTATGGAGGAGTGATGGGGGGGTTATGGAGGAGTGATGGGGGGGTTATGGAGGAGTGATGAGGGAGGTTATGGAGGAATGATGGGGGGAGTTATGGAGGAGTGATGGGGAGGTTATGGAGGAGTGATGGGGGGGTTATGGAGGAGTGATGGGGGAGTTATGGAGGAGCGATGGGGAGGTTATGGAGGAGTGATGGGAGGGAGTTATGGAGGAGTGATGGGGGGTTATGGAGGAGTGATGGGGGAGTTATGGAGGAGCGATGGGGGGGGAGTTATGGAGAGTGATGGGGAGGTTATGGAGGAGTGATGGGGGGAGTTATGGAGGAGCGATGGGGGGAGTTATGGAGGAGCGATGGGGGGAGTTATGGAGGAGCGATGGGGGGTTATGGAGGAGTGATGGGGGGGTTATGGAGGAGTGATGGGGAGGTTATGGAGGAGTGATGGGAGGGAGTTATGGAGTGATGGGGGAGTTATGGAGTGATGGGGGAGTTATGGAGGAGCGATGGGGGGAGTTATGGGGGGGTTATGGAGGAGTGATGGGGAGGTTATGGAGGGAGTGATGGGGGGAGTTATGGAGGAGTGATGGGGGAGTTATGGAGGAGTTATGGAGGAGCGATGGGGGGTTATGGAGGAGTGATGGGGGGGTTATGGAGGAGTGATGGGGGGAGTTATGGAGGAGTGATGGGGGGTTATGGAGGAGTGATGGGGAGTTATGGAGGAGTGATGGGGGGGTTATAGAGGAGTGATGGGGGGAGTTATGGAGGAGTGATGGGGGGAGTTATGGAGGAGTGATGGGGGTTATGGAGGAGTGATGGGGGGAGTTATGGAGGAGTGATGGGGGGGAGTTATGGAGGAGTGATGGGGGGGTTATGGAGGAGTGATGGGGGGTTATGGAGGAGTGATGGGGGGGTTATGGAGGAATGATGGGGGGAGTTATGGAGGAGTAATGGGGGTTATGGAGGAGTGATGGGGGGAGTTATGGAGGAGTGATGGGGGGAGTTATGGAGGAGTGATGGGGGGAGTTATGGAGGAGTGATGGGGGGAGTTATGGAGGAGCGATGGGGGGGAGTTATGGAGGAGCGATGGGGGGGAGTTATGGAGGAGCGATGGGGGGAGTTATGGAGGAGCGATGGGGGGGAGTTATGGAGGAGCGATGGGGGGGAGTTATGGAGGAGCGATGGGGGGGAGTTATGGAGGAGCGATGGGGGGGAGTTATGGAGGAGCGATGGGGGGAGTTATGGAGGAGCGATGGGGGGTTAGGGAGGAGTGATGGGGGTTATGGAGGAGTGATGGGGGAGTTATGGAGGAGTGATGGGGGTAGTTAAGGAGGAGTGTTGGGAGTTAGGGATGAGTGATGGGGGGGTTATGGAGGAGTGATGGGGGGGTTATGGGAGTGTGATGGGGAGTTATGGAGGAGCGATGGGGGGAGTTATGGAGGAGCGATGGGGGGAGTTATGGAGGAGCGATGGGGGGGAGTTATGGAGGAGCGATGGGGGGGAGTTATGGAGGAGCGATGGGGGGAGTTATGGAGGAGCGATGGGGGGAGTTATGGAGGAGCGATGGGGGGAGTTATGGAGGAGTGATGGGGGTTATGGAGGAGTGATGGGGGAGTTATGGAGGAGTGATGGGGGTAGTTAAGGAGGAGTGTTGGGAGTTAGGGATGAGTGATGGGGAGGTTATGGAGGAGTGATGGGGGGGTTATGGGAGTGTGATGGGGAGTTATGGAGGAGTGATGGGGGGTTATGGAGGAGTGACGGGGGGTTATGGAGGAGTGATGGGGGGAGTTATGGAGGAATGATGGGGGGTTATGGAGGAGTGATGGGGGGAGTTATGGAGGAATGATGGGGGGTTATGGAGGAGTGATGGGAGGTTATGGAGGAGTGATGGGGGGAGTTATGGAGGAATGATGGGGGGTTATGGAGGAGTGATGGGGGAGTTATGGAGGAGTGATGGGGGGTTTGCGAGGAGTGATGGGGGGGTTATGGGCGTGTGATGGGGAGTTATGGAGGAGTGATGGGGGGGGAGTTATGAAGGAGTGATGGGGGTTTAGGGAGGAGCGATGGGGGGGGGGTTATGGAGGAGTAGCCATGGTTATGCAGTCATTTTTCTCTGTCAGCTCACCTCTCTGTGTGTTCAGATTAAGAGACCAACCACTCTCACCTGGCTGCTTAAGTAATCTCTCCTCAAAGCATGGCTCCACCCCAGCCCCTATCAGGGAACTCTATATTAACCTGTGCACTGCAATCCAGCTTTGTTGATCAATATTGTGTGTTTAGCGTTCGTGTGTGACTTGGTTTGTATTCTACGGCTGATTCCAGTTACCGATCTTGGCTTGTTCTTGACTTTCCTTACCTGCTTGTTCCCCCGATCTTTGGTTATCTCCTGACTATCCCTTACCTGCTTGTTGCCCTGACCTTTGGCTATCTCCTGACTATCCTTTGCTGTCGCTGTCTGCTGCTTCCACTCTACCTCCCTGTAGTCTACCGTGAGCTGGGAGGCCCTAGGGGTCACGGCCTGGAGCCAGACTGCAGCTAAATCCATCATCACAATTAGGGGCTTCTGGATCACACCTGCTGGATCTTAAGCTGGCCATACACCTATATATTATCTGCAGATTTTCTATGGTTAGATGGAAAAAGTGCAACAGATTTCTCCATGTATGCTAAACAGTGTGGATGGAGCAATCTCCCACTGGGCCAAGCTTCAGTATCTTGCTAGTCGGCCCCGCTGGTACACAACCTAAAAAATGCCTGCACCCATCCACACAGTTCAGCATAGATGGAGGAATCTGTTCCACGTTTTCCATCTGACCATAGAATATCTGCAGATAATCTATAGGTGTATCTCCAGTCTTAGACTCCGTGCTCTGGGAAATCTCATGCTCTAGCTCCCAGTGTCATCCATGCAGGTACTACAGAGTACCTGCTCTCCTGTATATCCAAGAGCTCCATCCGCAGCAGTCAGCCGTAGGGTCCACTACCTTTCGGTGCACTCCTGACCCCAACGGGGTGCATCTGTCACCTGGACTCAGGTGACCTGACAGTTTGATCAGCCATGGACCCGACTGATGTGCCACTTCCCGCTGATCATCCATTGCAGGGCACTTGAGACCCAGGAATCGAATCAGACTCAAGTGATGCGATCTCTCCAGGATTTGGCTTCCGGCTTCGAGCAGCTTCAGGCCTCCTTGGGAACCCCAAGTCAGCAACCTCAAGTACAACCAGTGGCTGCACCTATTCCGGTCACAGCCACACATTCACTACAACTGCCAGCTCTGTCCCATTTCTCTGGGGACTCCAAGGCCTGTAGGGGGTTCCTCAGCCAATGCGCTATTCATTTTGAGCACCAGCCTCAAAACTTCCTGTCGGAATGGGCAAAGGTAACTATATCATTTCCCTTCTCTCCAGTGAAGCTTTAGCCTGGGCAGCCCCCCTGTGGGAGAAGAATGATCCGGTGGTTTCCAGCCTGTCTGACTCTTTCGTAACATCTTCGAGGAGTCAGCTAGGGTTTCTTCAGCGGCTAGTGCCCTTTTACGTCTTCGCCGAGAATCTTGTTCAGTGGGACAATATTCTCTTCAGTTCCACATCCTCACTGCTTAATTGAGCTGGAACAATGAGGCCATGGTTGCAACCTTTTTACATGGCCTCTCTGACGGTCTGGAAGATGTAATTTCCTTGTGCAATCAGATCAACATTAGTTTTCTAGGTCCCTAGAAAAGAAGCCAGCACTCCCTGGGCCCTAGCCAGTCAGAGCTCTCCTCCCTTTGTCCCATGGAGCATCTTCTGCCTGCTGAGGAACCTATGCAGCTGGGCCGGACCAGACTCGCCCCCGAAGAACATGCTAGGCGCAGAACTCTGGGCTTGTGTCTTTATTGTGGGTGCAAGGGTCGTTTTTGTGACTCCTGCTCGCTTTGTCTGAGAAACGCTTGGGTCTAATACCTCTTGAAGGTGGAGGTATTGGACCCAGAAACATCACCTTCTTGTCTTCTTCCAGTGTTCCTTCATGTAGGCACTTCTCAATCGATCTTTGCATATCTGTATTCCGGGGATGCCGGCAATTTTATGGATTCGAGAACTGCTTCTTCCATGAAGCTTACCCTTTCACCCCTCATTAGGCCACTGGTAGTCTCAGCAATTGATGACACTGTTCTCCCAGGGGGTCCTATCTGCTTCCAGACTCTACCTATTAGGATGTTTGTAGGGATACTCCACCAGGAGTGGATTTCCTTCCTCATTCTACCCAAGGCCTCTAATCTTATTGTATTGGGCCTTCCTTGGCTACAGCTCCACTCTACACATGTGGACTGGTTCTCTGGGCAAGTTCTGGCTTGGGGACCCTCATGTTTCTCATCCTGCTTTCTCAAGGAGTCCCCCAAGGAGAGACTTTCAGTTGCTACCACATCTGTATCTTCTGATCTTCCTGCTGCATACTGCGATTACCGGGATGTGTTCTGTAAGAAATCACCTAAGGTCCTTTCTCCCCACAGGTCTTTTGACTGTGCTATTGACCTTGTCCCTGGAGCAACTCTGCCCAGGGGTCGTACCTACCCTCTGTCCATCCCAGAGACCCAGGCCATGTCAGAGTATGTCGCAGAGAATCTAGAGAGGTTTTATCTGGAAATCCTCATCGCCTGCAGGCGCAGGGTTCTTTTTCGCTGCCAAAAAGGATGGTACCTTGAGACCCTGCATCGACTGTCAAGGTATAAACGTGGTGACTATCAAGAATCTATACCCCTTACCCTTAATATCTGAGCTATTCAACAGGTTGAAGGGTGCCTCCATTATCACCAAGTTGGATCTCAGAGGTGCATACAATCTGATTTGGATACGAGAAGGTGACCAATGGAAAACCATGTTTAACACTAGAGACGGGCATTACGAATACCTGTTTATGCCTTTTGTTTTGTGTAATGCCACAGCTGTGTTCCAAAAGTTTGTCAATGAAATCTTCAGGGATCTGCTGTACCAGTTTGTTGTCATCTATCTGGATGACAATCTCATCTTTTTGGAAAATCTGCCTGTCCATAGAAACCATGTCCACACTGTACTTCAGTGCCTTAGAGAGAATAATCTGTATGCGAAACTGGAGAAATGTTCCTTTGAATGTTCTGAGGTCCTGTTTCTGGGATGCTTTGTCTCAAGTTTGGGTCTTCATATCGATCCTGGAAAGGGCTTGGCCATTACCAACTGGCCTCTTCCTGCTAGCCTCAAGGCCACACAGCGTTTTCGTGGCTTCACAAATTACTACAGGTGGTTCATAAGGAATTAGTCTTCCATTGCTGTGCCTATTATCGATTTGACCAAGAAGGGTGCGAATGCCAAGGACTGGCACTGCATTTCATTACCTGAAACAGGCCTTTGTTTCTGGACCTTTCTTGAGGAGACCAAATCCTGGGGACCCATTTTTTATTGAAGTGGACGCTTCTTCAGTGGGGGTGGGAACTGTGCTTCTTCAATCCTTTGAGAAGAGACATTAATCATGTGTTTTCTTCTCCAAAAAAATTTCTCAGGTGGAGAGAAATTATGCCATCGGTGATCGGGAACTTCTCACAATTAAATTAACGTTAGAGGAGTGGTGTCATCTCTTGGAGGGTTCCCCTCACTTGATTTTTACTGGTCACAAGAATCTACAGTAACTACAGAATGCTAAACGTCTGAATCCCAGACAGGCCACGTCTTTTGTTTTCCCATTTTAATTTCACTGTTACGTACAAACCTGGTTCCTGCAATGGTCAGGCTGATGCACTCTCTAGTTCATTTGAAACTTTGGATGAGGAGTCCACCCCTGAACCTGAGCCGATCATCCCAACCTCATGCATTGGTGCCCATTTTATTACCCTGGAGTCAAAAATTCCTCCTGGCAAGATCTTCATCCCAACTGAACTAAGAGCTAAGATCCTTTGGACATTATTCCAAGGTGGCAGGTCAAGCTGGGTTCCTGCCTGCTCATCAGTCGTCGCTACTGGTGGCCAAATCTCCGCTCAGATGTCAAAGACAACGTTAAGGCTTGTCATGTCTGTGTTCAGCCTAAATCCTCCGCATAAGCCCCTGTTGGTCTTCTCATGCCCTTGCCCATTCCTAAGGAGCCCTGGTCTCGCATTGCCATGGATTCTATCACCGATCTCCCACTGTCAGAGAATAATATGGTAATGTGGGTGGTAATCGATTGATTCTCCAAGATGGCTCATTTTGTTCCTCTTCCTAGTCTTCCTTCTGCTCCTGCCTTGGTTCCCATTTTTGTTTTAGAAATTTTCCATCTCCATGGGGTTCCTTCTCATATTGTTTCCGACAGGGGCGTTCACTTTACATCTCGTTTTTGGCGCGCTTTTTCAAATCCCTCAATATTGTCTTTTTTCCTCTTCTTACCACCCTCAATCCAATGGACAGACTGAGAGGGTTAATCATGAGTTAAGCCGCGTACACACGCTGTCATGGTTATGCAGTGATCTTCCTGTGTTTGCTTACCTTCCCTCTTGTCTTCAGACTAAGAAGCCAGCCACTTCCACCTGGTGGGTTTTATAACCTCTCCTCTAAGCATGGCTCCACCCCAGGCCCTATCAGGGAGCCCTATATTAACCTGTGCACTGCAGGCCTCAGTGCTGATCAACCTTTGTGTGTTAGCTTCCTGTTTCCTGCTGTGTGCTCTGCTACTGGTTTCCGTTACCGACTTTGGCGTGTCTTGACTATCCTTGTTTGCCTGTGATCCTGACCTTTTGGCGTGTACCCGACTATTCTTGTCTGCTTGTGGCCCCGACCTTGGCTTTGTCCCTCATCCCTATCCTCCTGTTGCCTACTGTGGGTGTGAGCTGGGGGTTGCGACCTGGAGCCAGTTGCAGCCAAGTCCATCCTCACCACTGGAGGCTCTGGTGAACACCTGCTGGCTCTTAGACTCCGCGCCCCAGGGAATCTCACGCTCTATCCCCAGTGGGATCTGTCCCCCGTCTGCAGCAGTCAGCCGTAGGGTCCACAACCTTGCGGTGCACTCCGGATCCCTACGGTGTGCACCTGTCACCTCGCCTCAAGGTGACCTGACAGTTTGATCAGCCATGGACCCCGCTGACGTGCCGCTTCCTACAGATGATCCATTGCAGAGCTTAGTTCGGCGACTTGAGACCCACGATTCCTTCAGGATTTGGCATCCCGTTTTGAACAGGTTCAGGCCTCATTAGGACCCCCAGTTCAACAACCTCAACCGCTATCTGCTGCTGCACCTATCGAATCAGTTGCAGCCACACATTCATTACTACTACCAGCTCCGGTCCGTTTCTCTGGGGACTCCAAGGCTTGCAGGGGGTTCCTTTGCCAGTGCACTATTCATTTTGAACTTCAGCCCCAAAACTTCCTGTCCGATCGGGCAAAAGTCGCATATATCATATCCCTCCTGTCCGGCGAGGCGTTAGCTTGGGCCGCCCCTCTGTGGGAACTGAATGATCCAGTGGTTTCTAGCCTGTCTGATTTCTTGAAACTTTTTCGGAATATCTTCGAGGAACCGAGTCGTGTCTCCTCAGCGGCTAGCGCTCTTTTACGTCTTCGTCAAGAGTCCGCGTCTGTGGGACAGTATGCTCTTCAGTTCTGTATCCTCACAGCTGAATTGAGCTGGAATAATGAGGCCCTAGTTGCAACCTTTTTACATGGCCTCTCTGATAGAGTAAAGGATGAATTAGCAGGAAGATCCCTTCCTGCTGATCTGGACAGTGTCATCTCCTTGTGTAACCAGATCGATATTCGCTTTCAGGAGAGGGCTCTGGAAAAAAGACGCCAGCACTCCCCGTTCTTTAGGCAACCTGAGCCCCTAGTCCCTTCTCTTTGATCCGAGGAGCACCCCCTGCCTACCGAGGAACCTATGCAATTGGGCTGGACTAAGTTATCTCCCGAAGAACGTGCTAGGCGCAGAACTCTGGGCCTATGCCTCTATTGTGGGGCCAAAGGTCATTTCCGTGACACTTGTTCTCTTCGTCCGGAAAAACGCTCAGGGCTAATACATCTGGAAGGTGGAGTATTAGACCCTGAAATATCACCTTAACCTTCTCGTCTTCTCCTTTCTGTGTTGCTTCATGTCGGTGCTTCCTCTCGTTCAGTCTCAGCACATCTGGATTCCGGAGCCGCTGCCAATTTCTTGGATTGGGAAACTGCATCCTCCATGAGACTCACCCTTTTGCCCCTTACAACACCATTGGTGGTCTTGGCGATTGATGGCACGGTTCTCCCAGGGGGCCCTATCCGCTTCCAGACTATTCCTGTTAAGATGTCAGTAGGGAAACTCCACCAGGAGTGGATATCCTTTCTTGTCTTACCTAAGGCTTCATCTCCTATCATATTAGGTCTTCCTTGGTTACGGCTCCATTCTCCACACGTTGACTGGTCTGCTGGACAGATCCTGGCTTGGGGTTCCTCCTGTTCCTCTTCCTGCCTAATCAAGGGTACCCCAAAGGAGAGACTTCCTGTTTCCATCATCCCAGTATCTTCTGCTTTTCCTGCTGTATATAGCGATCCCTGCGATACGTCCTGCAGTAGTCGGACTGGTGCACTCTCTGGGTCATGTGGTACTCTGGATGAGGAGCCCACCTATGAACCTGAGTCGATCATTCACTCCAGTTCGCATAACCATTTACCTTTGCCTGTCCCTAATCTCCCTTGGACGCACAGCCAGGCTAACTTGTCTGCAAGTTCCAGAGTCGCTATGCCTTGTGATGCGATTGAGATGGTCGTTACATCTGACAATACTATTCAGTCGGCCTCTGCACCACTTATGCCAGTCCAGCCCATGCCCAATGTGCTTCCTGCTTCTTGTTCAGGACCTTCTGTGACCCAGCCTCACCCTACTGCTACTATGTCCGTTCAAACCCATTTAAGAGGCTCAATCCCTCCTTTGAATAGAATACCTCATTCGGCCAGGAGGGGTTTTCAATCTTTTTCTCAGGGTACTCTGCATTCTGTTTCTGTTTCAGCTACCCAGCCTGACTGTTGTGACATGTCACTTTATATCCAACCTGACCTCAGGGATCCACTGACCTCTGCCCAGTCTGGTGGTCCGGTTATGGATGCCCAACTCATCTTTAAGGGTCTGGGGGACCCTGCTCAGACTCCTGATCTTCTCATGCCCTTACCCATTCTTAAAAAGCCTTTAGTCCTCAAGTCCCCTCGTCCTCTCCCTACCTCTGTTTCGGTCTCTGAGGATAATCTAAAATACGAGGTTAGTCAAGTTTTGGATTCCCGGCTCCGTAAAGGCATTCTTCAATACCTCGTACTTTGGAAAGGGTTGGGTCCTAAGGAGAGGTCTTGGATCACTGCATCTGAGGTCTTTGCTCCCTGTCTGTTAAGGAGGTTCCATCTGGAGTTTCCCTTTAAGCCTGGACCCAGGCAGGGAAGGGGGAGGCCTCGTAAGAGGGAGGGTACTGTCATGGTTATGCAGTGATCTTCCTGTGTTTGCTTACCTTCCCTCTTGTCTTCAGACTAAGAAGCCAGCCACTTCCACCTGGTGGGTTTTATAACCTCTCCTCTAAGCATGGCTCCACCCCAGGCCCTATCAGGGAGCCCTATATTAACCTATGCACTGCAGGCCTCAGTGCTGATCAACCTTTGTGTGTTAGCTTCCTGTTTCCTGCTGTGTGCTCTGCTACTGGTTTCTGTTACCGACTTTGGCGTGTCTTGACTATCCTTGTTTGCCTGTGATCCTGACCTTTTGGCGTGTACCCGACTATTCTTGTCTGCTTGTGGCCCCGACCTTGGCTTTGTCCCTCATCCCTATCCTCCTGTTGCCTACTGTGGGTGTGAGCTGGGGGTTGCGACCTGGAGCCAGTTGCAGCCAAGTCCATCCTCACCACTGGAAGCTCTGGTGAACACCTGCTGGCTCTTAGGCCGCGTACACACGGGCGGACTGTTCGCCCAACTTTGTTCGTCAAACAGTTTCGGCAAACAGTCCGCTCAAAATTAGCATGGACGGACATGGCCACACACGGCACTTTTTGAGCGGACTGTTTCAGCAAACTGTTTGCCAAACAGTTCGCTCAACTTTTAAAATGAACGGACTCGCCCACGTAAGGCGGAGGCAAGTCCGCCCATTTCGAGCGCGTGTACAGGTAGGCGGGGCCCGCGAAGGAGACGTCGCGGGCTCCGCCGCCTGGAATGGACTTAAAGGGGAACCCCAACGCCAAAAAAAATCGGCGTGGGGGTTCCCCCAAGTCCACAACAGACCCTTGTCCGAGCACGCTACCCGGCCGGCCAGGAAAGGGGGGCGAGCGAGCGCGCGCCCCCTCCTGAGCCGTACCAGGCCGCGTGCCCTCAACATGGGGGGTGCCTTGGGGAAGGGGGGGCCGCGCGGCCCCCCCACCCCAAAGCACCTTGTCCCCATGTTGATGAGGACAAGGGCCTCTTCCCGACAACCCTGGCCGTTGGTTGTCGGGGTCTGCGGGCGGGGGGCTTATCGGAATCCGGGAGCCCCCTTTAAGAAGGGGGCCCCCGGATACCGGCCCCCCACCCTATGTGAATGAGTATGGGGTACAATGTACCCCTACCCATTCACCTGTAAAATAAAAGTACCCAAAAAAAAAAAAACACAACACACGAGAAAAAATATTTTATTGCACAGCTCCGGGGGTCTTCCGTCTTTGGGGGTCTTGTCCCCCTCTTCGGTTCTTCTGCCGGGCCACCGCGCCTTCTTATAGCTCTTTTACAGGCGGTGGCCCGGTCTTCTGTCGCCGCTGCCTTCCGTTCTTCTGTCGCCGCCTTCGGTTCTTCTGCCGGGCCACCGCGCCTTCTTGTAGCTCTTTTACAGGCGGTGGCCCGGTCTTCTGTCGCCGCTGTCGCTGTCGCCGTCGCCGCCTTCCGTTCTTGTTCTTCTTCTTGTTCTTCTTCTTCTTCTCCAGGAGATGTTGACACGACGCTCTCTCCGGCCGGAATGCCAGAGCCGCCCTGCGCTGCCACTTATATAGTGACAATGGGGCGGTGTCACATGGTATATGTCACATGGGTTGGTCACATGGGTTGATGTCACATGGGGACTATGACATCGTAAGGGGGCGGGGTCACCATGTGACCAACCAATGTGACATATACCATGTGACACCGCCCCATTGTCACTATATAAATGACCGCACAGCGCGGCTCTGGCATTCCGGCCGGAGAGAGCGACGTGTCAACATCTCCTGGAGAAGAAGAAGAAGAACAAGAAGAAGAACAAGAACGGAAGGCGGCGACGGCGACAGCGACAGCGGCGACAGAAGACCGGGCCACCGCCTGTAAAAGAGCTACAAGAAGGCGCGGTGGCCCGGCAGAAGAACCGAAGGCGGCGACAGAAGAACGGAAGGCAGCGGCGACAGAAGACTGGGCCACCGCCTGTAAAAGAGCTATAAGAAGGCGCGGTGGCCCGGCAGAAGAACCGAAGAGGGGGACAAGACCCCTGAAGACGGAAGACCCCCGGAGCTGTGCAATAAAATATTTTTTCTCGTGTGTTGTGTTTTTTTTTTTTGGGTACTTTTATTTTACAGGTGAATGGGTAGGGGTACATTGTACCCCATACTCATTCACATAGGGTGGGGGGCCGGTATCCGGGGGCCCCCTTCTTAAAGGGGGCTCCCGGATTCCGATAAGCCCCCCGCCCGCAGACCCCGACAACCAACGGCCAGGGTTGTCGGGAAGAGGCCCTTGTCCTCATCAACATGGGGACAAGGTGCTTTGGGGTGGGGGGGCCGCGCGGCCCCCCCTTCCCCAAGGCACCCCCCATGTTGAGGGCACGCGGCCTGGTACGGCTCAGGAGGGGGGGCGCGCTCGCTCGCCCCCCTTTCCTGGCCGGCCGGGTAGCGTGCTCGGACAAGGGTCTGTTGTGGACTTTGGGGGGACCCCCACGCCGATTTTTTTCGGCGTTGGGGTTCCCCTTTAAGTCCATTCCAGGCGGCAGAGCCCGCGACGTCTCCGTCGCGGGCCCCGCCTACCTTCACACGCGCTCGAAATGGGCGGACTTTCCTCCGAGCGGGAACAGTTTGCTCATTTCGAAAGTGGCCTACACACGGGCGGACTGTTCGCTCAAACAAGGTTTCAGCGGACAGTTTTTCGGAATTTCCGAAAGACTTTGTCCGTCCAACTGTCCGCTGAAACTGTCCGCTGAAAGCCCACACACGAGCGGACTGTCCGCCCAAACACTGTTCAGCGGACAAGGTTGGGCGAACAGTCCACCCGTGTGTACGCGGCCTTAGACTCCGCGCCCCAGGGAATCTTATGCTCTATCCCCAGTGGGATCTGTCCCCCGTCTGCAGCAGTCAGCCGTAGGGTCCACAACCTTGCGGTGCACTCCGGATCCCTACGGTGTGCACCTGCCACCTCGCCTCAAGGTGACCTGACACACGCCTGGACTTTTTGAGGGACTAGGTCCGATGGTCTTTCCGACGGACTTTCGGCTGAGTTCCAATGGACTTTCCAAATGAACGGACTTGGTCACGCACAATCACACCAAAGTCCGATGGATTTGAACATGATCACGTATGACCGGACTAGAATAAGGAAGTTCATAGCCAATAGCTGACCTAGCATCGGTTTTTGTCCGTCGGACTAGCATACACACAAACGTATTTTTCGGTCCGGCGGAGTTCAGGTGGGAAAATTTAAAACATGTTCTGTTTCTAAAGTCCGCTGGATTTTTGGCAAGCAAAGGTCTGATGGAGCCCACACACGATCAAATTGTCCGACGGATTCGTTCAGACCTTTGCTGTCAAAAAGTCCGGTCGTGTGTACCTGGCATTAGAGGTCTTTCTTCACACCTTAGTCTCTGCTCATCATGATGATTTGTCTAATCCCGTGGGTAGAATTCTCTCACAACAATCATGTAAATACCAGTTCGACACCCTTTTTCACAGTTTATAGAAAACACCCTCAACTCCCTTTTCCCATGACCTGTTCTCCAGATATTCCAGCTTTGGCTATGGCTCAGGAGTCTTTCAATTCTATTTGGAGTCACATTCATGATTTCTCTCCGGGCAGCTGCTGACAAATTCAAAGGCTTTGCCGACCGCCGCAGGCGTAAACTAACTTCTCCTCAGCCAGGGGACAAAGTCTGGCTTTCCACTAGGAACATCAACCTCTGGGTTCCTTCTCTGAAGTTTGCCCCAAATTCTGGATTCCTGGCTCTGCAGAGGCATTCTTCAGTACCTTGTGCATTGGAAAAGGTTTGGTCCTGGGGAGAGGTCTTGGATCACTGCATCTGAGGTCTTTGCACCTCGTCCGTTGAGGTTTCATCTGAATTGTCCCTCTAAGCCTAGGCCCAGGTGGGAGAGGGGGAGGCCTTGTAAGAGGGGGAGCACTGTCATGGTTATGCAGTAATGTTTGTCAGCTTACCTCTCCATGTGTTCAGATTAAGAGACCAGCCACTCTCCCCTGGCTGTTTAAGTAATCTCTCCTCAAAGCATGGCTCCACCCCAGCCCCTATCAGGGAACTCTATATTAAGCTGTGCGCTGCAAGCCAGCTCTGCTGTGTGCGACTTGCTGTGTCTTCTACATCTGATTCCAGTTACCAATCTTGGCTTGTTCTTGACTATCCTTACCTGGTTGTTGCTCCGATTTTTGGTTATCTCCTGATTATCCTTAGTTGCTGTCTGCTGCTTCCACTCTACCTTCCTGTAGTCTACCGTGAGTGTGAGCTGGCAGGCCCTAGGGGTTGCGACCTGGAGCTAGACTGCAGCTTAATCCATCTCCACCACTAGGGGCTTCTGGTGAACACCCGCTGGCTCTTAGACTCCTCGCCCTGGGAAATCTCATGCTCTAGCTCCCAGTGTCGTTCAGGTACTACATAGTACCTGCTCTCCTGTATATCCTAGAGCTTCATCTGCAGCAGTCAGCTATAGGGTCTGCTGCCTTGCGGTGCACTCCAGACCCCAACAGGGTGAATCTGTCACCTGGACTCAGGTGACCTGACAGGAGTGATGGGGGGTTATGGAGGAGTGATGGGGGGTTTTGTGGGAGTTATGGGGGAGATATGGAGGAGTGATGGAAGGGAGTTGTGGAAGAGTGATGGGGGGGGGAGTTGTGGAGGAGTGATGGGGGAGTTGTGGAGGAGTGATGACAAGCGGGGTTATGGAGAAGTAATGGGGGGGATATGGAGGAGTGATGAGGGGGGTTATGGAAGAGTAATGGGAGAGTGATGAGGGGGGTTATGGAGGAGTGATGAGGGTTGAATTATGGAGGACTAATGGGGGGGTTATGATTGGAGGGGGTTATGGAGAATTATGATGGGGTGCAGAAGTGATGGGGGTTATGGAGGAGTAATGGGAGGGGTTATGAAGGAGTGTTGGGGGGTTATGTTGGACTGATTGGGGGAATGGAGGAATGATAGGGGGTATGGAGGAGTGATGGGGGGGGGAGTTGGAACTGAAAAGTGATAGGGAGGGTTAAGGGGGGATTATGGAGGAGTGATGGGGGGTTATGGAGGAGTAATGGGGAGGGGTTAGGGAGGAGTGATGGGGGGTTATGGCGGAGTAACGGGGAGAGGTTAGGGAGGAGTTATGGGGGTTATGGCAGAGTAAAGGGGAAGGGTTATAGAGGAGTGATGTGGGCTATGGAGGGTTGGTGGGGGGGTATGGAGGAATGATGGGGGTATGAAGGAATGATGGAGGGGGGTGGAATATTGAGAAGTTATAGGGGGGGTTATGGAGGAGTAACCGGAAGGGGTTATGGAGGAGTGATGGGGGTTTGGCTTTCAGGAGTGAGTGGGAGGGTTATGGGTTGAGGGGTTATAACGGGGGGAGTTATGAAGGAGTGATAAGGGGGTTATGGAAGGAAGGTATGGAGACGTTATGGGGGGAGGGGGTGGTGAAGGCACTCGGGTCTAACCCAGGGCCACATATCATTTATAATATATGTAATGTACAGAAAATGGTTTGTTAACTCCCTGGAGGAAATAGTCAAGAGGTGGTTCTACAGGAGATGGCTGGAGACTGAAGTGAAGTCTTGCTGTAAGAGATATTTTGAGACTGAGGAAGGGAAACTTCCTAAGATCACGGCTATGACAGGCCCCTGTACTGAATGATACCCCACCCAAACCCCCCACTACTGACTGCAGGAGCCGGAGGGCCACATTTCAAACATCAAAGGGTCTGGTGTGGCTCTCAGGCTACAGGTTGGGCATCAGGAGTCTAACTAATCCCTTCCTTATGCCTTGTACACACGACCGGTTTTCCCGTCTCTGAAGGTTTTTCCAATGGAGTTCCGACGGAATTCCACTCAAGCTATCTTGCATACACATGATCACACCAAAGTCCGACCGCCAAGAAGGAGGTGATGTACAACACGTACAGCAGGACTAGAAAACGGACGTTCAATAGCCAGTAGCCAATAGCTTCCGTCTCGTACTTGCTTCAGAGCATCATTTTTGGTCCGTCGGAACAGCATACAGACGAGCGGTTTTCCCGATAGGAATTGGTTCTGTCGGAAATATTTAGAACATGTTCTATTCCGAGGTCCATCAGAATTTTCGGCATAAAAAGTCCAAATGGGGCATACACACGATCCAAATATACAATGAAAAGCTCTAACCCCTAACCCCCGGAAGGAGTTGCTGGTTATTTTTGGGCTTGCCATTACCTTCCGCTTCTCCTTGTTGCATGTCTAGGGGATGTCCTGTGGTAGATGACCCAGTAACTTGAGACTGACAATAGATCCACTTGAATGGATTTTATTTGCAAAAACTCAAACCATTGAACAGTCTTTCAACTTGAGATCAGAGGGTTGGAAAAGGAAGTTCAGGTACTCTCATTGTCAAAGTCCAGAAAACATTAAAGAACTTTCTTACTTTGACTGCATCCAGAGAATAGCCATTCGCTGCTGGATGAACACTCAGGTTGGACAGTCCGTCTCTCACAAGGCCGAGCAGCCAACCAGGTGCTTACTCAGGAACAAAGTCTTTGTCACAGATGTTGTTGCAGAACATGTAGGGAAACTAAGCTGTAGAACACTTGTAGGATACCTGGATCTTTCAGCCTGCTTGGCGATATCCACAAGACCGGATTCTTTCGGTAACTTCAGCCCTTCCAGGCTCTTGTTAAGAAAACCAACCCATACGTGGTGTTCTTCTAAAGAGTCCTCCCCTGGAATGCTTGAAGTACAATGGGTCTCTCCCGAACCGGAGACTGCACCCAACCACCTCAGAATCCTTCTTTAGTTTCCTTGCCTTGGGCTAGCCGGCCCCGAGGCATCAAAGTCAGGTCCCCTCCTGGGGGCTGGTCAGGAGGTCCAGGACCAAGTAGTCAATGCATCATACTGGACCGGAACCCCGAACCACGTGACGTCCGCATCTTAAATACCCTCTCCCAGAGGGCACATCGAGAGGGCCACTCCCACTGACCTGGCTCCGAAAGAGAGTAACTTAAGCGCCTGACCAGACCATAGTTCCACGCCCGCCACAAGAGACAGTGCCCCCTGTGGTTAGGCTGAACATCTCACAGTCCAGTCAGACTGACACAGAAGTCCAATTTAGGCAAATAGACCCAAACCAAACTGTAGTTTGGGTTAAATGTTAAACTTTGAAAATCCTATAGCACGTGCTCTTCAGCAGCCTGCCGCTACATATATATATATATATAAAATAGTTCAAATACTGGTCTTTGCCCATAGGAACAAAAAAGTGTTTAACCACTTGCAGACCGGACCATTTTGCTGGTCAAAGACCAGACCACTTTTTGCGATTCGGCACTGCGTCGCTTTAACTGACAATTGCGCGGTCGTGCGACGTGGCTCCCAAACAAAATTTACGTCCTTTTTTTCCCATAAATAGAGCTTTCTTTTGGTGGTATTTGATCACCCCTGCGGTTTTTATTTTTTGCGCTATAAACAAAAATAGAGCGACAATTTTGAAAAAAACGCATTATTTTTTACTTTTTGTTATAATAAATATCCCCCAAAAATATATAAAAAAACATTTTTTTCCCTCAGTTTAGGCCGATACGTTTTCTTCTACATATTTTTGGTAAAAAAAATCGCAATAAGCGATTATTGATTGGTTTGCGCAAAAGTTATAACATTTACAAAATAGGGATAGTTTTATAGCATTTTTATTAATAATTTTTTATTATTATTTTTTTTACTAGTAATGGCGGCGTTCAGCGATTTTTATTGTGACTGCGACATTGTGGGGGACCCATCGGACATTTTTGACACATTTTTGGGACCATTGTCATTTATACAGTAATCACTGCTATATAAATGCAGTGATTCCTGTGTAAATGACACTGGCAGTGAAGGGGTTAACCAGTGGGTGGCAGTGTAGGGGTTAAGTGTTCCTAGGGGTGTGTTACTAACTGTGGGGGGGTTGGGCTTTCATTTAGTGAACACCGATCTCTGCTCCAATCACATGGAGCAGAGATCAGCGTCACTAGTTGCTAGGCAGAATGGAGAAATGCTGTTTACTCGGCATTTCCTCCATTCGGCCGCTCCGTGAGACGATCGCAGGGATCCCTGCAGCGATCGAGTCCGCGGGTCCCGCGACCGGACTCACGGGGGTCCCGACCAGCGCGGGAGCGCGCCGCCGGCGGCGCGCTCCCGATGGCAGGGCGGCTTTGAATATTGGACGTACCTGTACGCCAATATGCCTGCCCGTGCCATTCTGTCGACGTACATCGTCGTGCGCTGGTCGGGAAGTGGTTAAATAATCATTGGTGATTCTGCCATGAAGATCCTTGCTCAGGCACTTCCCAGTTGTGCTCCTGCGTTGTCGCCCATTGTGAAGACTACACACCTACTGCTTTAAATTTCCAATGTTTGTTCAGGAAAAGGAGAAACAAATAATAACAATGCTGCTATTCTCACCTCCGTCTCTTCTCGTAGTTTTATTATTTTGGGCAATTTTACAGGCAATTAGCTCAGCCATGTAATTGTGGTGAATAAATAACTTCCTCAGCTCCTCTTTATTTTTAGATGCGTCAGCCTAGCGTTTCTATTTAGGTGGAGCGCTTATCTCCGAGGAATCCACATTCCTTTCTCTGATTGCTGGAAGTCGGTTTGGCCTGAATTCCTCATCGGAAATGCCGGCTCTCCATATTCTTCCAGAAAAGCGGGAGCCTTTCTATGTGACATCCGGCTGGGTACAAGAATGGCCGAATTTGACCAACTCGCCTCCAATGCCGATCGGCGCAGCTGCTAACCTCTGTGAGTGATGGTGGAGATTGGACACAGATACAGTATAACGAGACAATGTAACCATGTGGGTGATGGTGAGAAGGGAAACAAAAAGCCTCCAACCAAACCGGTATTTCTTTGTCTGTGAAGTTATACTGTCTTGTTGGGTCCCAAACCCTACTCCATAGAAGCCCTGGTTTCCATATACTGCACTGATGATGGCTAAAAAGCATAAAACAGCTGTATGCAGTTTGGAATAAATTGCTCTATAATATTAGGATTTATTTTCTCCACATACCAGCGAGTCTGGATGTTACAGTACTTACACTTCCAGTACATCCAGGATCCCTGGAACCTCTGTGGATTTCCAGGTTTCCCAGTACCTCCAGGAGTTCCAGGCCTCTCAGAATCTTCAGTGCCCTTTGGGGTTTCCAGATTTTCCAGTACCTCTAGGATTTCCAGGCCCCCAGGATCTTCAGTACCACTGAGATTTACAAGTCTCCCAGGACCTTCAGCATCTGCAGGACTCTAAGGACCTTGAGGCCTTTTAGGAAATCCAGTACCTCCAGGATTTCTAGGCCTTCTAGAACATCCAGTACCTCTGAAATGTGTAGGTCTGCCAGTACCCTCAGTATTTCCAGTTCTTCTAGGACCCCCAATACCTCTAGGATTTCCAGGTCTCTCAGGACTTCCAGTACCTTTAGGATTTCCAGGTTTCCCAGGATCTCATTTACCTCACAGATTTCCAGGTCTCCCAGAACCTTGAGGCTTCAGCACCTGCAGGACTCCCAGGACCTTCAGGCCTTCAAGGAAATTCAGTACCTCCAGGATTTCCAGGTCTTCTAGGACAAGTACCTCTATGATTTCAAGATCTTTCAGGCCCTCCAGTACCCATAGGATTTCCAGGCCTTATAGGACCTCCATTATCTCTGACATTTCCAAGTTTCTCAGTACCCCCAGGATTTCCAAGACTTCTAAGACCCCCAGTACCTCAATGAACTTCAGGACCTCCAGTACCTCTAGGATATCCAGGCCTTCTAGGACCTCCAGTACCTCTGAACTTTCTAGGTCTCTCAGTACCCTCAGGATGTCTAGGTCTTCTAGGACCCCCAGTACCTTTAGGAATTCCAGGCACATCAGGACCACCAGTACCTCTAAAGCCCCGTACACACGAGAGGACTTATGTCCGACAGACTTCCGAAGGAGTTCCGTCGGAGTTCTGCCGGAGTTCCGACGGAGTTCTGACGGACTTTTCGGCGGAGCGGACTTGGCCACACACAATCACACTAAACTCCGACGGATTCGAACGTGATGACGTATGACTGGATTCGAATACGGAAATTCATAGCCAGTAGCCAATAGCTGCCCTAGCGTCGGTTTTAGTCCGTCGGAATAGCATACACACGAGCGGAGTTTTCGAAGGGACCGGGTCCGGCGGAGTTCCGTCGGGAAAATTTGAAGCATGTTCCATATTCTAAAGTCCTTCGGACTTTGGCGAGTCAAAAGTCCGTTGCAGCCCACACACGATCGAATAGTCTGAAGGACTCAGTCCGTCGGACTTTGGATGTTGAAAAGTCCGCTCGTGTGTACGCGGCATAAGATTTCCAGGTTACACAGGACCTTCAGTACCTCTAGGATTTCCAGGTTACCCAGGACCTCCCAAACCCCTTACATTTCCAGGCCTCTCAGGATCTCCATTACCTCCCATATTTCCAGGTTTCCCAGGACCTCCAGCATCTGCAGGACCTTCAGGCCTTCTAGGAAATCCAGTAACTTCAGGATTTCCAGGTATCCCGGGACCTCAAGTACCTCTAGGATTTCCAGGCCTTCTAGAACCTCCAGTACCTCTGAAATTTCTAGATCTTTCAGTACCCCCAGGTCTTCTAGGATCCCCGATACCATCTAGGATTTCCAGGTCTCTCAGGAACTCCAGTACCTTTAGGATTTCCAGGTTTCCCAGAACCTTCAAAAGCCCTAGAATTTTCAGGCCTCCCAGGATCTCTATTGCTCCCAGATTTCCAGGTCTCCCAGACTCTCCAGCATCTACAGGACTCTCAGGACCTTCAGGCCTTCAAGGAAATTCAGTACCTCCAGGATTTTCAGGTCTCCTGGGACCTCAAATACCTCTATGATTTCCAGGTCTCTCAGGACCTCTAGTACCTAGGATTTCCAGGCCTTCTAGGACCTCCAGTACCTCTGAGCTTTCTAGGTCTCTGGATACCCTCAGGATGCTTAGGTCTTTTAGGACCTCCAGTACCTTTAGGAAATTCCAGTCTCTCGGGAAGACCAGTACACCTAGAATGTCCATGCCTCCCAGGATCTCCATTACCTCACAGCTTTCCAGGTTTCCCAGGACCTCCAGCATCTGCAAGACTCCAAGGACCTTCAGGCCTTCTAGGAAATCTAGTACTTCCAGGATTTCCAGGTCTCCTGGGACTTCAAGCACCTATAGGATTTTCAGGCCTTCTAGAACTTCCAGTACTTTTGTAATTTCTAGGTCTCACAGAACCTTCAGGATTTCTAGGTCTTCTAGAACCCCAAGTACCTCTATGATTTCCAGGTCCCTCAGGACCCCCAGGATTTCCAGCTCTTCTAGTACCTCCAGTACCTGTGAATTTTCTAGGTCTCTCAGTACCCTCAAGATGTCTAGGTCTTTTAGGACCCCCAGTAACTTTAGGAATTCCAGGTCTCTCAGGACCACCAGTACCTCTAGGACTTCCAGGTTACCAAGGACCTCCAAAACCCCTAGAATTTCCAGGCCTCCCTGGATCTCCATTACCTACCAGATTTCCAGGTTTCCCAGGACCTCCAGCATCTGCAGGACTCCAATGACCTTCAGGCCTTTTAGGAAATCCAGTACCTCCAGGATTTCCAGGTCTCCTGGGACCTCCAGTACCACTAGGATTTCCATACCTTCTTGAACCTCCAGTACCTCAGAAATTGCTAGGTCTCTCAGTACCCCCAGGATTTCCAGGTCTTCTAGGACCCCCAGAACCTCTAGGATTTCCAACTTTCCTAAGGACCTCCAGGATATCCAGGTCTTTTAGGACCTCCATTACTTCAGAAATTACCAGGTCTCCCAGGTCACTCTAGGACCTCTCGGTCTCCCAAGGCCTCCAGGCTTTTCAGAGTACTTATTTATGAGTGCGTTGTTGTGCATCAACATGTGTGTGTGCGTTGATGTAGGTATGTTCTCTCACCAGCACCAGACCTTTGAAGTGGCAGCTGCTGTGCCTTATCACCAACCACCCTAGAGATAGACCTGCCAGTGCCTACCTGCCATCACGCAATTTGCCTGAACCAGAGTACTCTCTTGTCTGCCACTTGTGAACAGCCTCTGTACAGCAACCCTTCTGTCCAGCAACACCTTGGTGGGGGTTATCTTGAAGGCTGTGACCTGGTGCCAGTTTGTAACAAAGAAAACCGGAGACTATTAGGGTTATTGACTCAAGTTATCAGCCTCTTGCCATCCCTGTATCATGATCATGGCCGAAGGGTCAGCAGGGGGCTGTACATAGCTTCCTGAAAACATCACATCACCCAGCCTCAGTACTACTCTCAAGAGCCCTCAGTCCTGATGCAGTGGGGAGAGTTATCTAAATATCAAAATGCCTTGATAGGTGGATGTCAGTCAGGACAAGTGGGCATTCCCAAGTAAGCTTGATTTGCATATAGACCAGCCAAGGTAAAACCCACATGTGATGCTGAACTTCCAGGCAGTAAATGAGGCAAGGCTCTATCTGACTTGCTGCAGTTTCTAATGCACATTGTGAGTAGCTTACAGTGTGCAGTGAAATCAAAGTAAGCCATTTCAGTCCAGGAGAGGAGCCGGTGTTCTGTCAAAAACTGTCAGGCCATCGGATAGTGCCTGCCCCGTACTGCGCAGGTGCAGTGCTTGCGCAGTACGGAGGAGAAGGAGACTCCGAAAGTCTCAGAAGAAGAACGGCGCCTGGTCCAGGTGCAAGCCCCACCATCCAAGTGGACATACGGTAGCACATATTAACAGGGCTCCTCGCTTCGGGCACGGCCTCGCTTCGCTCGCCACGATTCGGGCACGGCCTCGCTTCGCTCCGCTATTTTTTTATTCTAACTCTATGTCCACTTGGATGGTGGGGCTTGAACCTGGACTCACGGAGCAGGCACCGTTCATCTTCAGAGACCTTCGACATCTTCTTGTCCTCCGTACTGCGCAAAGGCAGTACAGGGCGGACATTATTTGACACTACACTGGTACAACTGTGCAAGACTGAAGGGAAGGCCGGAGGTCACCTCTAAATAAAAAGCTGGCACTGGCAGCACTCATATTTGTGTCCTGACGGGTTCTCTTTAACAAATTTATACTGGCAGAACTGTAAGATGCGTGGTCATAAACTCCATTCAAATCGTTTTTCATATTTGTCTAATCAGCAATCACTTTAGCATCCGCTTGTGATCCAACATGACGAATATGATAAATACGATTCCTTTCTGAATGCTGCACTCAATTCCTTTCATCAATTAATTTCTATTTTGCTTGGAAGATAAAGTGCGCCAAAGAGAACAACAAACGATAAGCGATTCTATAACTGTGCCGTCGCTCGGTACGCTTCATCTGCCCGGTAGTTTAGCACACATTGGGATCCTTCACCACAGCAACAAAGGGGCCAATATTAAATAAAAAAATGCCTGGAAAAGCTACTTTCCATGGAAGGACTTTTTTGTGGAACCCCCTATCAGGTCTTTATTGCTGTCTATGTCTCCGTCAGACAGATTTCCCTTCACTCCCTATCCTGAGAGTGAAATCACAGCAGGAAGTGATTGGAAATCTCTCCAATGTGAAGAGAAATCCCAACTTAGCTGCCATTGAATCAAATGTCCCCATTGGAAGATTTCCCCTCATTTCCTGTCCTGGTGACAGCTGTAATATTTTGGATTTCAGTAAAAGACTTTAATAATACCAATGCACAAACCAATATATAATAAATCTACACTAGCAAATAGCTGTCAACATCACAATGTGCTCTCACACTGCATACGTTGAATAAAGAAAAATAATGTGGCACATATTCAGTATAAACAATAACACATAGCTATAAAGTGCAATGTTCAAAAGTGCAGCAATAGGAAAAAAATCATAAAAAATCTTGTATATATCATATATACTCGAGTATAAGCCGAGTTTGTTCAGCACATTTTTTAGGCTGAACCCCCCCCCTCGGCTTATACTCAAGTGAGGGTCTCGAGTGAGGGTGCAGCCTCTCTGTGCCCATCTGCAACCTCACTGTGCCCATTTGCAACCTCACTGTGCCCATTTGCAGCCTCTCTGTGCCCATTTGCAGCCTCTCTGTGCCCATCTGCAGCCTTATTGTGCCCAGCTGCAACCTCACTGTGCCCATCTGCAGCTGTACCTTTGATAACTAAAACAGCTGGTGTCTCCCACTGTGTCATGCAGTCTGATCGGCAGCCATCCATTGTAACAAAGCCCTGCCTCCTCCTCATCCGTGAAAAACATAACACTGAGACAATGATGGGAATCTGTATCAGTGTTCCATCTATCACGGACGAGGAGGAGGCGGGGTTTTGTTATAATGGATGGCCGCCAATCAGAATGCTTGACATAATGGGAGGCACCCACTGTTTTAGTTATCAAAGGTACAGCTGCAGATGGGCACAGTGAGGCTGCAGATAGGAATAATGAGGCTGCAGATAGAGCCACAGCGAGGCTGCAAATGGGCACAGTGAGGCTGCAGATGGGCACAGAGAGGCTGCAAATGGGCACAGTGAGGCTGCAAGTGGGCACAGTGAGTTTGCAGATGGGCACAGTGAGGCTGCAGATGGGCACTGATGATACAGATGGGCACATTGAGGCTGCAGATGGGCACAGTGAGGCTGCAGATGGGCATTGTTTACCCAGTAGCTGCTGCATTACCCACCCTAGGCTTATATTTGAGTCAATGTGTTTTCCCAGTTTCTTTGTGGTAAAATTAGGTGCCTCAGCTTATATCTGGGTCGGCCTATACTCGAGTATATATACGGTAACTGTTAAAGAATTCCAAAAGTGCAAGGTGCATCAAAGTAATAATGCGTACATCAAACAAAGTGTCCAATCAAAAAGTGAAAAAAAGTTAATACTCAAAAATTTATATAAAGTGCTTGTGCAAGTAAACAGGAAACATCCAATTCATCCAAAGTGTTGTCACCATCCGCTCAAAGGTGTCCGTCCGATCAAGGGTATTGAATAGAAGGTAAAAATAAAATGCTTTGTGCAAGGAAAATTAGAAGACATCCAATTCATTCTAGTGTCACCAACCGCTGTGTACCAATAGTTTACCCCAGCCTCTCACCTCATAAGAGACCCCCACGGGTCTAGTCAAGCCTCTTGTATAAATGGGACACTGATTCCCCAGCAGACAGTTGATTTCCAGAGGTATCCACAGACCGCTCTTGTATAGGGATCACTTCCGTGGCTCATCAAATATAGTTTACATGAAACGAGAGAAGGTGGGCTCCATAGTGCAGTAATCCAAAAACGTTTTATTAAAAAAACATATGTAGTAAGTCCCAGTTTTATAAACGATGCAAACAAGCGATAGGACTTGGTCTTGGCCGAGATCGGAAGTGACGACACCCGGCTCCTCGCTGACGCATTGCGTCACTGAACACGTGACTTCATTAAAGGGTATCATACCCTTTGATGAAGTCATGTGTTCACATGCTAATGTTTGCAAAAAAGTGCAGAACCGCCTTTCACTGCAATTACAGCTGCAAGTCTTTTTGGGGGTGTCTCTACCAGCTTTGCACATCTAGAGAGGACATTTCTGCCCATTCTTCTTCTTTGCAAAATATCTCAAGCTCTGTCAGATTGGATGGAGAGCGTCTGTGACTTTGATCGACTGATTTAAATTATGTGTGAAGAATAGCTGGTTGTTAAGGAGCAGGCCAGGAAGCCAGCCGCTGCCTTCTTAACAACCGATGACTCATCAGCTGTCAGCGGGCTTCCCCACTGACAGCTGAATGTAAGCAAAAGAAAGCAGGCGACCTGTCAAATCTGGTAACGGAAGTGACGTTCTGGCACGGCCATCCTGGTACACCCTGCACTCGTCTTCAGTAAGCATACAGTCTGAAGGCGGGAAGTGGACATCTTTTGACACCCACCGAAGTCTTGCATTTCACACTAATTTTTACCACTAAACTGAGCTTGGCCTCAACACCAAACGGAAATCCATCCAAATAACACCATTCCTACAGTAAAGCATGGAGGGTAATAACCTGTTATGGGGGTAGTAATAACCTGTTATGGGGGGGGGGGGGGTTAATATCCTGTTATGAAGGTTTTTCTCTTTTTCTCTGCAGCGGGGACTAGAGCACTTGTCAGGATAGAAGGAAAAAAGGATGGGGCAAAAAAACATCACATTCTTGAAGAAAACCTACTGCCCTTTGCTGGCAGAACATTGTCAATGGGAAGAAGGTTTACCTTCCAACATGACAATGACCCAAAGCACACAGCAACAATGAGCACACAGTGGTTGAAGGAGAAGGTGGTGAATGTCCTTGCATGGCCTAGTCAGAACCCAGACTTAAATGTAACTGAAATTGAGCAGTTCTGTAAAGAAGAGTGGGCAAATATTGCAAAGGCCAGATGTGCAAAGTTAGTAGTAACCCTACCCATTCACCCAAAAAACTGTCAAAGAAATAAAACCAGTACAAAGGTCCTTTATTAAAGCAGCTCCAGCATCTCCCTCCAGTGATGTCTTCTCCCCTCTCCGGTTCTTCTCCCTCCTCCGGTGATGTCTTCTCCCCTCTCTGGTTCTTCTTCCTCCTCCGGCTATCTCTTCTCTCCTCTCCAGTTCTTCTCCCTCCTCCGGCAAGGTCATCTCCCCTCTCCAATTCTTCTCCCTCCAGCAATGTCTTCTTCCCTCCCTGGTTCTTCTCCCTCCTCCGGAGATGTCTTCTCCCCTCTCGGGTTTTTCTCCCTCCTCCAGCGATGTCTTCTCCCCTCTCCGGTTCTTCTCCCTCCTCCAGCGATGTCTTCTCCCCTCCCCGGTTCTTCTCCCTCCTCCAGCTATGTCTTCTCCCCTCTCCAGTTCTTCTCCCTCCTCCAGCGATGTCTTCTCCCCTCTCCAGTTCCTCTCCCTCCTCCGGCGATGTCTTCTCCTCTCTCTGGTTCTTCTCCCTCCTCTGGCGATGTCTTCTCCCCTCACCGGTTATTTTCCCTCCTCCGGTGATGTCTTCTCCCCTCTCCGGCTCTTCTCCCTCCTTCGGCGATGTCCTCTCCCCTCTCAGGTTTTTCTCTCTCCTCCAGAGAAGTCTTCTCCCCTCTCCAGTTCTTCTCTCTCCTCCGGCGATGTCTTCTCCCCTCTCCGGTTCTGCTCCCTCCTCCGGCGATGTCTTCTTCCCTCTCTGGTCCTTCTCCCTCCTCCAACGATGTCTTCTCCCCTCTCCGGTTCTTCTCCCTTCTCCGGCGATGTCTTCTCCCCTCTTCGGGTTCTTCTCCCTCCGGCAATGTCTTCTCCCCTCTCTGGTTCTTCTCCCCTCTCTGGTTCTTCTCCCTCCTCTGGTGAAGAGTGGGCAACTATTGCAAAGTCTAAATGTGCAAAGTTAGTAGTATCCCTACCCATTCACCAAAAAAACTGTCAAAAAAATAAAACCAGCACTCAGGTCCTTTATTAAAGCAGCTCCAGCGTCTCCCTCCAGTGATATCTTCTCCCCTCTCCGGTTTTTCTCCCTCCTCCAGCGATGTCTTCTCCCCTCTCCAGTTCTTCTCCCTCCTCCGGCAATGTCTTCTCCCTCTCTGGTTCTTCTCCTTCCTCCGGCGATGTCTTCTCCCCTCTCCAGTTATTTTCCCTCCTCCGGCGATGTCTTCTCCCCTCTTTGGTTCTTCTCCCTCCTCCAGCGATGTCTTCTCCTCTCTCCGGTTCTTCTCCCTCCTCCAGCGATGTCTTCTCCCCTCTCTGGTTCTTCTCTCTCCTCCGGTGATGTGTTCTCCCCTCTCCAGTTCTTCTCTCTCCTCCGGCGATGTCTTCTCCCCTCTCCGGTTCTGCTCCCTCCTCCGGTGATGCCTTCTTCCCTCTCTGGTCCTCCTCCCTCCTCCAGTGATGTCTTCTCCCCTCTCTGGTTCTTCTCCCTTTTCCGGCGATGTCTTCTCCCTCCTCCAGTGATGTCTTCTCCCCTCTCCGGTTCTTCTCTCTCCTCCGGTGATGTCTTCTCCCCTCTCCCGTTCTTCTCACTCCTCCGTCTATGTCTTCTCCCCTGTCCGGTTCTTCTCCCTCCTCTAGTGATGTCTTCTCCCCTGTCCGGTTATTCTCCCTCCTCTGGTGATGTCTTCTCCCCTCTCCGGTTCTTCTCTCTCCTCCGGTGATGTCTTCTCCCCTCTCCCGTTCTTCTCACTCCTCCGTCTATGTCTTCTCCCCTCTCCCGTTCTTCTCATTCCTCCATCTATGTCTTCTCCCCTCTCTGGTTCTTCTCCCTCCTCCGGTGATGTCTTCTCCCCTCTCCGGTTCTTCTCTCTTTTATGGCGATGTCTTCTCCCCTCTCCGGTTCTTCTCCCTCCTCCAGTGATGTCTTCTCCCCTCTCCGGTTCTTTTCCCTCCTCCGGCGATGTCTTCTCCCCTCTCCGGTTCTTCTCCCTCCTCTGGTGATGTTGTCTCCCCTCTCCGGTTCTTCTACTTCCCCCTTCGATGTCTTCTCCCCTCTCTGGTTCTTCTCCCTCCTCCGGCGATGTCTTCTCCCCTATCTGGATCTTCTCCCTCCTCCGGCGATGTCTTCTCCTCTCTCCGGTTCTTCTCTCTCCTCTGGCGATGTCTTCTCCCCTCTCCGGTTATTTTCCCTCCTCCAGTGATGTCTTCTCCCCTCTCCGGTTCTTCTCCCTCCTCCAGCGATGTCTTCTCCCCTCTCCAGTTCTTCTCCCTCCTCCGGCAATGTCTTCTCCCTCTCTGGTTCTTCTCCTTCCTCCGGCGATGTCTTCTCCCCTCTCCAGTTATTTTCCCTCCTCCGGCGATGTCTTCTCCCCTCTTTGGTTCTTCTCCCTCCTCCAGCGATGTCTTCTCCTCTCTCCGGTTCTTCTCAATTCTCCGGCGATGTCTTCTCTCCTCTCTGGTTCTTCTCCCTCCTCCGGCAATGTCTTCTCCCCTCTCCAGTTATTTTCCCTCCTCTGGCGATGTCTTCTCCCCTCTTTGGTTCTTCTCCCTCCTCCAGCGATGTCTTCTCCTCTCTCCGGTTCTTCTCCCTCCTCCAGCGATGCCTTCTCCCCTCTCTGGTTCTTCTCTCTCCTCCGGTGATGTGTTCTCCCCTCTCCAGTTCTTCTCTCTCCTCCGGCGATGTCTTCTCCCCTCTCCGGTTCTACTCCCTCCTCCGGCGATGCCTTCTTCCCTCTCTGGTCCTCCTCCCTCCTCCAGTGATGTCTTCTCCCCTCTCCGGTTCTTCTCCCTTTTCCGGCGATGTCTTCTCCCTCCTCCAGTGATGTCTTCTCCCCTCTCCGGTTCTTCTCTCTCCTCCGGTGATGTCTTCTCCCCTCTCCCGTTCTTCTCACTCCTCCGTCTATGTCTTCTCCCCTGTCCGGTTCTTCTCCCTCCTCTAGTGATGTCTTCTCCCCTGTCCGGTTCTTCTCCCTCCTCTGGTGATGTCTTCTCCCCTCTCCGGTTCTTCTCTCTCCTCCGGTGATGTCTTCTCCCCTCTCCCGTTCTTCTCACTCCTCCGTCTATGTCTTCTCCCCTCTCCCGTTCTTCTCACTCCTCCATCTATGTCTTCTCCCCTCTCTGGTTCTTCTCCCTCCTCCGGTGATGTCTTCTCCCCTCTCCGGTTCTTCTCTCTTTTATGGCGATGTCTTCTCCCCTCTCCGGTTCTTCTCCCTCCTCCAGTGATGTCTTCTCCCCTCTCCGGTTCTTCTCAATCCTTCGGCGATGTCTTCTCCCCTCTCCGCTTCTTCTCCCTCTTCCGGCAATGTCTTCTCCCCTCTCCGGTTCTTTTCCCTCCTCCGGCGATGTCTTCTCCCCTCTCCGGTTCTTCTCCCTCCTCCGGCGATGTCTTCTCCCCTCTCTGGTTCTTCTCCCTCCTCTGGTGATGTTGTCTCCCATCTCCGGTTCTTCTACTTCCCCCTTCAATGTCTTCTCCCCTCTCTGGTTCTTCTCCCTCCTCCGGCGATGTCTTCTCCCCTATCTGGATCTTCTCCCTCCTCCGGCGATGTCTTCTCCTCTCTCCGGTTCTTCTCTCTCCTCTGGCGATGTCTTCTCCCCTCTCCGGTTATTTTCCCTCCTCCGGTGATGTCTTCTCCCCTCTCCGGTTCTTCTCCCTCTTCCAGCGATGTCTTCCCCCCTCTCCGGCTCTTCTCCCTCCTTCGGCGATGTCCTCTCCCCTCTCCGGTTTTTCTCTCTCCTCCAGCGAAGTCTTCTCCCCTCTCCAGTTCTTCTCTCTCCTCCGGCGATGTCTTCTCCCCTCTCCGGTTCTGCTCCCTCCTCCGGCGATGTCTTCTTCCCTCTCTGGTCCTTCTCCCTCCTCCAACGATGTCTTCTCCCCTCTCCGGTTCTTCTCCCTTCTCCGGCAATGTCTTCTCCCCTCTTCCGGGTTCTTCTCCCTCCGGCAATGTCTTCTCCCCTCTCTGGTTCTTCTCCCCTCTCTGGTTCTTCTCCCTCCTCTGGCGAAGAGTGGGCAACTATTGCAAAGTCTAAATGTGCAAAGTTAGTAGTATCCCTACCCATTCATCAAAAAAACTGTCAAAAAAATATAACCAGCACTCAGGTCCTTTATTAAAGCAGCTCCAGCGTCTCCCTCCAGTGATATCTTCTCCCCTCTCCGGTTTTTCTCCCTCCTCCAGCGATGTCTTCTCCCCTCTCCAGTTCTTCTCCCTCCTCCGGCAATGTCTTCTCCCTCTCCGGTTCTTCTCCTTCCTCCGGCGATGTCTTCTCCCCTCTCCGGTTCTTCTCAATCCTTCGGCGATGTCTTCTCCCCTCTCCGCTTCTTCTCCCTCTTCCGGCAATGTCTTCTCCCCTCTCCGGTTATTTTCCTTCCTCCGGCGATGTCTTCTCCCCTCTTCGGTTCTTCTCCCTCCTCCAGCAATGTCTTCTCCCCTCTCCGGTTCTGCTCCGTCCTCCGGCGATGCCTTCTTCCCTCTCTGGTCCTTCTCCCTCCTCCAGTGATGTCCTCTCCCCTCTCGGGTTCTTCTCTCTCCTCCGGTGATGTCTTCTCCAGTCTCCCGTTCTTCTCACTCCTCTGTCTATGTCTTCTCCCCTGTCCGGTTCTTCTCCCTCCTCTGGTGATGTCTTCTCCCCTCTCCGGTTCTTCTCTCTCCTCCGGTGATGTCTTCTCCCCTCTCCCGTTCTTCTCACTCCTCCGTCTATGTCTTCTCCCATCTCCCGTTCTTCTCACTCCTCCATCTATGTCTTCTCCCCTCTCTGGTTCTTCTCCCTCTTCCGGTGATGTCTTCTCCCCTCTCCGGTTCTTCTCTCTTTTACGGCAATGTCTTCTCCCCTCTCCGGTTCTTCTCCCTCCTCCAGTGATGTCTTCTCCCCTCTCTGGTTCTTCTCCCTCCTCCAGTGATGTCTTCTCCCCTCTCCGCTTCTTCTTCCTCCTCCGGCGATGTCTTCTCCCCTCTCTGGTTCTTCTCCCTACTCTGGTGATGTTGTCTCCCCTCTCTGGTTCTTCTACTTCCCCCTTCGATGTCTTCTCCCCTCTCCGGTTCTTCTCCCTCCTCCAGCAATGTCTTCTCCCCTATCTGGATCTTCTCCCTCCTCCAGCGATGTCTTCTCCCCTCTCCGGTTCTTCTCTCTCCTCCGGCGATGTCTTCTCCCCTCTCCGGCGATGTCTTCTTCCCTCTCTGGTCCTTCTCCCTCCTCCAGCGATGTCTTCTCCCCTCTCCGGTTCTTCTCCGGTGATGTCTTCTCCCCTCTCCAGTTCTTCTCCCTCCTCCGGCAATGTCTTCTTCCCTCTCTGGTCCTTCTCCCTCCTCCAGTGATGTCTTCTCCCCTCTCCGGTTCTTCTATCTCCTCCGGTGATGTCTTCTCCCCTCTCCCGTTCTTCTCACTCCTCTGTCTATGTCTTCTCCCCTGTCCGGTTCTTCTCCCTCCTCTGGTGATGTCTTCTCCCCTCTCCGGTTCTTCTCTCTCCTCCGGCGATGTCTTCTTCCCTCTCTGGTCCTTCTCCCTCCTCCAGTGATGTCTTCTCCTCTCTCCGGTTCTTCTCTCTCCTCCGGTGATGTCTTCTCCAGTCTCCCGTTCTTCTCACTCCTCTGTCTATGTCTTCTCCCCTGTCCGGTTCTTCTCCCTCCTCTGGTGATGTCTTCTCCCCTCTCCGGTTCTTCTCTCTCCTCCGGTGATGTCTTCTCCCCTCTCCCGTTCTTCTCACTCCTCCGTCTATGTCTTCTCCCATCTCCCGTTCTTCTCACTCCTCCATCTATGTCTTCTCCCCTCTCTGGTTCTTCTCCCTCTTCCGGTGATGTCTTCTCCCCTCTCCGGTTCTTCTCTCTTTTACGGCAATGTCTTCTCCCCTCTCCGGTTCTTCTCCCTCCTCCAGTGATGTCTTCTCCCCTCTCTGGTTCTTCTCCCTCCTCCAGTGATGTCTTCTCCCCTCTCCGCTTCTTCTTCCTCCTCCGGCGATGTCTTCTCCCCTCTCTGGTTCTTCTCCCTACTCTGGTGATGTTGTCTCCCCTCTCTGGTTCTTCTACTTCCCCCTTCGATGTCTTCTCCCCTCTCCGGTTCTTCTCCCTCCTCCAGCAATGTCTTCTCCCCTATCTGGATCTTCTCCCTCCTCCAGCGATGTCTTCTCCCCTCTCCGGTTCTTCTCTCTCCTCCGGCGATGTCTTCTCCCCTCTCCGGCGATGTCTTCTTCCCTCTCTGGTCCTTCTCCCTCCTCCAGCGATGTCTTCTCCCCTCTCCGGTTCTTCTCCGGTGATGTCTTCTCCCCTCTCCAGTTCTTCTCCCTCCTCCGGCAATGTCTTCTTCCCTCTCTGGTCCTTCTCCCTCCTCCAGTGATGTCTTCTCCCCTCTCCGGTTCTTCTATCTCCTCCGGTGATGTCTTCTCCCCTCTCCCGTTCTTCTCACTCCTCTGTCTATGTCTTCTCCCCTGTCCGGTTCTTCTCCCTCCTCTGGTGATGTCTTCTCCCCTCTCCGGTTCTTCTCTCTCCTCCGGCGATGTCTTCTTCCCTCTCTGGTCCTTCTCCCTCCTCCAGTGATGTCTTCTCCCCTCTCCGGTTCTTCTCTCTCCTCCGGTGATGTCTTCTCCCCTCTCCCGTTCTTCTCACTCCTCTGTCTATGTCTTCTCCCCTGTCCGGTTCTTCTCTCTCCTCTGGTGATGTCTTCTCCCCTCTCTGGTTCTTCTCTCTTTTACGGCAATGTCTTCTCCCCTCTCCGGTTCTTCTCCCTCCTCCAGTGATGTCTTCTCCCCTCTCCGGTTCTTCTCCCTCCTCCGGCGATGTCTTCTCCCCTCTCCGGTTCTTCTCCCTACTCTGGTGATGTTGTCTCCCCTCTCTGGTTCTTCTACTTCCCCCTTCGATGTCTTCTCCCCTCTCCGGTTCTTCTCCCTCCTCCAGCAATGTCTTCTCCCCTATCTGGATCTTCTCCCTCCTCCGGCGATGTCTTCTCCCCTCTCCGGTTCTTCTCTCTCCTCCGGCGATGTCTTCTCCCCTCTCCGGCGATGTCTTCTTCCCTCTCTGGTCCTTCTCCCTCCTCCAGCGATGTCTTCTCCCCTCTCCGGTTCTTCTCTCTCCTCCGGTGATGTCTTCTCCCCTCTCCCGTTCTTCTCACTCCTCTGTCTATGTCTTCTCCCCTGTCCGGTTCTTCTCCCTCCTCTGGTGATGTCTTCTCCCCTCTCCGGTTCTTCTCTCTCCTCCGGCGATGTCTTCTTCCCTCTCTGGTCCTTCTCCCTCCTCCAGTGCTGTCTTCTCCCCTCTCCGGTTCTTCTCTCTCCTCCGGTGATGTCTTCTCCCCTCTCCCGTTCTTCTCACTCCTCTGTCTATGTCTTCTCCCCTGTCCGGTTCTTCTCCCTCCTCTGGTGATGTCTTCTCCCCTCTCTGGTTCTTCTCTCTTTTACGGCAATGTCTTCTCCCCTCTCCGGTTCTTCTCCCTCCTCCAGTGATGTCTTCTCCCCTCTCCGGTTCTTCTCCCTCCTCCGGCGATGTCTTCTCCCCTCTCCGGTTCTTCTCCCTACTCTGGTGATGTTGTCTCCCCTCTCTGGTTCTTCTACTTCCCCCTTCGATGTCTTCTCCCCTCTCCGGTTCTTCTCCCTCCTCCAGCAATGTCTTCTCCCCTATCTGGATCTTCTCCCTCCTCCGGCGATGTCTTCTCCCCTCTCCGGTTCTTCTCTCTCCTCCGGCGATGTCTTCTCCCCTCTCCGGCGATGTCTTCTTCCCTCTCTGGTCCTTCTCCCTCCTCCAGCGATGTCTTCTCCCCTCTCCGGTTCTTCTTCGGTGATGTCTTCTCCCCTCTCCAGTTCTTCTCCCCTCTCCAGTTCTTCTCCCTCCTCCGGCAATGTCTTCTCCCTCCTCCAGTTCTTCTCCCTCCTCCGGCAATGTCTTCTCCCCTCTCTGGTTCCTCTCCCTCCTCTGGCGATGTCTTCTCCCCTCTCCGATTTTTCTACTAGCCCCTGTGATGTCTTCTCCCCTCTCTGGTTCTTCTCCCTCCTCCAGCGATGTCTTCTCCCCTCTCTGGTTCTTCTCCCTCCACTGGCGATGTCTTCTCCCCTCTTCGATTCTTCTGCTTCCCTCTGCAATGTCTTCTCCGCTCTCTGGTTCTTCTCTCTCCTCCGGCAATGTCTTCTCCCCTCTCTGGTTCTTCTCCCTTCTCCTTCAAAGAGTGGGCAAATATTGCAAAGTCTAGATGTGCAAAGTTAGTAGTAAAAAAACAGCACTCAGTTCCTTTATTAAAGCAGCTCCAGTGTCTCCCTCCTGTGATATCTTCTCCCCTCTCCGGTTCTTCCCCCTCCTCTGACGATGTCTTCTCCCCTCTCCGGATTTTCTACTTCCCCCTGCAATGTCTTCTCTCCTCTCCACTTCTTCTCCCTCCTCCGGTGATGTCTTCTCCCCTCTCCGCTTCTTCTCCCTCCTCCAGTTCTTCTCCCACCTCCGGCAATAACTTCTCTCCTCTCTGGTTCTTCTCCCTCCTCGGGCAAAGTATTCTTCCCTCTCCGGTTCTCCTCTCTCCTCCGGCGATGTCTTCTCCCCTCTCTGGTTCTTCTCCTTCCTCCGGCAATGTCTTCTCGCCTCTCCGCTTCTTCTCCCTCCTGCAGCAATGTCTTCACCCCTCTCCAGCGATGTCTTCTCCTCTCTCCAGTTCGTCTTCCCCCTCCGGCAATGTCTTCTCCCCTCTCTGTTTGCTCTCTCTGCTTCAGCGATGTCTTCACCCCTCTCTGGCTCTTCTTCCTCCCCTGTTTTTTTTGTCTATACCCACTGTATATATCACTGAAGTTAAAAACAAAACAGGCATTAATACATATAGAATTGAATGTACATTACAATATCAAATAGCACAATATATTATTTGAAAGGTGCTTGCCTATTCGGACACACACTCTTCTTAACAAGAGCCTGGAAGGGCTGAAGTTACCAAAAGAATCCAGTCTTGTGGATATCGCCAAGCGGGCTGAAAGATCCAGGTATCCTACAAGTGTTCTACAGCTTAGTTTCCCTACGTGTTCTCCGCCAACGTCTGTGACAAAGACTTTGTTCCTGAGTAAGCACCTTGTTGGCTGCTCGGCCTTGTGAGAGAGGGACTGTCCAACCTGAGTGATCATCCAGCTGCGAATTGCTATTCTCTGGATGCAGTCAAAGTAAGCAAGTTCCTTAACGTTTTTGGACTTTGACATTGAGAGAACCTGAACTTCCTTTTCCAACCCTCTGATCCCAAGCTGAAAGACTGTTCAATGGTTTGAGTTTTTGCAAATAAATCCATTCAAGTGGATCTATTGTCAGTCTCAAGTTACTGGGTCATCTACCACGGGACATCCCCTAGACGTGTCACAAGGAGAACGGAAGGTAACGGTAAGCCCAAAAATAACCAGCAGCTCCTTCGGGGGTTAGTGCTACATATATATAGCGGGCAGGGACAGTAAGAAGAGACCCAGCTGTGAACGTTCTCCAATATACATGACGCGCTGCAGCGATTTTGCATCTGAATCATCCTCTATGTAAAATATCCAGGCATCCCTTGTTAGTGTCTTCCCAGTAATTACACATCCTTCAATGTATTTTAGTTTCATTGCAAACATCACTTGCACGCCAAAAAAAAAAAAATTAAAATAATAATAGCATCTGCTAAACGAGGGACGCGGGACCAGTTACATCCATCAAACACTGTCCACAGACAGGTGGTGCGTCTCGCTAAGGATGTAAATATCGAATAAATAATGACGCCTCCCGTCAATGTATAGACACTCCTTCTATGCCAGAAACCTCAAGATTTTCAGCTGAAGACACATTTGACTTTAAGTGTGAAACATATTTTTGTTGTGCAATAGAATTTCTTCCCACCAATTGGCCATTCAAACACAAATTATAAGTCGGCGTTTATCTCTGCATTAAGTAACAGTGCATGGTCATTAACCACTTAAGCCATTTGGCTGGCCAAAGACCAGAGCACTTTTTGCGTGATTCGGCACTGCGTCATTTTAACTGACAATTGCGCGGACGTGCGACATGGCTCCCAAACAAAATTGACGTTCTTTTTTCCCCACAAATAGAGCTTTCTTTTGGTGGTATTTGATCACCTCTGCGGTTTTTATTTTTTGCGCTATAAACAAAAGAGGAGCAATAATTTTTAAGAAAAAACACATCATTTTTTACTTTGCTATAATAAATATCCCCAAAAAATATATCATTTTTTTTTCCTCAGTTTAGGCCGATACGTATTCTTCTACATATTTTTGTTCAAAAAAAATCACTAGGGGGTGCTGTAGGGGTTAAGTGTGTCCTAGGGAGTGATTCTAACTGTGGGGGGGGGAGGGGCTGCGTGTGACATGACACTGATCACCGCTCCCGATTACAGAGAGCTGTGATCAGTGACAGTGTCAATAGGGAGATGCTCCTCTCTGTGAGACGATCGCGGGTATCCCCACGGACATCGAGTCCGTGGGACTCAGCAATCGCGCTCACGAAGCTCCCGACGGACGCACGCCCGCAAGCCGCCTCTTAAAGGGCAAGGTACAGGTACGCGATTTTGCCTGTACGTGCCCTTCTGCTGCAGTATATCTGCGTGAGGCAGTCGGGAAGCGGTTAAGAGGAACATACAGTGGTGTGAAAAAGTGTTTGCCCCCTTCCTCATTCCCTGTTCCTTTGCATGTTTGTCACACTTAAGTGTTTCGGAACATCAAACCAATTTAAACAATAGTCAAGGACAACACAAGTAAACACAAAATGCAATTTGTAAATGAAGGTGTTTATTATTAAAGGTGAAAAAAATCCAAACCATCATGGCCCTGTGTGAAAAAGTGATTGCCCCCCTTGTTAAAACATAATATAACTGTGGTTGTCCACACCTGAGTTCAATTTCTCTAGCCACACCCAGGCCTGATTATTGCCACACCTGTTCACAATCAAGGCATTACTTAAATAGGAGCTGCTTGACACAGTAAGGTCCACCAGAAGATCCTTAAAAGCTACACATCATGCCGAGACCCAAAGAAATTCAGGAACAATTGAGAAAGAAAGTAATTGAGATCTATCAGTCTGGAAAGGGTTATAAAGCCATTTCCAAAGCTTTGGGAATCCAGCGAACCACAGTGAGAGCCATTATCCACAAATGGCGAAGACATGGAACAGTGGTGAACCTTCCCAGGAGTGGCCGGCCGCCCAAAATTACCCCAAGAGCGCAGCGACGACTCATCCAAGAGGTCACAAAAGACCCCACAACAACGTCCAAGGAACTGCAGGCCTCACTTGCCTCAGTTAAGGTCAGCGTTCATGCCTCCACCATCAGGAAAAGACTGGGCAAAAATGGCCTGCATGGCAGAGTTCCAAGGAGAAAACCACTGCTGAGCAAAAAGAACATCAAAGCTCGTCTCAATTTCTCCACAGCACATCTTGATGATCCCCAAGACTTTTGGGACAACATTCTGTGGACCGATGAGACAAAAGTGGAACTCTTTGGAAGGTGTGTTTCCAAGTATATCTGGCGTAGAAGGAACACTGCATTTCAGAAAAAGAACATTATACCAACAGTAAAATATGGTGGTGGTAGTGTGATGGTCTGGGGCTGTTTTGCTGCTTCAGGACCTGGAAGACTTGCCGTGATAAAAGGAACTATGAATTCTGCTGTCTACCAAGAGATCCTGAAGGAGAACGTCCGACCATCTGTTCGTGTACTCAAGCTGAAACGAACTTGGGTTCTGCAGCAGGACAATGATCCTAAACACACCAGCAAGTCCACCACCGAATGGCTGAAGAAAAACAAAATGAAGACTTTGGAGTGGCCTAGCCAAAGTCCTGACCTGAATCCTATTGAGATGTTGTGGTATGACCTTAAAAAGGCCGTTCATGCTCGAAAACCCTCTAATGTAACTGAATTAGGACAATTCTGCAAAGATGAGTGGGCCAAAATTCCTCCAGGATGCTGTAAAAGCCTCATTGCACGTTATCGCAAACGCTTTGTTGCAGTTGTTGCTGCTAAGGGTGGCCCAACCAGTTATTAGGTTTAGGGGGCAATCACTTTTTCACACAGCGCCATGATGGTTTGGATTTTTTTTCACCTTTAATAATAAACACCTTCATTTACAAATTGCATTTTGTGTTTACTTGTGTTGTCCTTGACTATTGTTTAAATTGGTTTGATGTTCCGAAACACTTAAGTGTGACAAACATGCAAAGGAACAGGAAATGAGGAAGGGGGCAAACACTTTTTCACACCACTGTATATATATATATATATATATATATATATATATATATATATACTGTATGTGGCTCTGTTATTTGATTGTATGATGCACGCACTTTGTTGCATAATAAGACATATAAATCCATCTGGCCCAACCAACAGTAGAAAAAAGAAAACAAATATGAATAAATTAATAGAAAACCCTCCATATTCAGAATCCTATACCGATAGTTGATCCAGAGGAAGGCAAAAAAAAACCTTATAAGGCTCGGTTCACATATATACGAATCGGATGCATTTCCAACCGCATCCAATAAACATAACCTGAACCAGACTGGCTTTCAGTAGAACCGATATCACATATATGTGGGCTGGTTGTGGTGCAAATTTTAAGAGAGAGGTGTTGCTTTTCCAGAGAGAGGGGTGCTGCATTACCAGAGAGAGAGAGAGAGGTGCTGCACCACCAGAGAGAGAGGTGAGGCATTATCAGAGAGAGAGGTGAGGCATTATCAGAGAGAGAGGTGAGGCATTATCAGAGAGAGAGGTGAGGCATTATCAGAGAGAGAGGTGAGGCATTATCAGAGAGAGAGGTGAGGCATTATCAGAGAGAGAGGTGAGGCATTATCAGAGAGAGAGGTGAGGCATTATCAGAGAGAGAGGTGAGGCATTATCAGAGAGAGAGGTGAGGCATTATCAGAGAGAGAGGTGAGGCATTATCAGAGAGAGTGGTGAGGCATTATCAGAGAGAGAGGTGAGGCATTATCAGAGAGAGAGGTGCTGCATTACCAGAAAGAGAGGTGCTGCATTACCAGAGATAGGGATGAGCTTCGTGTTCGAGTCGAACATACGTTCGACTCGAACATCGGCTGTTCGCTCGTTCGGCGAATTCCGAACGTTATGGGCCGTTCGCACCAAATTCGTGTGGCGCTCACAGCCCACAATGCACTGCGATGGCGCAGTGCATTGCTGGCTCATGATTGGCCAAGCATACACTGTGACCCCACATGCTTGGCCAATCACAGCGCCGGCAGCGAGGAGAGCCATGATTGGCCACAGGCAGGATGCCTGTGGCCAATCATAGCTCAGGCTGTGTAGTACACGCCCCACACTATATAAGGCCGCCAGTGCGGCGGCCTTGTGTAGTGTGTTGGCATCTGTAGCAGTTAGTGGGTGTTCTGTGTACCTTCAACACAGTATGCACCGATCGTTATCGGCCGATTTTTCGTTCTTGCTCTTCTGTAGTGGTTGTTGTCTGTGTGCCCTGACCGCAGTATACGCCATTATATCCACCTATATATCTAGCGATATATCTATCTTTTATAATAGAGCTGTCAGTCAGTGTTAGGAGATTGTGCGTGCTGTCTGCGTGCTCTGAACGCAGTATACACCGCTATATCCACCTATATAGCTAAATATCTTGCTCGTTTAAATAGAGCTTTCAGTCAGTGTTAGGCCGCGTACACACGGGCGGACTGTCTGCCCAACTTAGTCCGCTGAACCGTGTTTCAGCGGACAATCCGCTCGTGTGTGGGCTTCAGCTGACTTTTTCAGCGGACAGTCCGACGGACTTTGTCTTTCGGAATTTCCGTAATTTTGTCCGCTGAAACTTGGTTTTGTCCGTCCAAACTTGGTTTCAGCGGACAGTCCACTCGTGAGTAGGCAAGTTGGACAGACTAAGTATGGCGCATGCTCAGAAAGGGTTTACACGGCCGAAGGTTGCATTGCAGTGTATAGGACGTCGTTTTTCTAGTCCCGTCGTACGTGCTGTACACGTCATCGCGCACGTTTTCAGCGGACTGTCTGTTCATCGTGTGTGGTCAAGTCCGTTCATTCAAAAGTTGAACGGACTGTCTGTCGGATTGTCTGACGAACTTAGTTGGGCGGACAATCCGCCCGTGTGTACGCGGCCTTAGGAGATTGTGCGTGCTGTCTGCATGCTCTGAAAAAGACGGACGGCAAAACAAATTATACAGGGGTGATAACCCTTCCCTATGTTTTCCAAAAAGCTTAAAAATAGTTTTTTTGACTGGAGCTACGCTTTAAAAATGTACCGGTTGAAAATTACAAACAGATTCAACTTAACACAACAAACCTACACAGTCCCTGTCTTGTTTGCACCGCCTGTATACTGCTGTTCTGAGTATATAGGGCCTGGGGGCTACACGCATTTCCTTTTTTTAATATGGGTACGGGGTTCCCCTTAATATGCGTACAAGACCCAAATAGGCTGGTAATGGGCAGGGAGGGCTACCCATGCCATGTTTCTCAAAGATTTTCAACCATATTGCAGGAACCAGATATAACATTAAAACCGCAAGCAGCTTTAAATGACGTTATTTCCGTTAAATGTCATTTGGTGCAGGGACTGTTCTAAACATGGGAAACACGTGGCACTTCACAGGCATACTACAGACACCCCCCAGGCACCATATTTAAAGGAATATTTCACTTTTTGTTTTCACTTTAATCGTCATTAAAATCAGTGCTCCCGCCAAAACGGCCGTTTTTAAAAGTTTTTTTTGCATTGACCCATGTCCCCTGGGGGAGGAGCCAGGTCCCCAAACCCTTTTTAGGACAGTATCTTGCATATTAGCCGTTAAAATTAACACTTTTCATTTCGAACGTTCGAGTCCCATAGACTTCAATGGGGTTCTAACGTTCGTACGAATTTGGGGTCTGTTCGAAAGTTCTGGTGCGAACCGAACCGGGGGGTGTTCGGCTCATCCCTAACCAGAGAGAGAGAGGAGCTGCATTACCAGAGAGAGAGGTGCTGCATTACCAGAGACAGAGGTGAGGCATTACCAGAGAGAGAGATGCTGCATTACCAGAGAGAGAGAGATGCTGCATTACCAGAGAGAGATGCTGTATTACCAGAGAGAGATAGAGGTGCTGCATTACCAGAGAGAGGGGTGCTGCATTACCAGAGAGAGAGGTGCTGCATTACCAGAGAGAGATAGAGGTGATGCATTGCCAGAGAGAGGTGTTGCATTACCAGAGAGAGAGGTGCTGCATTACCAGAGAGAGATAGAGGTGCTGCATTACCAGAGAGGAGCTGCATTACCAGAGAGAGGGGTGCTGCATTAACAGAGAGAGAGGTGCTCAATTACCAGAGAGAGGTGTTGCATTACCAGAGATAGATAGAGGTGCTGCATTACCAGAGAGAGGTGCTGCATTACCAGAGAGAGGTGCTGCATTACCAGAGAGAGAGGGGCTGCATTACCAGAGAGAGAGGGGCTGCATTACCAGAGAGAGAGGAGCTGAATTACCAGAGAGAGAGGTGCTGCATTACCAGAGAGAGAGGTGCTGCATTACCAGAGAGAGAGGTGCTGCATTACCAGAGAGAGAGAGGTGCTGCATTACCAGAGAGAGAGGTGCTACATTACCAGAGAGAGAGGTGCTGCATTACCAGAGAGAGAGGTGCTACATTACCAGAGAGAGAGGTGCTGCATTACCAGAAAGAGAGGTGCTGCATTACCAGAGAGAGGTGCTGCATTACCAGAGAAATATAGAAGTGCTGCATTACCAGACAGAGAGGTTCTGCATTACCAGAGAGAGATAGAGGTGCTGCATTACCAGAAAGATGGGCTGAATTACCAGAAAGAGAGGTGCTGCATTACCAGAAAGAGAGGTGCTGCATTACCAGAGAGAGAGGTGCTGCATTATGAGAGAGAGGGGCTGCATTACGAGGGAGAGAGAGGTGCTGCATTATGAGAGAGAGGGGCTGCATTACCAGAGAGAGAGAGGTGGTGCACTACCAGAGAGAGAGAGGTGCTGTGTTCAGGACTGCTGTTAGAAATAACGGGGCCCTGTACAGCCTACTGACAGCCCCCCTTTCCTTCCTGAATATATCAAATTATAATTTCACTAAAATGCCACGGGCTGTGCTTTGCAGCCATGGTAGAAATGACACCCCCATTGAACAAGACCCATTCAGGAGAACAGCATTGCTCTGCGGGGTGCTAGTGCAGGGTTACAGGTGTGAAATGCTGTTTGAAGAGCGATTCAAATGCTGACCGCTCTTCAGAGAGCAGAGCACATTTGAACAAATCCTTAATTGTTTTTAAAAAAGTGTTTTTTCAGAATTTGAATTTATTTTTTACTTTTTTTTTGTTTATTTATTTATTTTTTAAATTTTGTTAACTGCCCTGTTGGGGGGCTTTTGGTGAAATATCTGGGGTCTAAACACCCCCCCCCCGATGTCTCACTTTTAAGACAGAGAAAGGGACTGAGGACAGAGATTCATCAGCCCCTTTCTCTACAGCCTCAGCTGCACTGGAAAGTGAATGAATAAGAAGCACCCAGAGGCCTCCTGTTCATTCACAAACTGAAGCATAGTAAACACAGCTTCAGTTATGAATGAACACAGGAGTGATCCGTACTGATCGCTCACTGTGTTCATTCAGAAATAGAAGGGGCTGGTAAATAGGACATATTTACTGACCTCCCGCTCTCTATCCTGAAACATCCTCCTGGGTTTCCACGGGAACTTCTGGCAGGAGAGGAGAGAAGGAAAGCCGGAAGCACTGCAGGGGATGGGGGAACACAGTGGGCCTGGGACAGTGGGGGGGGGGAGCGCGGCACGCAGTGGGCCCGGCACAGCAGGGGAGGGGGGCACACAGTGGGTGCGGGCTAGCAGGGGAGGGGGGGCACACAGTTGGCCCGGGACAGCAGGGGAGGGGGGCACACAGTGGGCCCGGGACAGCAGGGGAGGGGGGCACACAGTGGGCCCGGGACAGAAGGGGATGGGGGGCACACAGTGGGTCCGGGACAGCAGGGGGACTGAGGACAGAGGCGGGTACACAGTGGGCCTGGGACAGCAGGGGGAGGGGGGCACACATTGGGCCTGGGACAGCAGGGGGAGGGGGGCACACAGTGGGCCTGGGATAGTAGGGGGAGGGGGGCACACAGTGGGCCTGGGATAGCAGGGGAGGAGGGCACACAGTGGGCCCGGGACAGCAGGGGGAGGGGGCACACAGTGGGCCTGGGACAGCAAGGGAGGGGGCACACAGTGGGCCCGGGACAGCAGGGGAGGGGGTGCACACAGTGGGCCCGGGACAGCAGGGGGAGGGGGGCACACAGTGGGCCTGGAATAGGAGGGGGAGGGGGACACACATTGGGCCCAGGACAGCCGGGGAGGGGAGCACAAAGCAGGCCCGGGACAGCAGGGGGAGGGGGGCACACAGTGGGCCTGGGATAGTAGGGGGAGGGGGGCACACAGTGGGCCCGGGACAGCAGGGGGAGGGGGGCACACAGTGGGCCCAGGATAGCAGGGGGGTGGGGGGCTCAGATACTGATCCTTCTGCAGCGCAGAGGAAGAAAAAGGAGGAGAAGGCGGCAGGGAGAGGCACAAGTTTGTCAATAAGGCAGTACAGCCGGCCCTCCTACTTGGCACGTTGGTTACATGAACATAACGAATACGAATTATCCACAAAACTAGATTACTTTTTATTATTATTATTATTATTTACTATAAATTTGTTCCGTTCCATTTGTTTAGATATGGCAATCGTTATTTCGGATAATTCATATTCGTTACGTTCACGTAACTTCGGATGAAAATGAAAGTTAGGAATTATCCGGAATAATAATAAATAACTATTAAATTAGAGGTATTGGAATTTCCTTTCAAATTTGGCTGTTAGAGAACGTAACGAATACGAATTTATGAATTATCCAAAATAACGAATGCCGTATCTAAACAAATGGGACTAATTTAATTTTTATTATTATTTACTATTAATTTGTTCCATTCCATCTGTTTAGATGCGGCATTTGTTATTTTGGATAATTCGTAACTTTTGTATAAATTCATATTCGTTACATTCACGTAACTTCGGATACATTTAAGGTTATTTAAGGTTTTAATAATTTAAAGTTATAATTTTTTTAATTTAAGGTTATGAATTATCCAAAATAAATGTGGCTGTTAGTGAACGTAACAAATACGGATTTAGCCAAAGTTACGAATTATCCGAAATAACGAATGCCATATGGAAACGAATGGAACAGAACAAAATTACTTTTCATGATTATTATTTACTATTAATTTTACATGCGGCGTTCGTTATTTCTGATCATTCGGAACTTCGGATAAATTCGTATTCGTTACGTTCACTAACAGCCAAATTTTGAAAGGAAGTTCCAATACCTATCATTTAATAGTTATTTATTAGTGGTTAGTTAGTTAGTTAGTTATTATTTAAAATTTTCTTATTATTGAATTTTGGGATTTTCGAATTTTCCGAACTTTTGGATTTTCAAATTTTTGGATTTTACAAATTTTCGAATTCCGAATTTTCCAATTTGCGATTCACGACTTTTCGAATTTCCGAAAGAATCAAAAGAACTAATTAAACAAAAACGAATGGACTTTTTTCGGCAGTGAGTGCTGTCCGAGGTCCAGCGTGTTAGTGGACATCCGCGCCATTCTTCTATTTCTCCGCACGCAGCCCGTCGTCCTTCCATTATGACAAAAAAAAAGGAACATTTATCCCCATTTAGCCGGCGTTACCATAGAAACAGAGACAGCCACACATATGTCCTCATGAAGACCCAATTTTCCTGTAATGTCTGAAGATATGAATCCCGCAATGACATTTTCCATGTGACCGCACACGGACAGGCCGCCGGGGGGAATCCCTTCCACAGACACCTCCGCCATCATTCCTCAACCCTACAGAATAAAATACAAAGCTTTCCTTCCATCCGAAAATTCGATTATTTTGTGGATTCCTCCCAAAGTATCATTTTTATTCATTTTTATTCTTGTTCTTCGGGGATCGCTCAGAATATGATGCGTCTGTCAATCATTGCCCATATATGGTGTGGACTATGGTACTTCTCTACTGAGTCAATGACATCACAGGGGGGTGGGGAATGTCACTTCATAATCCCCCCCCCCTGCTCAGTAAATTGGGGGTTCCCTTTTGCTGGTTCTCTTCACTCAATACTGACTGTGGATGTGGATGATAACAGGAGGACCGAGGATAAGAAATTCATTCGTTACATTTATCTGCTGATTGCTTCCCACCGTTCTGTAGAATTGTCACATTGTATCTCTTGTTAGGTTTGTATTTCCTATGCTCCTCACCGCCATCTACTGGCCGTGTATCTTACTGTCGTCTATAACAGGGGGTCTCCAAACTTTCTAAACATAGGGCCAGGTGGCTATCCTTTAAGCCTTAGTGTGGGGGGGGGGGGGGGGGACTGTGGCCAATGGGAGAAGAAAATGTCCTGCCTTTAGTGGGAGTAATGCTCCATGATTGGTTTTAAGGGGAGGAAAATAGTGCCCCATTATTGGTATCAGTGGGAGGAATAGTGCCCATCAATAGGAGGCATAGTGCCCCATCACTGGTGTCAGTTGGAGGAACAATGCCCCATTATTGGTGTCCATGGGAGGAATAGTGTCCCACATGATTGGTATCAGTGGGAGGAATAGTGCCCTATTTTTGGTATCGATGAGAGGCATAGTGCCCCATCATTGGTGTCAGTGGGAGGAATTGTGCCCCATCATTGGTGTCAGTGGGAGGAATAGTGCCACATCATTGGTGTCAGTGGGAGGAATTGTGCCCCATCATTGGTGTCAGTGGGAGGAATAGTGTCCCATTATTGGTGTCAGTGAGAGGAAGAGTGCCCCATTATTGGTGTCAGTGAGAGGAATAGTGCCCCATCATTGGTGTCAGTGGGAGGAATAGTAACCCATCATTGGTGTCAGTGGGAGGAATAGTGCCCCATCATTGGTATCAGTGGGAGGAATAGTGCCCCATCATTGGTATCAGTAGGAGGAATAGTGCCCCATCATTGGTATCAGTGGGAGGAATAGTGCCCCATCATTGGTGTCAGTAGGAGGAATTGTGCCCCACCATTGGTGTCAGTGGGAGGAATAGTGCCCCATTATTGGTGTCAGTGAGAGGAATAGTGCCCCATCATTGGTGTCAGTGGGAGGAATAGTGCCCCATCATTGGTGTCAGTAGGAGGAATAGTGCCCCATCATTGGTGTCAGTGGGAGGAATAGTGCCCCATCATTGGTGTCAGTAGGAGGAATAGTGCCCCATCATTGGTGTCAGTGGGAAGAATAGTGCCCCATCATTGGTGTCAGTGGGAAGAATAGTGCCCCAACATTGGTGTCAGTGGGAGGAATAGTTCCCCAGAGATCTGAGATCTGAGTTTTCGGGTCCTAAAGAGCTTCACAGACGCGACACATGAGATACTAAAGAGGTGGAACCACCTATGAACACACACTTGACTGTATGCATAGATGGCTGCTGGTGCTGTCCCCCCTCCTAGACTTGGTGTATTTTCCCATTGTGGACATGCATGTATTACTGGTGTCCTCCTGATGTCCAGCAGGATAAGCCGCGATCGCGCGCTCCGCGGGGCGATCGTTGGTGTGGTGTCAGTCTGACACACTGCATCTCCGATCTAGGTAAAGAGCCTCTGACGTAGGTTCTTTAGCATGTGATCAGCGGTGTCCAATCACATCTCATCACATGGTAACCAGGAAGTGCCGTGTATGGGCTTTTTCTCCACTCCCACTAACAGATGCCAGTAGAGGAGAGCCGATCGACCGCTCTCCTGACGGGGGGGGGGGGGGTCGGCACTGATTAATTATCAGTGCAGCCCCCCCAGGATGCCCACACTGGACCACCAGGGATGCCCATGCATGACCACTATGTATGCCCATCCATGACCACCAGGGATGCCCATTAGAGCTGCCAGTCAGTGCCCATTATAGATGCCAATCAGTGCCCATCAGTAATGCCTGCCAGTGCCTCCTCATCAGTGCCATCTATCAGTGTCCATCATTACTACCATCAGTGTCCATCAGTGCCACCTATCAGTGCACATCAGTGGAGCCTATCAGTGCCCATCAGTACCAGCTATAAGTACCCATCAGTGCAACCTTTCAGTGCCCATTAGTGTTGCCTATCAGTGCCATTTATGAGTTCCCATCAGTGCCGCCTATCAATGCCAATCAGTGCTGCATATCAGCGCCACATATCAGTGCCCATCAATGCCATTTATGATTTCGCATCAGTGCCGTCTATCAATGTCAATCAGTGCTGCATATCAGTGCCCATCAGTCCCACCTCATTAGTGACCATCAGTGCCACCTATAAGTACCCATCAGTGTGACCTTTTAGTACCCATTAGTGTCGCTTATCAGTGCCCATCAATGCTATTTATGATTTCCCATCAGTGCCGCCTATCAGTGCCCATCAGTGCTGCATATCAGTGCAACTTATCAGTGCCCATCAGTGCCACCTATAAGTACCCATCAGTGCAACCTTTTAGTGCCCATTAGTGACGCTTATCAGTGCCCATCAGTGCCACCTATGAGTGCCTTTTAGTGCTGCCTATCAGTGCCCATCAGTGCTGCATATTAATGCCTCATCATCTTATATTGTAAAGCGCTGCATAAACTGTTGGCGCTATATAAATAATAATAATCAGTGCCACCTCATTAGTGCCACCTCATCAGTGCCCGTCAGTGATGCCTTATCAGTGCCCATCAGTGAAGGAGAAAACATACTTATTTACAAAATTTTATAACAGAAACAAAGGGAAAAAAAAATCCCAAATTTTTGGTATTTTTTTATTTGTTTAGCAAAAAATAAAAGCCGCAGTGGTGATCAAATACCACCAAAAGAAAGCTCTATCTGTGGGAACAAAATTCTAAAAATTGTGTTTGGGTACAGTGTAGCACGACCGCGCAATTTCATTTAAAATGTGACAGCGCTGGAAGCTGAAAATTGGCCTGGGCAGGAAGGGGTGGAAGTGCCCCCCGGTATTGCAGCGGTCAAAGAAAAGAATACAGTCCCTACAGTCAAACATGGTGGAGGTTCACTGATGGTTTTGGGGTTGCTTTGCTGCTTCAGGCCCTGGATGACTTGACCATGTGCATTATGAAATCTGAAGACTACCAAAGAATTCTGGGGTGCAATGTAGGGCCAAATGTCAGAAAGTTGGGTTTCCGTCAGAGGTCATGGGTCTTACAGCAGGACTGTGACCCCCTCAAGCACACATCAGAAAGCACAGATAAATGGTTTTAGCCCTTGTACACACGGTCAAACATTCCGACAACAAAATCCGTCGGATTTTGTCCGACTGATTTTGTCCGAAACCGGTGTTGCATACACACGGTCGGACAAAGTTGTCGGAAAATCCGATCGTTCGTAACGTGATGACGTTTATTCGTTACGATGGGACTACATTCAGGCTAGTAGCCAATAGCTTTGGTCTAGGAATTTGATCTGAGCATGCGTGGCACTTTATCCGATCGGAATTCTCTACAAATGATGGGACAAAGTCCAATTGAATCATGTTGTCAGAAAATTTTATAGCCCAGCTCTAACACGTTGTCGGACGGATATTCCGACGGAAACAGTCCGATGGAGCCCACACACACGGTCGGATTATCCGACAACACGGTCCGATCCGTTGGAATATCCAACCGTGTGTACAAGGGCTAAGACAAAGTGCTGGAGAGAACTGAACTGGCCAGCAATGAGTCCATGAATGAATGAATGAATGAATGAATACTTGTATAGCGCACAATGCGAACTGAATCGCCTCTAGGCGCTGTGGCGAGCTTTGATCATCTGCTAAAAGAGGAAGGTCTTGAGTTTTTTCCAAAAGCCAGGTGATTTTCTTCCAGGCGGATGTTGATTGGTAGAGCATTCCATAGCCGAGGCTCTTGGACAGCGAATCTCCGATCACCCTTGGATTTATACCGGGCTTTGGGCACGAGGAGGAGGTTTTTGTTGGCTGATCGAAGACTGCGGTTTGGTGTGTAATGATTTATTTTCTCCATTAGGTATTGCGGAGCTTCTCTATGCACACATTTGTGGGTGAGGCAAAGGGTCTTGAACGTGATCCGATTTTTTACGGTTAGCCAATGTAAGCTCCTCATTGAAGGAGAGATGGATTCCCAGGGTTTTTTTCCTGTTATCAGCCTTGCCGCCGTGTTTTGGATCAGTTGTAATCGCGCAAGTTGATATTGTGGTAATCCTATGTAAAGCGAGTTTGCGTAGTCCAGTCGTGAATTAATGATTGTTCCAACTACCACTGCTTTGTCATTCTTTGGGATAAAAGGGATGAGTCTGCGAAGCATGCGCAGCAGATGGTGAGATCCACTGAATACAGATCCTATTTGCGCATCCATTGACATTTGTGCGTCTAAAATAACCCCGAGACTCTTGGCTTTGGTCTTTGGGGAGATAGTCTGCCCAAAGACGGTTCGTGGAGACCAGATCGAAATCCCATGGAGCTCCTGTGGGGAGATCTCAAAACAGTGGTTGGGAAAAGGAATCCTTCCAATCCGAGAGACCCGGAGCAGTTGGCGAAAGAAGAGCGGTCCAAAGTTCCAGTAGAGAGATGTAAGAAACTCATTGATGGTTACAGGTAGCAACTTATTTCAGTTATTATTTCCAAAGGGGTGTGCTACCAAATTTTAAAATGAGGGTGCCAATAATTCTGTCCAGTCCATTTTTGGAGTTTTGCGTGGAATGCGTCAGATTTGGTTTTTTGTTTCTCCACTTTTTTGTGTCTTACCGATACAAACACAAGAAATAAACATGAGAATGCCGAAACATTTGTAATTGTAACAATTTTCTGGGGTGAAGTGGTGCATTATCTGACAGAAATACAGGGGTGCCAATATTTTTGGCCATGACCTTATATATAAAACATACACACCATTATTTTTACAATTTTATATATATATATATATATATATAATTTTTTTTTTTTTTTAGGAGTCCCTTTAGGGGGCTTTGGTAAAATGCCAAGGGTCTAAACAGACCCCTGATGTCTTACTTTCGATGCAGAGAAAGGGACTGAGGACAGAGATTCCTCAGTCCCTTTCTCTGCAGCCTCAGCTGCACTGGTGAATGAATGAGAAGTGCTCTACTCTGTGCTGGGGAGCTTCACAGTTTCCTGTTCAACACCGTTTACTATGGTTCAATTGTGAATCGACAGATCATGTGACAGACTCACCCGGGACAGGGGCTTTTGGAGATAACTGGGAAACCTTTGTTTCAGCCCCCCATGTCCCTCCTATGTCTAAGTTACCCTGTGTCCTCCCTCCAAACCACCCACCTTAATGAATACAGCCAGAGGGGCCTGTTCACATGCCATCACCGCATAAAATTTAGCTTAGCATGGCAAGTTGACAAATTCAAAGCTCACCCATTAATTGATCAAGTCAATGGGGCTCTGCCACATTTGTGAGGCAAGCTCTTGGCTCCGGGGTTGCAGCATATTAGTCCCAATTAAGAAAACCAAAAAAAAAACTTTAAGAAGGTGGCCGGATCGCCTCCGGAACTCCTAAGACCCGGTTCACACTGAGGCAGCACGATTTGCAGAGCGACTGCCTCAGGCGACCGGGATCCGACTTTAGCGGCGGCTGGCAAAATGACTTCTGCATAGAAGTCAATGCAAGTCGCCCCAAAAGTAGTACAGGAACCTTTTTCTAAGTTGGAGCGACTTGAGTCGCTCCGATTAGAACGGTTCCATTGCACAGAACGGGACGCGACTTGTCAGGCGGCTAAGTCGCCTGACGAGTCGCCCCTGTGTGAACCGGCTCTAAGTGTGGTGGCTGCTTTGATGCACTCTGAAAAGCGTTCCACCGCAGATCCCTTTTCAGAGAATTGGCTAGTGTGAACGTCACCCTTACAAATTCTCCGTAATGAAAAGGAATTAATCCTCCGAGCCTCTTACCTGACACCCCCCCCCCCCCCGGTGACACCACAATCCTTGACCCTGCCCAGCCTTATTATCCTGGTCCATGTCCTGATATTCCCTGAAAAACAAAGCCTCCAAATTCCCCCCCCCCCCCCGACCGAGCGCCCCATCTGTTCCCCTCACAGCTGAGTCCTTTCTGCTTCAGATATTTCATACATCACATGCTCAGAATGACACAGATACCAACACAACATGGAAACATTCCTCAGTCCTATTCTGGGTTTATATACAGTGCCTTGCGAAAGTATTCGGCCCCCTTGAACTTTTCAACCTTTTGCCACATTTCAGGCTTCAAACATAAAGAGCAAAAAATTTAATTTTTTGTGAAGAATCACCAACAAGTGGGACACAATTGTGAAGTGGAACGAAATCTATTGGATATTTTAAACTTTTTTAGCAAATAAAAAACTGAAAAGTGGTGCGTGCAAAATGATTCGGCCCCTTTACTTTCAGTGCAGCAAACTCACTCCAGAAGTTCAGCGAGGATCTCTGAATGATCCAATGTTGTCCTAAATGACTGATGGTGATAAATAGAATCCACCTGTGTGTAATCAAGTCTCTGTATAAATGCACCTGCTCTGTGATAGTCTCATGGGTTCTGTTGAAAGCGCAGAGAGCATCATGAAGACCAAGGAACACACCAGGCAGGTCCGTAATACTGTTGTGGAGAAGTTTAAAGCCGGATTTGGATACAAAAAGATTTCCCAAGCTTTAAACATCCCAAGGAGCACTGTGCAAGCGATCATTTTGAAATGGAAGGAGTATCAGACCACTGCAAATCTACCAAGACCTGGCCGTCCCTCTAAACTTTCAGCTCAGACAAGGAGAAGACTGATCAGAGATGCAGCCAAGAGGCCCATGATCACTCTGGATGAACTGCAGAGAACTACAGCTGAGGTGGGAGAGTCTGTCCATAGGACAACAATCAGTCGTACACTGCACAAATCTGCCCTTTATGGAAGAGTGGCAAGAAGAAAGCCATTTCTCAAAGATATCCATAAAAAGTCTCGTCTAAAGTTTGCCACAAGCCACCTGGGAGACACACCAAACATGTGGAAGAAGGTGCTCTGGTCAGATGAAACTAAAATCCAACTTTTTGCCCACAATGCAAAATGATATGTTTGGCGTAAAAGCAACACAGCTCATCACCCTCAACACACCATCCCCACTGTCACACATGGTGGTGGCAGCATCATGGTTTGGGCCTGCTTTTCTTCAGCAGGGACAGGGAAGATGGTTAAAATTGAGGGGAAGATGGATGCAGCCAAATACAGGACCATTCTGGATGAAAACCTGTTGGAGTCTGCAAAAGACCTGAAACTGGGACGGAGATTTATCTTCCAACAAGACAATGATCCCAAACATACAGCAAAATCTACAAAGGAATGGTTCACAAATAAACGTATCCAGGTGTTAGAATGGCCAAGTCAAAGTCCAGACCTGAATCCAATCGAGAATCTGTGGAAAGAGCTGAAAACTGCTGTTCACAAACGCTCTCCATCCAACCTCACTGAGCTCCAGCTGTTTTGCAAGGAAGAATGGGCAAGAATTTCAGTCTCTCGATGTGCAAAACTGATAGAGACATACCCCAAGCGACTTGCAGCTGTAATCGCAGCAAAAGGTGGCTCTACAAAGTATTAACGCAAGGGGGCCGAATAATTGTGCACGCCCCACTTTTTTTTATTAGTTAAAAAAGTTTCAAAAATCCAATAGATTTCGTTCAACTTCACAATTGTGTCCCACTTGTTGGTGATTCTTCACAAAAAATAAAAATGTTATATCTTTATGTTTGAAGCCTGAAATGTGGCAAAAGGTCGAAAAGTTCAAGGGGGCCGAATACTTTCGCAAGGCACTGTGTATATATATATATATCTATATTTTTTTTTTACCACTTGCTTACTGGGCACTTAAACCCCCCTCCTGCCCAGACCAATTTTCAGCTTTCGGCGCTGACGCACTTTGAATGACAATTGCGCGGTCATACAACACCGTACCCAAACAAAATTTTTATCCTTTTCTTTCCCACAAATAGAGCTTTCTTTTAGTGGTATTTGATCACCTCTGGAGGTTTTATTTTTTGCTAAACAAACAAAAAAAGATAGAAAATTTTGAAAAAAAAATCATGTTTAATAGTTTGTTATAAAATTTTGCAAACAGGTAATTTTTCTGCTTCATTGATATGCGATGATGAGGCAGCACTGGTGGGCACTGATAGGTTGCCCTGATGGGCACAAATAGGCACAGTTAAGGTGGCACTGATGGGGACAGATGAGTTGGTAATGATGGCCACTAAGATGGTACTGATGGGTCCTGATGGGTGGCACGGGTGGGCACTGATAGGTACTACTGATAGATGGCACTGATGGGCACTGATAGATGGCACTGACAGCCACTGATAGGTGACACTGATGGGCACTGTTAGGCGGCACTGTTCAGGCACTAATTGTGGGTACTGACAGGTGGCACTGTGGGCACTGACAGATGGCACTGTGGGCACTGACAGGTGGCGCTAGTGGGCGCTGGTAGACGGCACTTGTAGGGGGCGCAGATGGGCACTGAGGAGATGGCGGCACATCACAGTGATCGGGACTGATGTCCCTCTCACTGCCACCGTTGATCGGCTTTTTTTTTTCTCCTCGCGCTGTCAGATTACCGGCTGTGTTGCCATCACATGATCAGCTGTCATTGGCTGACAGCTGATCACGTGATAAGGGGTCGGGATCGACCCCTTACTCCGATCTGTGATAGACTCGCTGATCACAGAGCTCGCTCTTTAGGGGGCGCGCAGGCCGCTCGTGCACGGGACGACGTCAATAGCGCGGATCTCTAGTGGTTAAACTATCAAATAAAAAGGAAACAGCAGAGTGTCAAAAGTAGTAACATTACAAAGTACCCAAACAAAATTGACGTCTTTTTTTTCCCCACAAATAGAGCTTTCTTTTGGTGGTATTTGATCACCTCTGCGGTTTTTATTTTTTGCACTATAAACAAAAAAAGAGCGACAATTTTGAAAAAAAAAAACACATTATTTTTAACTTTTTGCTATAATAAATATCCCCAAAAGATATACAGAAATGTTTTTTTTTTTCCCTCAGTTTAGGCCGAAACGTATTTTTCTACATATTTTTGGTAAAAAAATCACAATAAGCGTTTATTGATTGGTTTGCGCAAAAGTTATCGTGTCTACAAAATAGGGGATAGATTTATTGAATTTTTATTATGCATTTTTTTTTTTTTACTAGTAATGGCGGTGATCAGCGATTTTATCATGGCTGCGACATTATGGCGGACACATCGGACACTTTTGACACATTTTTGGGACCATTGGCATTAATACAGCGATCAGTGCTATAAAATGGCATTGATTACTGTAAAAATGTCACTGGCAGTGAAGGGGTTAACCACTAGATGGCGGGGGAGGGGTTAAGTGTGTCCTGGGGAGTGATTCTAACTGTGGGGCGGATGGGCTAGCACTGCCACGACACTGATCGCTGCTCTCGATGACAGGAAGCAGACGATCAGTGTCCTGTCACTAGGCAGAACGGGGAGATGCTGTGTTTAAATCGGCATCTCCCCGTTCTTCAGCTCCATGACACGATTGCGGGTATCCCTGTAGACATCGAGTCCGCGGGCACGGTCACGGAGCGCGCGGCAGGTGTGCACGTGGGAAATTCAAAGTAACATACGGGTGCGTTACTTTGCCCAGCCGCGCCATTCTGCCAACGTATAAGTACAGAAGCCGGCCAGCAAGCGGTTAATGGTACAGTCCAGCAGATTGGTATACATGACATTTTAATTATGTGCGTGTGGCTTGGTTTGGCAGATGTTTGAACACCCGCCCTTCTATAAAGATTGCCTGTATGCAGAGCCGGGACAAGAGGTGGGTAGAAGGGGCGGCTGTCCTGAGAACTGTGGTACCATGTGAGGTGGGGAGGAGCACCACAAGGAGCTAGGGGATTTGTGTTGGGGGGGGGGTAAGAATTGTTCTAGGAGGGCAAATTTGGGGAGGTGTGGTAGGAGCTGTGATTTCTGGGGATTTCTGTTGGGAGGGGTGCTGGGGGGAAGAGGCTTTGTGCTAGGTGGGGGGGTGGAGTTGTGTTATAAAAGCAATATGGTAGAGGGGAAATATTATTTTTGGGGGGGTGGGAAGGGTTTGTGCTAGTAGGGATGATTGGGGGTGTTTTTGCTAGGAGGGTAACGTTGTAGGAGGTTATGCACTAGGATAGAGGATTGGGGGTGAGATTTGTGTTGGAAGAGGGGGGTTTGGAGTGGGGGGGGAGAGGATTTGTGTTGGGGGGAAGAGGCTTTGTGATAGTAAGGGGGCATGGGGTTGTGCTATAAAAGCAATATGGTAGAGGGAAAATATTATTTTGGGGGGGGGGGGGGAAGGGTTTGTGCTAGTAGGAATGATTGGGGTTTTTTTTCCTTTTTAGTGTAAAGGATATGCACTAGGATAGGGGATGGGGGGGGGGGGATTTGTGTGTGTTGGAAGAGGGGTATTTGGAGTGGGGGGGATTTGTGTTAGGAGGGGTGTTGGGGGGGAAGAGGCTTCGTGCTAGGAAGGGGGGATAGGGTTGTGCTATCAAAGTAATATGGCAGAGGGGAAATATTATTTTTGGGGGGTGAGAAGGGTTTGTGCTAGTAGGGATGATTGGGGGTGTTTTTGCTAGGAGGGTAAATTTGTAGGAGGATATGCACTAGAATAGGGGATGGGGGGGGATTTGTGTTGGGAGGGGCGTTGGGGGGGAAGAGGCTTTGTGCTAGGAGAGGGGGGATGGGGTTGTGCTATCAAAGTAATATGGTAGAGGGGAAATGTTATTTTTTGGGGGGGGGGGGTGGGAAGGGTTTGCGCTAGTAGGGATGATTGGGGGTGTTTTTGCTAGTAGGGTAAATTTGTAGAGGATATGCACTAGGATAGGGGATGGGGGGGGGGATTTGTGTTGGAAGAGGGGGATTTGGAGTGGAGGAGGGGGGATTTGTGTTGGAAGGGGTGTTGGGGGGGAAGAGGCTTTGTGCTAGGAGAGGGGGGATGGGGTTGTGCTATAAAAGCAATATGGTAGAGGGGAAATATTATTTTGAGGGGGGGGGTGGGAAGGGTTTGTGCTAGTAGGGATGATTGGGGGTGTTTTTGCTAGGAGGGTAAATTTGTAGAAGGATATGCACTAGGATAGGGGGTGGGGGGATTTGTGTTGGAAGAGGGGGATTTGGAGTGGGGGGGGGATTTGTGTTGGAAGGGGTGTTGGGGGGGAAGAGGCTTTGTGCTAGGAGAGGGAGGATGGGGTTGTGCTATAAAAGTAACATGATAGAGGGGAAATATTATTTTTTGGGGGGGGGGGGGTGGGAAGGGTTTGTGCTAGTAGGGATGATTGGGGGTGTTTTTGCTAGGAGGATAAAGTTGTAGGATGATATGCACTAGGATAGGGGATTGGGGGGTGGGAATGATTTGTGTTGGAAGAGGGGGGTTTGGAGTGGGGAGGGAGAGGATTTGTGTTGGGAGGGGTGTTTCTTGTGTGTGGGGGGGGGTTTGTGCTGGAGGCATATGCGGAGAGAGAGGATTTGAGCTGGGGGAGGGCAAAGACTTGTGCTGGGTGGGGGAATTTCAGCAGGGGGCAAATTTGTCCTGGGAGGAGGGATGAGCATGCAGGGAGGGTTTTTTTTGCTGACATATAATGAGTGCTAGCTCTTGTGCCAAGACCTCTTTCTACTATATTACTTATAGGAAGATTTTTGCTCCAGCCTGATCACATCTGCATGGTTATCAATCACTTGTCTCCCGAGGGAAGCTGACGATTGAATATCCCTCATAATGGTTGTGTTATATTCCCGGCCCCATGGGATCCGTCTCTGTCTCAGGCAGCTCAGCGCCGTATCGTTAGCGGGGCGCGGGGCGCGGAGCACGGAGCCGCACCACAGGAGCATGCAGTTTATTAATTGATTTTATGTGGAGTATAATAAGGTCTCAGCGAGGGCAGCTGGATCTCCCCGGGGTCTGATTGGTGGGATTCTCCCAAGAGAGCACATCCAATCCGTAACAGGAAATGAGAGAAAATGACTTTTCCATATAACATTTTCTGGTATCGTTATTCCGATTTGTTGGAGGGGGGTGACAGCGCTGCTCTGATTCCCACAATAATAAGGTCTCCTTTCATTATTCTCCGAAAACTGGTTGGTCTGGTTGGGCCGTCCTGTAAGGCTGCCAATGGATTGACTATAGCTTGGTTTCTAGGCTAGGTTCACACGCTGTGGGGGGGTATAGTGCAATAATATGCACTTCGTCCTCAACATCACGGACTGTGGAAAGTTTTGCATTTCGTTTGGACATCAAGGTCCCGGAAGTCTGGAGGAAGCTGGAGGAAGAGCGGAGAGGCCCAGAATCCAAGTTGCATGAGGTCCGGTGTGAAGTTCCCACAGTCGGTGATGATTTGAGGAGCCGTGTCATCTGCTGGTGTTGGCCCCACTGTGTTTTATCAAGTCCAAAGTCAGTGAAGTCCTCTACCAGGAAATTCTAGAGCTCCTCGTGCTCGTGCTTCCCTCTGCTCACCAGCTTTATGGGGATGCTGATTTCATTTTCCAGCACCTTCCCACGCTGCCAAAAGTACCAATACCTGGTCACATGATCGTGGTATCGCTGTGCTTGATTGGTCAGCAAACTCGCCTGACCTAAACCCCATAGAGAATCTGTGGGGGATTGTCAAGAGGAAGATGAAAGACACCAGACCCAACAATGCAGACAAGCTGAAGGCCACTATCAAAGCAACCTGGGCTTCCATAACACCTCAGCAGTGCCACAGGCTGATTACCTCCATGCCACGCCACATTGGTGCAGTAATTCCTGCAAAAGGAGCCCCGACCAAGTATTGAGTGTATACCAGTGGCAGCTGGTGCTCAAAATTTTTGGAGGGCGCAAACAAGCTGTAAAATTCTTAAAAAAACCCCATCAATGGCAGCCACTGTGCCATCAAACGCAGCCACTGCGCCATCAAACACAGCCACTGTGCCCATCAATTGCTGCCACTGAGCCATCAAATGCAGCCACTGAGCCATCAAACGCATCCACTGAGCCAGAAAACGCAGCCACTGTGCCCATCAATTGCTGCCACTGTACCATCAATCACAGCCACCGAGCCATCAATCGCAGCCACTGAGCCATCAATTGTAGTCACTGAGTCATCAATCGCAGCCACTGAGCCATCAATCGCATCCACTGAGCCATCAATTGCAGCCACTGAGCCATCAAACGCATCCACTGAGCCATCAATCGCAGCCACTGAGCCATCAAACGCATCCACTGAGCCATCAATCGCATCCACTGTGCCATCAATCGCATCCACTGTGCCATAAATCGCATCAACTGTGCCATTAATCTCAGCCACTGAGCCATTAAACCCATCCACTGAGCCATCAATCACAGCCACTGTGCAATCAATCGCAGCCACTGTGCCATTAATCGCAGCCACTGAGCCATCAAACGCATCCACTGTGCCATTAATTGCAGCCACTGAGCCATCAATCACAGCCACTGTACCATCAGTCGCAGCCACTGTGCCATCAAACGCATCCACTGTGCCGTTAATTGCAGCCACTGTACCATCAATCACAGCCACTGTGCCATCAATCGCAGCCACTGAGCCATCATACACATCCACTGAGCCATCAATCACAGCCACTGTGCCATCAATCACAACCACTGTGCCATCAATTGCAGCCACTGAGCCATCATACACATCCACTGAGCCATCAAATGCATCCACTGTGCCATCAAATGCAGCCACTGTGCCATATCAAATGCTGCCAGTGTGCCCCCCGCCGTCTGCACTTACCTTTCCCGTGGGACAGCTCCTCGATATCTTCTCCCATCCTCTCCACCCATCCTCTGCTATGATTGGGCGCCTGGCGTTCAATCGCAGCGCCTGATGTTACAGCCAATCAGGCGATGGGTAACAGATCCGAGCACAGGGGCGGACTGACCATTCGGCCACTCGGGCACTGCCCGAGGTCCCTGGGCCACTAGGGGGCCCCATCAGGGTTGCCAGCCTCAGTAAAACCAGGGACAGTATGTAAAAATCTGTGTTTTCTTTACATCTGTCTCTGAAATGTCCCTTACCGACATCCTAAAAATCCTGAAATTATAGCTGCCCCACCTCTCCAGTACCCATAATCTCCTAATGCCTGGGGGCCCCATAATCTCCTAATGCCTGGGGACCCCATGAGTTGTCAGTCCGCCCCTGACCGAGGACCCGATTGGCGGAGAGGCGGTTTAGTGTTAGGAATCAAATATTAATTCGCTTTTCTAACACAGCTGAGTGACCTGCGAACGCTCCCAGCTTGGCGCTCATAGGTCACGATTTTGGACGCCTATTAGAGCCTATGGCTCTACTCAGGTGATTCAACCCCCCCCCCCCCCCGCTGCTGTAATTCAGGCGCCCTGTGCTGAAAAAGGAGCCGGGCGCCTGAATAGGGGGTGGCAGTGGCAGCCATAGATAGATTTATGCAATGCATGAATCTGTTGGTGTTAGAGGGGGGTTACACAGTTACATACCGGTAGTAGGTGAAGTTGAAAAAAGACACAAGTCCATCAAATGTGTGTGATTATATGTCAGTATTACATTGTATATCCCTGTACGTTGCGGTCGTTCAGGTGCTTATCTAATAGTTTCTTGAAACTATCAATGCCCCTCCGCTGAGACCACCACCTGTGGAAGGGAATTCCACATCCTCGCCGCTCTCACAGTGGCAGGAGAGAGGGGGCGGCGCCCGTGCGCCCTTAATGCCCGGCCTGCCACTGGTGCATACTATACTGTACATGGACAGACTTTTCATTGAGCCAACATTTCTGTATTAAAAATCCTTTTTTTATTTATTGGTCTTAGTAATATTCTAATTTTCTGAGATATTGAATTTTGGGGTGTCACTGGCTGTAAGCCACAATCATCAAAATATTTCACTCTGTGGGTAATGTATCTATATATATAATATATATAATATATGAGTTTCACTTTTTAATTGAATAAATAAATTAACTTTTTGCTGATATTCTAATTGTATGATCTGCTCCTTATATACTGTATATCTTTCTAAGCTCAGCTTTATTCTCTTTCTGAATTCCCCCATTGAAGGGATTGGCGCTAATTTATTTTTATTTTTTTTCTTTATAAGGGACATTTATATATCTCTATATGAGGTTATTATTGCCCCCGTTAATCTCCTATCCTCATAATGAATTCTGGAATAAATTGCCCCCCCCTCCCCCTCAGCTGTATAATGACAATTTGCAGCAGCGGAATATGGCGGGCTGTCACTCTCCTCCATCAGGGATGCGGGAAATGAATTTATCCTTCTGAGATTTCATCTTCTATTTCTGTCCGAAATGACGGGATCTCATTATCCGCTGACACCTCGGATTGATTTCCCCCCCTTGTCTTCAGGGGGGGGCATGCTTCTCTGGAGAGGTCCCCCCGGGAGTGCCGAGATGGTGACCGCACAGTGTGCCCGCGTTAATTACACATCTATCACGTACATAGAGAGCGCTTATTCACCGCAAATACAAAAACAATTACGCAATATTTCTGCAATCCGAAATTTATTCCCTGGCGATCGATACGCAATTCGCTTCCATGGAAGAAAACATGGCAGCCGCGCACCGCAGGCGTAAATGGAAATGGTTTATGTCGTTAAATATAAATTGCCCGACGAAATATCATTCTGGAAATGTTATGTATGCTGATGCTGACCGCACTTGTTACATTATACAATCAGATTGAATAATTCAGTTTGTTAATGTGGTGCCACCATGTCATGGTGCCATGTCTTTTTTCCAATTCTTGTTTTCAAGGCTGTAGGTCCAGGAAATAGACGGGGGGCCAAGTGATGATGCCCAGGGCTGGGGCAAGGGGTGGGCAGAAGGGACAGCTGCCTCGGGCACAGGGGGTAGGGGAGGGGCATTTCCCCACCCAATGCAAGCTCCACATCAGTGGCTAGCAACCAATAGACATGTGCATTCCTTTTCGTCCGAATTTCGGGTATTTTCGTTATCGTTTTAACAAACGATAACGAACGTGCATAATCCGAAAACCGAAAGATCTGACATAAACAAATGCTTTATTTTCATTTTAGTTGCGACAACAGTTCGATATAGATAGGAGATTTGACATGATGCTGACAATAGCGATCTGTGTCCATCAAACCTGTGGTCGAATGTGCCTAACCTTCGCTCTATTAGTCTAAGATTATTCTACATAGAGAGAAAAGATTTGACATAGAGAGAAAAGATTTGACATAGAGAGAAAAGATTTGACGTAGAGAGAAAACATTCGATATAGAGAGAAAAGATTCAACATTATAGAGACAATAGCAAAAAAGGTTGAATGTGCCTAACCTAACGCTATTAGTCCAAGATTATTTGACATAGAGGGAAAAGATTCGACATAGAGAGAAAAGATTCGACATAGAGAGAGAAAAGATTCAACATAGAGAGAAAAGATTCGACATAGAGAGAAAAGATTCGACATAGAGAGAGAAAAGATTCCACATAGAGAGAAAAGATTCCACATAGAGAGAAAAGATTTGACAAAGAAAGAAAAGATTTGATATAGAGAGAAAAGATTCGACATAGAGAGAAAAGATTCGACATAGAGAGAAAAGATTTGACGTAGAGAGAAAAGATTCAACATAGAGAGAAAAGATTCGATATAGAGAGAAAAGATTCCACATAGAGAGAAAAGATTTGACAAAGAGAAAAAAGATTTGATATAGAGAGAAAAGATTCGATATAGAGAGAAAAGATTCGACATTATAGAGACAATAGTAAAAAAGGTTGAATGTGCCTAACCTAACTCTATTAGTCCAAGATTATTCCACATAGAGAGAAAAGATTTGACATAGAGAGAAAAGATTTGACATAGAGAGAAAAGATTTGACGTAGAGAGAAAACATTCGACATAGAGAGAAAACATTCGATATAGAGAGAAAAGATTCAACATTATAGAGACAATAGCAAAAAAGGTTGAATGTGCCTAACCTAACGCTATTAGTCCAAGATTATTTGACATAGAGGGAAAAGATTCGACATAGAGAGGAAAGATTCGACATAGAGAGAGAAAAGATTCGACATAGAGAGAAAAGTTTCGACATAGAGAGAAAAGATTTGACATACAGAGAAAAGATTCTACATTATAGAGACAATAGCAAAAAAGGTTGAATGTGCCTAACCTAACTCTATTAGTCCAAGATTATTCGACATAGAGAGAAAAGATTCGACATAGAGAGAAAAGTTTTGATATAGAGAGAAAAGATTCGACATAGAGAGAAAAGATTCCACATAGAGAGAAAAGATTTGACAAAGAGAGAAAAGATTTGATATAGAGAGAAAAGATTCGACATAGAGAGAAAAGATTCGACATAGAGAGAAAAGATTTGACGTAGAGAGAAAAGATTCAACATAGAGAGAAAAGATTCGATATAGAGAGAAAAGATTTAACATTATAGAGACAATAGCAAAAAAGGTTGAATGTGCCTAACCTAACTCTATTAGTCCAAGATTATTCGACATAGAGGGAAAAGATTCGACATAGAGAGAAAAGATTTGACATAGAGAGAAAAGATTCGACATAGAGAGAAAAGATTTGACAAAGAGAGAAAAGATTCGACATAGAGAGAAAAGATTCGACATACAGAGAAAAGATTCGACATACAGAGAAAAGATTTGACATACAGAGAAAAGATTCTACATTATAGAGACAATAGCAAAAAAGGTTGAATGTGCCTAACCTAACTCTATTAGTCCAAGATTATTCGACATAGAGAGAAAAGATTCGACATAGAGAGAAAAGTTTTGATATAGAGAGAAAAGATTCGACATAGAGAGAAAAGATTCCACATAGAGAGAAAAGATTTGACAAAGAGAGAAAAGATTTGATATAGAGAGAAAAGATTCGACATAGAGAGAAAAGATTCGACATAGAGAGAAAAGATTTGACGTAGAGAGAAAAGATTCAACATAGAGAGAAAAGATTCGATATAGAGAGAAAAGATTTAACATTATAGAGACAATAGCAAAAAAGGTTGAATGTGCCTAACCTAACTCTATTAGTCCAAGATTATTCGACATAGAGGGAAAAGATTCGACATAGAGAGAAAAGATTTGACATAGAGAGAAAAGATTCGACATAGAGAGAAAAGATTTGACAAAGAGAGAAAAGATTCGACATAGAGAGAAAAGATTCGACATACAGAGAAAAGATTCGACATACAGAGAAAAGATTTGACATACAGAGAAAAGATTCTACATTATAGAGACAATAGCAAAAAAGGTTGAATGTGCCTAACCTAACTCTATTAGTCCAAGATTATTCTACATAGAGAGAAAAGATTCAACATGAAGATTCGGCAAAGCAGTCACCGTGAGCGGACATTTATGGTCAAATGCTCCGCCCATAGGCTACAGAAGAATTCTAATGTTGGTTGACTAGTAATAATAATTAATAAATATCATTATTATTAGTGTCATACAACATTAGAATTCTACTATAGCTTGTAGGCGGAACATTGGACCGGAAATGTACGATCGCGGCCGTCGTACAGTTTAGCTGCTCCGTCGAATCTTCTTAGAACTTTTGACAGACACCATAAGCCTTCCATGACAGATTCTACCTTAAAGGGGTTGTAAAGTAAAAATTTGTATTTTTTTAAAATAACAAACATGTCATACTTACCTCCACTGTGCAGCTCGTTTTGCACAGAGTGGCCCCGAACCTGCTCTTCTGGGGTCCCTCGGTGGCTGTCTCTGCTTCCTCCCGCAGGTGCTTCTCACGTTAATGCGAGCTCCCTCGCATTGGTGAGAAGCACTGCGGGCGCGCTCCCGTGATACAGCCGGCGGCTATAGCCGCTCGCTGTATCACAAGGCCCCGCCCCCCATAGAATGCATTAAGGTGAAAAAACATTTACCTTTACAACCCCTTTAATTATTTCGGATTTTCGGACGAATGCATTTTTTGTCGAAACAAAATAAATAAAAAATAATTTCGGGAGTAACTAAATACAATTTTTTTTTTGGACGAAAACGAAATTTTGAAATAAAATATTTCAGTGTGCACATGTCTAGCAACCAATGGGCTGCGGCTTGTTGTCTGCTCTGACAGCCAGGGGCGTATCTACTTGGGGTAAACAAGGCGTTTGCCTTGGGCGGCATTTTTCAGGGAGGGGAGTGGCACCACCGCCCCCAGGCAGAGGCGGCTCTTTGACCACCTTTTGGTTGTACCGGGATGATATGCAGCTGCAGGCATCACCCCAGTATTGTTTTTTTTAGAGCCGGCGGTCGGCTCTCTTGTAATAGCAATCAGAGCAGCTTACTAGCCGCTCGATTACTATTACAACTGGTGGGAGAGGATGCCCCCCCCTCCCCCCTCCTTCCACCTTCCGCGGCTCTCTCAGGCTCTCCCATCCCTCCGGGAGACCTGAGCAACCAGCTGGTGCTTTTTCCGGCTGGCCGGACAGCCAAGCAAAGACGGGATCGGCTTTGAGGGGCTGTTTGTGGTAGACCGAAGGGCCCCAGTTTTCGATTTTACGAATCTTCAAATTAACGAATATTCAGAAAAATTTGTTGAACGGGTTTTCGTTAATTCGGATATTTCCAAATTAATTAATTTGTCGAAAATTTGTTAACAAAACAATTTGGAACGAAACGAATTGCACATGTCTAGTGGTTGGAGTGGCTGAGGCCACATTCATCCACATACTAAGGCACTGGGTTGGTGAGTGGCTCCTTTTCTTCTCTTTGATAAGACCTATTACGTTGTTACAGGGTGATGTCAGCACAGGCGTTTCCCCTGAAGACGTGAGCACGAAATACGTTGGGAGGAGCCCTCTTTCATTCGTGGAAGAGGGAGGACCCAGAACGGTTGTAACCCCTTTAATGAGCAGGAATCTGATGCAGCTTGCAGGCAGGGTTCAATATTGAGTTGGCCCCACCCTTTGCAGCTAGAACAGCTTCAACTCTTCTGGGAAGGCCGTCCACAAGGTTTAGGAGTGTGTCTATGGGAATGTTTGACCATTCTTCCAGAAGTGCATTTGTGAGGTCAGGCACTGATGTTGGATGAGAAGGCCTGGCTCTCAGTCACCGCTGTAATTCACCCCAAAAGTGTTCTGTTGGGTTGAGGTCAGGACTCTGTGCAGGCCAGTCAAGTTCCTCCACCCCAAACTCGCTCATCCATGTCTTTATGGACCTTGCTTTGTGGACTGGTCCAAATCATTTGGTGGAGGGGGGATTATGGTGTGTGGCGGTTGTTTTTCAGGGGTTGGGCTTGGCCACTTAGTTCCAGTGAAGGGAACTCTTAAGGTGTTAGCCTACCAAGACATTTTGGACAATTTCGTGCTCCCAACTTTGTGGGAACAGTTTGGGGACGGCCCCTTCCTGTTCCAATATGACTGCCCACCAGTGCACAAAGCAAGGTCCATAAAGACATGGATGAGCGAGTTTGGAGTGGAGGAACTTCACTGGTCTGCACAGAGTACTGACCTCAACCTGACAGAACACCTTTGGGATCATCCAACATCAGTGCCTGATCTCACAAAATGCTCTTCTGCAAGAATGGTCAAACATTCCCATAGACACCCTCCTAAACCTTGTGGACGGCCTTCCCGGAAGAGTTGAAGCTGTTATAGCTGCAAAGGGCGGAGCAACTCAATACTGAACCCTACGGACTAAGACTGGGATGCCATTAAAGTTCATGTGCGTGTAAAGGCAGGTGTCCCGATATTCAATTGTGTTGTGTTTGGCCACCTGTGCGGGTATTGTGCAACATTTCCATCGGAGATCTGGGCCTCTCAGCTGACAATCATTCACAATGTATTAGCGGGACATTCCTGGGCCGCCGCCCCCCCCCCCCCCCGGTGTTGTGAATAGCACCTTCCCTAATACTGGAGGACGGGCGTCCCCGGGAGGTGGGGAGCAGCGAGGACGACTCGCAGGGGGTAGATTCGGTGACATCAATATGCAGGAATGTGACATCTATACACGAGGTCTGAGCCGAGAGCCGGAGGATGACAATGGCCCCCATCCTGCCCCCCCGCAGCCGTTACTGCACAAGCAGCGCCCTTTGTCTGAGAAGAATTGCTCCTTTCACCGGCCCTTCTGGTGCCATTGTCCTCGTCCACAATGAGACCGGCCTGACGGCTTATCATCGGCCTTCCCAGAGAAAGACACTTTGTTTGCTGTGGTACGAGGACGGACCGCGTCGGGGGGGGGGGGGGAGAGACACATGGGAGGGTGACCTCCATACAACATCCGGCTGGATCCCTCAGGAAAAGTTGCAGAACTTTCTACAAGAGTTGCCTTTTGATGAGTGAGATGGGTGGGGGTGGGGGGGGGGTCCACAGCTTCTCACCCTGAGGCTTCCCTGACACCGGGCCCTATTTACTAAGGGCCCTTTATGCACTTTTCCTAACCTTAATAATATGTGGTGTTCCCATCTCTGCACTGTTTTTAAATGTCGGCCAACTGATCATTATTTCCTTGAGATGTGCAGAATAACAGATCAGAAACGCGTTACAACGCACATACAAAACGCGTTACAACGCACATACGAAAAATGCGTTACGACGCACATATGAAACGCGTTACACCTTGCATCCGAAAGAAGATGCAGCTGAATTAAAGACGCCTAGATGTGAAAGGAGCTGGGCATGCCGTCGCACTAATTATGGGTGAAAAACAGTGCCTGGACAAGGTCATCTAGAGTCCAGGGCAAACATGCCTAATTGCCCCCCCCCCAGATGCATGAGCATTATGCGCCCCTCAAATTTTCTCTCCAAGTAAATCCCCCCTCCTAGCAAAAATCCCCCCTTCTTCTCATTCCACATATGATCCCAGCACAATTCGCCCCCCCAAAAAAGCAAATGCCCCCTTCCTAGCACAGATCATTTACCCCTCAAAATCCCCCCTCCTAGCACAAATCCCCCTCCCACAATCCTCCACAATGCCCCCCCAAAAAATTCCCCTCATAGCTCAAATACCCCCCAAACATCCCTGCTAGTACAATTTCCCCCTGTCCCCAAAAAATATCCCTCCTAGCACAAAACCCCTCCCCCCAAATTACCTTTTCTAGCAAGAAAAAAACCCCAAATCCCCCCTCCTAGAAAACACCCTCCTCCCCTATCCCTCCTCTTAGCACAATTACCCCCCCCCAATCCCTACTCCTAGCACACCTCCCCAAATTTGCCCTCTTAAAACAATTCTTACCTCCTAATGCCCTTCAAATCTCCTCCCCCGATCTCCTTGTGGTGCCCCCAGCTCACATGATTTCTGCAATGCCCAGGGCAGCCGCCCCTCGTGCCCCCCCAAAAAATGTCCTCATAGCTCAAGTACCCCCCAAACATTCCTGCTAGCAAAATCCCCCCCCTCTCCCCCAAAAATTCCCCTCCTAGCACAAATCCCCTCCCACCAAATTACCTTTTCTAGCAAACCTCCCACCCTCCCTAAAGCCCCTCCTACAACACAACCTCTTCCCCATCCCTCCTCTTAACACAATTACCCCTCCCCCCCTCAAATCACCACTCCAAGCACACCTCCCCAAATTTGCCCTCTTAGACCAATTCTTACCTTCTGATGCCCACCAAAGCTCCCCCCCCATCTCCTTGTGGTGCCCCCCATCTCACATGATACCACAGTGCCCAGGGCAGCCGCCCCTCCTGCCCACCCCTTGTCCCGGCCCTGGTGAATAAGCAGCTCATGTGCTTGAAGAATTAGACTCTGTTCACGCATAGAGGTGCGACCAATCGCGGGCGCGGTTCTGTGGCAGCCCATTCATTTCAATGCATGAGGAAGGCGGAAACAAAGTCCCAGACTCTTTTTCTCAAAAACGCAGCGCACTGAACCTCATGGCGCTGCTGCACGGTGCAGTTTGGCGCACACAAAAATGCATGCGTGTGCAGAGGCACAGGGGCGCCATTAACCATTAATGCACCACCACGCCTCTGTTAAAGGGCAACGCGTTTCTCAGAATTTCAGGAGATCGCGTCATTTTGGGCGCATTCCCAATATGCAAATCTTTACATACCGCCAGTGAGGTGACTGCCCATACACAGAGAGGAAACAGATTAGACATGTGCAATTTGCTTCGTTACGAATTAATTTTTTTAAACATTTTCGACAAATTCGTCAATTTGGAAATATCCGAATTAACGCAAACCCATTTAACAAATTATTATTAATTTGTTACATTACATTCGTTTAGATGCGGCATTCGTTATTTCAGATAATTCGTATTCGTTACGTTCGCTAACACTCAACTAATACCTACAATTTAATACTTAGTCATTTATTATTTATTATTAGCTAGTTATTATTTCAGATTTCTAGAATTTTCGGGCTTTCGGAGTTTCTTTTTTTTTTCGATTTCCGCTCTTTTGAATTCTCGTTCTTATTTTCGAATATATTCGATTTTACAAAATTTTTCAAATTGTGAATTCCGGAAATTTTCGGATTTCCAAATATTTGAATTTCCGAAAGTTCCGAAGATTTCCACAATTGTTTTCGAATTTTGAATTTGCAAATTTTCCAAAATGTTTTGAATGTACGAATTTTCGAATATTTGAATTTACGAAGATCTACGAAATTTTTAGAATTTTTAATGTGCGAATGTTCAAATTTACGAATTTGACGAAATTCGTAAAAAAAAAACCTAATTCGGAACGAAGCGAATTGCACATGTCTAACTGCCACTATTTTATTCTCAAGGGGGGCCCTGTTTTGTGGGGGAGGGGGGGGGATTTACAGCACTTCCTAGCAAAAAAAAAATGTGTGCAAGAAAAAAAATAAAATTGCCCTGGTAGGCGTGGTTCATTAATTTCTTTTAATTTAAGAAAATAATATACTTTCGTTGGGGGGGGGGGGGGGGGGGGGTTTACAGCACTTTCTAGCAACAAAAAAAAATAATAATAATAATAATAATTAAAAAAAAGTAGATTCTAGCATGTGTGTAAGAAATAAAACAAAATTGCCATGGTAGGCGTGGTTCATTAATTTATTTTAATTTCAGAAAATAATATACTTTGGTGGGAGGAAGGGGGGGTTACAGCACTTTCTAGCAAAAAAAAATAAAAATAAATAAAAAAAGCAGATTTTAACATGTGTGCAAGAAATAAAAAAATTGCTCTGGTAGGCGTGGTTCATTAATTCCTTTTAATTTTAGAAATTAATAATATACTTTGGTGGGGGGGGGGAGGGGGGGGGGTTACAGCACTTTCTAGCAAATAAATAAATAAATTACCAGATTTTAACATGTGTTCAAGAAATAAAAAAGATTGCCCTGGTAGGAATGGTTCAATAATTTCTTTTAATTTTATAAAATAAAAATATATTTTGGTGGGGGGGGGGGGGGGGGTTGCAGCAATTTCTAGCAAAAAAAAAAGAATCAGATTTTAACATTAAAAAAAAAAAAAATTCCCTGGTAGGTGTGGTTCATAAATTTTTTATTTTTTTTTGTCTTTTTCGATCCTGAAGATGTAACAATGTAACAATTCTATTTGTTATTTGATGAGATGGTCGGTCTATTTATTTATTGATGGATGGAGATCTTCCTCCGGATCCCGCAGCTCACACAGCAGCCATGTGGAGTGCTGCAAGCAGATTTTGCTGGTGCCCCCCCCCCCTCCTCCCTTATATTTGATGTCGGGGGAGGGGAGCTGATCCCGCAGGCATTATCAGAAGAGTATTTAACCGTATAAACAGTGTCAGCCTTGTGATCCCACACAGGTTGTTAATCTCCGATTACACGGCGCGGAGCCTATTAATATTCCCCCATTTATCCGGCAGCTGCCTCCGCCTCTCCCATCTCTTCCCAGGATTAACAATCCGTCATCTCAGTGTGCCCGGCCCTCCATCGGCCTCTCCCGGGCCCCCTTCATCCCGTCCCTAATTGCCCACCGCCGTACCCATCATCCCGTCTCTAATTACCCTCTGCGCCACCCCATCATCCCGTTCCTAATTGCCCCCACCACCCCCATCATCCCATCCCTAATTGCCCCTGCTGCCCCCATCATCCCATTCCTAATTGCCCCTGCCGCCCCCATCCCCCGTCCCTAATTGCCCCCACCGCCCCATCATCTCGTTCCTAATTGCCCCATCATCCCGTCCCTAATTGCCCCCACTGCCCCCATCATCCCGTCACTAATTGCCCCTGCTGCCCCATCATCCCATCCATAATTGACCCCACCGCCCCCATCATCCTTCCTGTCCCTAATTGTCCCCATTATCCTGTCCCTAATTGCCTCTGCTGCCCCCATCATTCCGTCCCAAATTGCCCCCGCCGCCTCCATCATCCCGTCCCTAATTGGTTCCTTTTGGCAGCGCGGCCTCCAGACTGTGCAAGAGCCCGGGTGGATACGAGAGGAAACTAATTGCAGGATAAAATCATCAGGCCGGTTCACACTGCATGCAGTCCAGTGAATTTTTTTTTTCTGAATCAAAAGCAAACGCATAGAAAGCAGGTTATATGGTCTGGTGTCCAAAGGTATCATTCAAATCAAGTGTTTTCCGGTTCCAGAAAGGAAAAAATGAACATGCTGCATTTTTCCGAGGAACAGTGGTGGGGATCGGGCATCAGCAGGCATCCGAGGAGCAGTGGCGGGGATCAGGCATCCGAGGAGCAGTGGCAGGGATCAGGCATCAGCGGCCATCAGAGGAGCAGTGGCAGGGATCGGGCATTGGTGGGAATCTGAGGAGAAGCGGCGGGGATCGGGCATTGGTGGGCATCTGAGGAGCAGTGGCGGGGATCTGGCATCAGCAGGCATCTGAGGAGCAGTGGTGGGATCGGGCATCAGCAGGCATCCGAGGAACAGTGGTGGGATCGGGCATCAGCAGGCATCCGAGGAGCAGCGGTGGGGATCGGGCATAAGCGGGCATCCAAGGAGCAGTGGCGGGGATCGGGCATCAGCAGGCATCTAAGGAGCAGCGGCAGGGATCAAGCATCAGCAGGCCTCTGAGGAGCAGCGGTGGGGATCGGGCATTCGTGGGCATCTGAGGAGCAGCGTTGGGGATCAGGCACCAGTGGGCATCCGAGGAGCAGTGGCGGGATCGGGTATCAGCAGGCATCCGAGGAGCAGCGGCGGGGATCGGGCATCAGCGGCCATCCGAGGAGCAGTGGTGGGGATTGGGCATCAGCGGCCGGGGATTGGGCATTGGCATCCGAGGAGCAGCGGCGGGGATCGGGCATCAGCGGGCATCCAAGGAGCAGTGGCGGGGATCGGGCATCAGCAGGCATCTAAGGAGCAGCGGCAGGGATCAAGCATCAGCAGGCATCTGAGGAGCAGCGGTGGGGATCGGGCATTCGTGGGCATCTGAGGAGCAGCGTTGGGGATCAGGCACCAGTGGGCATCCAAGGAGCAGTGACAGGGATTGGGCATCAGCAGCCATCCGAGGAGCAGTGGCGGGGATCGTGCATCCGAGGAGCAGTGGTGGGGATCGGGTATCAGCAGGCATCCGAGGAGCAGCGGTGGGGATTAGCATTGGCGGGCATTCGCGGAGCAGTGGCGGGGATTGGGCATCGGAGGCCATCCGAGGAGCAGTGGTGGGGATCAGGCATCAGCGGGCATCTGAGTATCAGCGGCGGGGGTTGGGCATCAGCAGCCATCTGAGGAGTAGCAGCGGGGATCGGGCATCCGAGGAGCAGTGGCAGGGATCAGGCATCAGCAGGCATCTGAGGAGCAGCAGTGGGGATCAGGCATTGGCGGGCGTTCGAGGAGCAGTGGTGGGGATCAGGCATTAGCGGGCATCTGAGGAGCAGCGGCGGGGATCGGGCGTCAGCGGGCATCCGAGCAGCAGTGGCAGGGATCGGGCATCGGCGGGCATCCGAGGAGCAGTGGCAGGTGATCAGGCATCGGCAGGCATCCGAGGAGCAGTGGCAGGGATTGGGCATTGGCGGGCATCCGAGGAGCAGTGGCGGGGATCGGGCATTGGTGGGCATCTGAGGAGCTGCGGTGGGGATCGGGGCATCAGTGGGCATCTGAGGATCAGCGGCGGGGATTGGGCATTGTCGGCATCCGTGGAGCAGTGGCAGGGATCGGGCATCAGCAGGCATCGAAGGAGCAGTGGCGGGGATCGGGCATCAGCTGGCATCCGAGGAGCAGCGGCGGGGATCAGGCATTGGCAGGCATCCAAGGAGCAGTGGCGGGGATCTGGCATCAGCAGGCATCTGAGGAGCAGCAGTGAGGATCAGGCATTGGCGGACATCTGAGGAGCAGCGATGGGGATCGGGCATCAGCGGGCATCTGAGGAGCAGCGGTGGGGATCGGGCATTCGTGGACATCTGAGGAGCAGCGTTGGGGATCAGGCACCAGCGGGCTTCCAAGGAGCAAAGGCAGGATCGGGTATCAGCAGGCATCCGAGGAGCAGTGGCGGGGATCCGGCATCAGCGGCCATCCGAGGAGCAGTGGTGGGGATTGGGCATCAGCGGCCAGGGATTGGGCATTGGCGGGCAACCAAGGAGCAGTGACGGGGATCGGGCATCAGCAGCCATCTGAGGAGCAGTGGCGAGGATAATGCATCCGAGGAGCAGTGGTGGGGATCGGGTATCCGCAGGCATCCGAGGAGCAGCGGTGGGGATCGGCATTGGCGGGCATTCGAGGAGCAGTGGCGGGGATTGGGCATTGGCGGCCATCCGAGGAGCAGTGGTGGGGATCGGGCATCAGCGGGCATCCGAGTATCAGCGGCGGGGTTTGGGCATCAGCAGCAATCCGAGGAGCAGCAGTGGGGATCGGGCATTGGCGGGTGTTCGAGGAGCAGTGGTGGGGATCAGGCATTAGGGGGCATCCGAGGAGCAGCTGCGGGGATCGGGCGTCAGTGGGCATCCGAGCAGCAGTGGCGGGGATCGGGCATCGACAGGCATCCGAGGAGCAGTGGCAGGGATTGCGCATTGGCAGGCATCCGAGGAGCAGTGGCAGGGATCGGCATTGGCGGGCATCCGAGGAGCAGTGGCGGGATCTGGCATTGGCGGGCATCTGAGGAGCTGCGGCGGGGATCGGGGCATCATCGGGCATCTGAGGATCAGCGGTGGGGATTGGGCATTGTCGGGCATCCGAGGAGCAGTGGCGGGGATCAGGCATCAGCAGGCATCCGAGGAGCAGTGGCGGGGATCGGGCATCAGCGGGCATCTGAGGAACAGCGGCAGGAATCGGACATTGGCGGGCATCTGAGGAGCAGCGGCGGGGATTGGGCATCAGAGGGCATCTGAGGAGCAGTAGTGGGGATCGGGTATTGGCGGGCATCCAAGGAGCAGCGGGGGGGGGGGATCAGGCATCCGAGGAGCAGCGGCAGGAATCGGGCATCAGAGGGCATCCGAGGGCATCCGAGGAGCAGTGGCAGGGATCGGGCATGCAGGCATCGGAAGCTGCTCTTCTCCTCCTTGTTTCTGCCATGTGTCTCCTCCCCTCCCCCATACCTCCCAACTTTTGGAGATGGGAATGAGGGACACCTATCAGAAAAAGTAAGCAGGCATAGGACACACCCCCTGCCCCACCCCCTTAAAGGAGAATTGTACCAAAAAAAATTAAGTGTTTTTTTTTTACCACTTCTTTATATTGGCTTTTGGAATTTACAAATACAGCAATTTAGAAATCAGATGAGATGTTTAGCACTGGAGAACACTTTTTGATAGATAAAAATGTGCATTTTATATACATCTATATGGATCAGACCAAAATGAGGGACAAATCTAGAGGAATGAGGGACAGAGGGACATTGCTCCAAATCAGGGACAGTCCCTCGAAATCAGGGACAGTTGGGAGGTATGGCCTCCTCCTAGGCGTCCAATAGGATTGCCTGTCCTTTCAGCCAATTGAGTGACGGGTATCAGACACGCTTCCCGATTGGCCGGGAGGAGGATCAGTGTTGCAACAGCGAATATTCATTCACTGTTGCAACACAACTGGGTGGGCTCCAGACGCAATGTTCTGCGTCCCGAAGCCCACCCTATTTTAAAGCCTATTAGAGCTTCTGGCCCTGAAAAGGGACCGGGCACATAGATAGGGAGGGCGGCGGGGCATGTATAGGGGGCGGCGCGCGTGCGCCCACAATGGGCGGGCCATCCCTGTGTACATCCCAGTCAGCGTCAGCTAGTGTCAGATTTCCCGCCACAGTATCACAATCCCGCTATAAGGATCCTTCGACACAGGTGGTCTGCCCGACAGACTCTGCTTTGCCCTTGGCGGGGGGTGTCGATCTGCTGGGCAGGCGGATGACAGGTCTGTCTCCACTCACTGTGCTGTCGGGGTCTCTCTCTCTCCTCTATGGGGAGATCGGATGGAAATGGACTTGCCTGTTCCGATTTCATCCGATCCGAAAATAGGGTCACCATCCATCTGGATTTCACGGACAGCAGCGGGTATTAGCGGACATGTCACCGCCCCTCCATAGGACTGAACAGAGCGTCTGATCAGATCTGCCTGAAAAACTGACAGACAGACCTGATCGGAGCGCCCGTGTGAAAGGGGCCTAAGACGCTGATCATTACTAGTATTAAAAAATTTAAAAAAATACATTATATATCCCATAGTGGGCGCTATAACCTTCACACAAACCAATCAATATATACGCTTATTGGAATTTTTCTTTACCAAATATATGTATCAGGATACATATTGGCCTAAATTGATGAAGAAATAAAAATTGTTACATTTTTTTGTTATTGGATATGTAGAATATATAGAATATTGTTTTTTTTTTTTTCAATTTTTTTTTGTTTTATATCACAAAAAATAAAAAAAACTGCAGAGGTGATCAAATACCACCAAAAGAAAGCTCTATTTGTGGGGGGAATGATAAAATTAAATTTGGGTACAGCGTTGTATGACCGCGCAATTACCAGTTAAAGTAGAAAAATAAGCAAAAAATGCGTGAAGGGGGTAAAACCTTTTTTTTTTTCTGCCTCTTAGGCTTTATTCACGCTAACACGTTTTTTGATGCATTTTGCAGAATTTTTTTTTTAACATGGGTTCCTATGGAACATGTTCATATCAATGCATTTTTGTGCCTCTGCGTTTTTTGGAAAGGGTCGGGGACTATTTTTTCATGCAAAATGCAGCGTTTTGCATGTAATAGAAGTCAATGGACCCGCATCAAAAACGCAAGTACCGCGTTTTTACCTAGATTATGCCGCGATTTGCGTTTTGCGTGTTTTTTTTTTATTTTCATTTTTTTTCACTGTATATAGCTGGTTGCTAAGCAACCACAGTGTAAAAAAAAAAAGAAAAAAAATGCAAAACGCAGCAAAATCGCGGTAAAAATGCATGTCCAAAAAACGCAACAAGCACCGCAAAAAGCACTGCAAAAACGCTCAAAAGCAGCATGCATAGATGTGAATAGAGCCTAAACGCCCCCTGCGTGTTAGTCTGTGTGTCCGTGCATGCGTAGGCGTTCAGGCTTGGCTCACACCTAATGCGTTTTTTGGTGGTTTTTGCATAAACGCACTTCAGTTCCTTTAAAATGATGTTCTATGGGACATGTTCACATCTATGCTTTTTTTTTCAGACGCTGCATATTTGGAAAGGGTCAGAGACTTTTTTTTTTTAAAAGCAAAACAGTGCTTTTTGGTTTAATGGAGAGGCTGCAGAAAAGCGTGTAGTGAATTTTTGATGTTTTTTTTTCCTTTTGCATTTTTTAAATCTGCCCAACAATAAATTGGCTAGATAAAAAGAAAAAAAGCATAAAAAAATGCAAACGAAAAGCGCTTTAAAAACGCATGTGCAAAAACGCAAAACGTACTGCAGAAACGTATCGAACACAAACTGCATAGGTGTGAACTGAGCCTAATGCTGCGTACACACACGATCGGAATTCTGGACAGAAAGAGACCGATAAGAGCTTTTCATGGGAAAATGCGACCGCGTGTATGCTCCATCCGAATTTAGCTGCCAAAAATTGATAGCAGGTTCTCAATTTTCCCGATGGAAAAACATTCTATCGGAAATTCCGATCGTGTGTATGCCATTCCGACACACCAAAAAAATCACGCACGCTCAGATTCAACTGCGAGAAAGAAGCTATTGGCTACTGGCTATTGAACTTCCTTTTTCTAGTCACGTCGTACGTGTTGTACGTCACCGCGTTCTAAACGATCGGGATTTGGTGTGACTGTGTGTAGGCAAGACAGCTTGAGCCGAATTCCGTTGGGAAAACCATCAGAGCTTTTTCCCCGACGAGAATTCCGCCCGTGTGTACGCAGCATTAGAGGTGTTTGAGAAGCAGAACAAAAAAAATACACTGGCAGAGCGTTCAGGAGCGCTCTGCAGCATTATACCACTTTTTCAAGAGTACAAGTACCGATACTTTTTTTCAAGTACTCGCCAATAACAATTACAGATACTTTTTTTTTTTTATGTCATGTGATAGTGGCCCTAATATACAGCACTGATGACGCGTGGACTGTGTCACAATTTTTTTTTACAATTTTATTCTTTACAATTTATTTCTTTTAATTATTTATTAATTTTTTTTTTCTTTTTTACAATTTTATTCTTTACAATTTCTTTTTTTAAATGATTGATTATTATTATTTTTTTTGTGTGTTTTATATTTTATTCTTTATTATTTTTACAGTTTAACCTTTTAAATATTTATTTATTACAATTCTTTATTATTATTTTTTTTTTTTATATATCAGCCCTGTTGGGGGGCTTTGGTGAGATATGAGGGGACACTTCCCCTTTGAGACAGGGAAAGGGACTGAGGACAAGAGCACGGAGGGGGGCAGGAGCAGGGAGGGGGAAAGGATCGGAGCACGGAGGGGGACAGGAGTGGAGCGCAGAGGGGGACAGGAGAGGAGCACGGAGGGGGACAGAAGTGGAGCACAGAGGGGGACAGGAGCATAGAGGGGGACAGGAGCGGAGCACAGAGGGGGACAGGAGCATAGAGTGGGACAGGAGCATGGAGGGGGACAGGAGTGGAGCACGGAGGGGACAGGGTCACAGAGGGGGACAGGAGCAGAGCAAGGAGGGGGACAGGAGTGGAGCACAGAGGGGGACAGGAGAACGGAGGGGGACAAGAGCAGAGCACGGAGGGGAACAGGAGTGGAGCACAGAGGGGGACAAGAGTGGAGCACGGAGGGGGACAGGAGTGGAGCACGGAGGGGGACAGGAGTGGAGCACAGAGGGGGACAGGAGTGGAGCACGGAGGGGGACAGGAGCAGAGCACGGAGGGGGACAGGAGCACAGAGGGGAACAGGAGCGGAGCACGAAGGGGGACAGGAGTGGAGCACGGAGGGGACAGGAGCACAGAGGGGAACAGGAGAATGGAGGGGGACAAGAGCAGAGCATGGAGGGGGACAGGAGTGGAGCACAGAAGGGGACAGGAGCGGAGCATGGAGGGGGACAGGAGCGGAGCACAGAGGGGGATAGGAGCAAGGAGGGGGACAGGAGAACGGAGGGGGACAGGAGTGGAGCACAGAGGGGACAGGAGCACAGAGGGGAACAGGAGCGGAGCACGGAGGGGGACAGGAGTGGAGCATGGAGGGGGAGAGAAGCAGAGCACAGAGGGGGACAGGAGCACAGAGGGGGACAGGAACATAGAGGGGGACAGGAGCACAGAGGGGGACAGGAACATAGAGGGGGTCCGGAGCACGGAGGGGGACAGAAGTGGAGTACGGAGGGGACAGGAGCACAGAGGGGGACAGCAACGGAGCATGGAGGGGGACAGGAGCACAGTGGGGGACAGGAGCGGAGCACGGAGGGGGACAGGAGCGGAGCACGGAGGGGGACAGGAGTGGAGCACAGAGGGGGACAGGAGAAAGGAGTGGGACAAGAGCGGAGCATGGAGGGCGACAGCAGCAGAGCACAGAAGGGGACAGGAGCACAGAGGGGGACAGGAACATAGAGGGGGACAGGAGCACGGAGGGGGACACGAGTGGAGCACGGAGGGGGACAGGAGAAAGGAGTGGGACAAGAGCGGAGCATGGAGGGCGACAGCAGCAGAGCACAGAGGGGGACAGGAGCACAGAGGGGGACAGGAACATAGAGGGGACAGGAGCACGGAGGGGGACACGAGTGGAGCACGGAGGGGACAGGAGCACAGAGGGGGACAGGAACATAGAGGGGGACAGGAGCACGGAGGGGGACACGAGTGGAGCACGGAGGGGACAGGAGCACAGAGGGGGACAGGAACATAGAGGGGGACAGGAGCACGGAGGGGGACAGGAACATAGAGGGGGACAGGAGCACGGAGGGGGACAGGAGTGGAGCACGGAGGGGACAGGAGCACAGAGGGGGACAGGAACATAGAGGGGGCAGGAGCACGGAGGGGGACAGGAGTGGAGCACGGAGGGGACAGGAGCACAGAGGGGGACAGCAACAGAGCATAGAGGGGGACAGGAGCACAGAGGGGGACAGGAGCGGAGCACGGAGGGGGACAGGAGCGGAGCTCGGAGGGGGACAGGAGCAGAGCACAGAGGGGGACAGGAGCACGGAGGGGGGCAGGAGCGGAGCACAGAGGGGGACAGGAGCAAAGAGGGGGACAGGAGCGGAGCACGGAGGGGGACAGGAGCGGAGCACGGAGGGGGACAGGAGCGGAGCACAGAGGGGGACAGGAGCGGAGCTCGGAGTGGGACAGGAGCAGAGCACAGAGGGGGACAGGAGCACGGAGGGAGACAGGAGAGGAGCATGGAGGGGAACGGAGGAGCCTGGAGGAACACGAAGGAGAACATAATAGGGGGACTGGAGGAACATGAAGGAGACTGGAGGGGGACTGGAGGATACAGGGACAGTGCTGCGGTGGGCGTGATTTACAAGCAGCGATCTCCCTGTATAAATTTCAATAAAGCAGCTGAGAGCCACGTGGGAGGGAGAGGAGGAGAAGCGTCTGTCAGCTGCTTTATTGAAATCTATACAGGGAGATCGCTGCTTGTAAACCCCCCCCCACCGCCACACCGATCATCCCCTGACTGCCCAGGTATCGGATTAGGCATCGGAGCATTTGCCCGAGTACAAGTATTCGCACATATGCTCGGTATCGGTGTTGGGACAACCCTAAACAATAGCAAGTCCTTGAGCGTTAATTCATTTCAATGGGCAGAACAAAATTCTTCTTCTGGCCAACGAAATGAACAGTGGCAGCTGATGGTATATTATTTTTTTTGGGGGGGGGGGGGGGGCGGCAAACAAAATGCACTCGGTCGGTTACCAGACCCGCACTTACCCCATCTATTAGAGCCTCAGGCTCTAATCATGTGCTTAAAAAAAAACCCCAGCCGGACGCATGGATAGCGGGGCAGCGCCCCTGCGCCCTGCATTACACTGGAAATGAATTAACAAACACGCGATTGACGCACCTTGAAACGTTTGCCCTCATCAAGCACCAAAACACTGCTGCCAGGAGGTGAGGCGTCTAGTAGAAATAAGCACGAGGACTCATCGTGGTGGCAGAAGGGTTCATCATTTTGCCTTATGTGTAATGGCAGAATTTCGCCCACTAGGGGTCGCCATAGAATATCTTATTTTGTATTATTTGTTACTTTGTTTCAGGTGTTTATATTTTAAGGCTACATTCACACTTGTGCAATTTGTCATGCGACTTGGGACATCAGCGCCTTCTAACACAACGCACTGATGTGAGGAGCTTCAACGATTTTTTTTGTCTAAAATGCAATGACAAACGCAGTGGGCATACAACGCAGACAGATGTGACTTGGGCCTTGGATTTGTCATTATTCTTGGCCGCATAAGGCCAGACAGCAAAGCATTCTGGGAAGACGAGAGGGCAATGCAGGGATGCGATGTGTGTACAATGACCTCTAGTGGACAAAGCAGGGATCGGCGAGAATTACAAACTACGCTTCACAGACAATATTGGTTTGGTCGGTAAACCGTTCGATAATTACTGCACGACTGTGTCACCACTTGTTTGCAACTGACCCATTTTTATTATTATTATTTTTATTTTATTTTTTTATTGGCAGCAACTGAGGTGACCGCCAATAATAATATAATGAAGTGAATGTAGTCAGATCTTCATGTTTGCAAAAAAGGAGGGGAATTTTGGGACTTTAAATGAAGCACAAGTATGTGCCTCCATCCCGGTAATCGGTACGTAATAGAGGAAGTTTGGGACTTTAAACTGAAGCACTTGGATAATGGAGGTAGGTTTTAACCATATTAAAAAAAATATAATAATTTTTTATTGATTGTTCAGTAACAGATCATAAAAAATAATAAAGATCAAATTCATAAAGTATATAGGCGTAAGTACAGTAGAAGCATGATATATAGTATTCACATATAGCAGCACATAGTAGTAATAAATAAAATAATTGGGTAGTATGGCATGGTAGTGCCTATGACAGCAAAACCGACATCAGCAAGTACATCCACATAATAGATATGCATCCACTAGATGTAAAACAAAAATAAATTTAGTATATAGTTAAAAAAGTAAATTCATAATAAAATAAATATAGTTCCGTATAAAGTATAGCTGGGACATCATTTTTCAAAAGCTCGACGCGTTTCGTGGGTATCTCCCCACTCATCAGGAGCTGATGCGACCAAAAAATTCCTATGGAATAGAATAAAAAATAATATAATATACTAACCATATAAATAAAAATAAATGAATGGGGATTTAATGCGTGTAAATGGTTAGCCAGGGCAGACTCACCAATCCGGATGGAAAGTGCAGTGTGCGGCAGTGGGCGTAGGGTGGGCCATGGGCAAGATCCCCCCCGGGAACTGAGGCGGCATAGACATGGATGCGATATCAGGCAAAACCAAAAAGATACAGCAGTGTTGAAGAGTATGAAGAGTATGAAGATCTTCATGTTTGTGCAGAGCACTATATTCCAGGACACAATTCACAATTCTGTATTTTAGCATTGACCAATTTTGTTTCGTCATTGTGCCCATCAAGCGCAGCCACTTTGCCATCAAACGCAGCCTCTGTGCCCATCAAGCGCAGCTGTTGTGCCCATCAATTGCAACCACTGTGCTTAAAATGCAGCCACTGTGCCCATCAAACGCAGCCACTGTGCCCATCAAATGCAACCACTGTGCCCATAAAAAGCAGCCACTCAGTCAAACGCTCCCACTGTGGCATCAAATGCTGTCACTGTGCCCATCAAACGCAGCCACTGTGACCATCAAACACAGCTACTGTGCCCATCAAGTGCAGCCACTGTGTCCATCAATTGCAGCCACTGTGCTTAAAATGCAGCCTCTGTGCACATGAAAAATGCAGCCACTGTGCCCATCAAACGCACCCACTGTGCCAAAACGCAGCCACTGTGCCCATCATACGCAGCCACTGTGCCCATCATACGCAGCCACTGTGCCCATCATACGCAGCCACTGTGCCCCTCAAATGCAGCCACTGTGCCGATCAAATGCAGCCACTGTGCCCATCAAACACAGCCACGGTGCAACAAGCGCAGCCACTGTGCCCTCAAATGCCGCCACTGTCATCAAACGCAGCCACTGTGCCCATCAATTGCGGCCACTGTGCTATCAAACGCAGCCACTATGCCCATCAAACGCAGCAACTTTGCCCATCAAATGCAGGCACTGTGCCATCAAAGGCAGCCACTGTGCCCCTCAAACGCAGCCACTGTGCCAAACGCAGCCACTGTGCCATAAAATGCAGCCACTGTGTCCATCAAACGCAGCCACTGTGTCCATCATACGCAGCCATTGTGCCAAACGCAGCCACTGTGCCCATCAAACACAGCCACTGTGCCATCAAACGCCGCCACTGTGCCATCAAACGCAGCCACTGTGCCCATCAATTGCAGCCACTGTGCTTAAAATGCAGCCACTGTGCCCTTCAAATGCAGCCACTTTGCCCAACAAACCCAGCCCCTCTGTCAAATGCTGCCACTGTGCCCATAAAACGCAGCCACTGTGCCAAATGCAGCCACTGTGCCCATCAAACACAGCCACTGTGCCCATCAAACACAGCCATTGTGCCCATCAATTGCAGCCACAGTGCCCATCAAATGCAGCCACTGTGCCCATCAAACACAGCCACTGTGCCCATCAATTGCAGCCACTGTGCCAAATGCAGCCACTGTGCCCATCAAACACAGCCACTGTGCCAAACGCAGCCACTGTGCCATCAAATGCAGCCACTGTGTCCATCAATTGCAGCCACTGTGCTTAAAATGCAGCCACTGTGCCCATCAAACGCAGCCACTCTGTCAAACGCTGCCACTGTGCCATCAAATGCTGCCACTGTGCCCATCAAATACAGCCACTGTGCCCTTCAAACGCAGCCACTTTTCCGCATCAAGTGCAGCCACTGTGTCTATCAATTGCAGCTACTTTGCTTAAAACGCAGCCACTGTGCCAAACGCTGCCACTGGGCCAAGCGCAGCCACTGTGCCCATCAAAAACCACTGTGCCCATCAAACACAGCCACTGTGCCCAACAAACACAGCCACTGTGCCAATCAAATGCTGCCACTCTGCCTCATGATGGCGGTGAGCGGCGGTGCAGCGGGTCAGGGTCTCCTCCCCTCCTCCTGATAGGCGTCCAATCGCAGCACCTGTCCTTTAAGCCAAATGAGGTGATGGGTAACAGACATGAGCACCTGCCTGATTGGCTGAGAGGCGGTTCAGTGTTAGGAAAGCGAATATTCATTCTCTGTTCTAACATACCTGGGTGAACTGCGAGCGCAATGCTCTGCACTCCAAGTTCACCTTATTTGAAGCCGGTGCTTCAAAAACACCCCCACCCCGCCTCTGTAATTCAGGCCCCCGGCATCCAAAAAGGGGTCGGACGCCTGAAATGGGGGTAACAGTGGTGGCCATGGATTCATGCAATGAATGTGCCCTCAAACGCCGCCACTGTGTCATCAATCGCAGCCACAGTGCCCATCAAATGCAGCCACTGTGCCCATCAAACGCAGCCACTGTGCCCATCAAACGCAGCCACTGTGCTCATCAATTGCAGCCACTGTGCCCATCAAAAGCAGCCACTGTGCCCATCAAAAGCAGCCACTGTGCCAAACACAGCCACTGTGCCATCAAACGCAGCCACTGTGTCCATCAAACGCAGCCACTGTGTCCATCAAACGCAGCCACTGTGTCCATCAATTGCAGCCACTGTGCTTAAAATGCAGCCACTGTGCCCATCAAACGCAGCCACTGTGCCCATCAAACACAGCCACTTTGCCCCATCAAGTGCAGCCACTGTGTCCATCAATTGCAGCCATTGTGCTTAAAATGCAGCCACTGTGCCAAATGCTGCCACTGTGCCCATCAAACGCAGCCACTGTGCCCATCAAACACAGCCACTGTGCCCATCAAACACAGCCACTGTGCCCATCAAATGCTGCCACTGTGCCTCATGATAGCAGTGAGCGGCGGGGCAGCAGGTCAGTGTCTCCTCCCCTCCTCCTGATAGGCGTCCAATCGCAGCGCCTGTCCTTTAAGCCAAATCAGGTGACGGGTAACAGACACGAGCACCTGATTGGCTGAGAGGCGGTTCAGTGTTAGGAAAGTGAATATTCATTCGCTGTTCTAACACAGCTGGGTGAACATCGAGCGCAATGCTATGCGCTCCAAGTTCACCTTATTTGAAGCCGGTGCTTCAAAAACACCACCCACCCCCGCTTCTGTAATTCAGGCCCCCAGCATCCAAAAAGGGGTCGGACGCCTGAAATGGGGGTAATGGTGGCGGCCATGGATTCATGCAATGAATGTGCCCTCAAACGCCGCCACTGTGTCATCAGACGCAGCCACTGTGCCCATCAATTGCAGCCACTGTGCCATCAAACGCAGCCACTGTGCCCATCAAACGCAGCCACTGTGCCCATCAAATGCAGCCACTGTGCCATCAAATACAGCCACTGTGCCCATCAAACGCAGCCACTGTGCCAAACGCACCCACTGTGCCATCAAATGCAGCCACTGTGTCCATCAAACGCAACCACTGTGTCCATCAAACGCAGCCACTGTGCCATCAAGCGCAGCCACTGTGCCATCAAACGCCGCCACTGTGCCATCAAACGCAGCCACTGTGCCCATCAATTGCAGCCACTGTGATTAAAATGTAGCCACTGTGCCCTTCAAATGCAGCCACTTTGCCCATCAAACGCAGCCCCTCTTTCAAACGCTGCCACTGTGCCCATCAAACGCAGCGTCTGTGTCAAACGTAGCTACTGTGCCCATCAAACACAGCCATTGTGCCCATCAATCGCAGCCACAGTGCCCATCAAATGCAGCCACTGTGCCCATGAAACGCAGCCACTGTGCCCATCAATTGCAGTCACTGTGCCCATCAAAAGCAGCCACTGTGCCATCAAACGCAGCCACTGTGCCAAACGCAGCCACTTTGCCATCAAATGCAGCCACTGTGTCCATCAAACGCAGCCACTGTGTCCATCAATTGCAGCCACTGTGCTTAAAATGCAGCCACTGTGCCCATCAAACACAGCCACTCTGTCAAACGTTGCCACTGTGCCATCAAATGCAGCCACTGTGCCCATCAAAGGCAGCCACTTTGCCCCATCAAGTGCAGCCACTGTGTCCATCAATTGTAGCCACTGTGCTTAAAACGCAGCCACTGTGCCAAATGCTGCCACTGTGCCCATCAATTGCAGTCACTGTGATTAAAATGTAGCCACTGTACCCTGCAAATGCAGCCACTTTGTCCATCAAACGCAGCCCCTCTGTCAAACGCTGCCACTGTGCCCTCAAACGCAGCCACTGTGCCAAACGCAGCCACTGTGCCCATCAAACATAGCCATTGTGCCCATCAATCACAGCCATTGTGCCCATCAATCACAGCCACAGTGCCCATCAAATGCTGCCACTGTGCCCATCAAACGCAGCCACTGTGCCCATCAATTGCAGCCACTGTGCCCATCAAAAGCAGCCACTGTGCCATCAAACGCAGCCACTGTGCCATCAAACGCAGCCACTGTGTCCATCAATTGCAGCCACTGTGCTTAAAATGCAGCCACTGTACCCATCAAACGCAGCCACTCTGTCAAACGCTGCTACTGTGCCCTCAAACGCAGCCACTGTGCCAAACGCAGCCACTGTGCCCATCAAACATAGCCATTGTGCCCATCAATCACAGCCATTGTGCCCATCAATCACAGCCACAGTGCCCATCAAATGCTGCCACTGTGCCCATCAAACGCAGCCACTGTGCCCATCAATTGCAGCCACTGTGCCCATCAAAAGCAGCCACTGTGCCATCAAACGCAGCCACTGTGCCATCAAACGCAGCCACTGTGTCCATCAATTGCAGCCACTGTGCTTAAAATGCAGCCACTGTACCCATCAAACGCAGCCACTCTGTCAAACGCTGCTACTGTGCCATCAAATACAGCCACTGTGTCCATCAATTGCAGCCACTTTGCCACATCAAGTGCAGCCACTGTGTCCATCAATTGCAGCCACTGTGCTTAAAACGCAGCCACTGTGCCAAATGCTGCCACTGTGCCCACCAAATGCTGTCACTCTGCCTCATGATGGCGGTGAGCGGCGGGGCAGCAGGTCAGTGTCTCCTCCCCTCCTCCTGATAGGCGTCCAATCGCAGCGCCTGTCCTTTAAGCCAAATCAGGTGACGGGTAACAGACATGAGCACCTGATTGGCTGAGAGGCGGTTCAGTGTTAGGAAAGTGAATATTTATTCGCTGTTCTAACACAGCTGGGTGAACATCGAGCGCAATGCTATGCGCTCCAAGTTCACCTTATTTGAATCCGGTGCTTCAAAAACACCACCCACCCCCGCTTCTGTAATTCAGGCCCCCAGCATCCAAAAAGGGGTCGGATGCCTGAAATGGGGGTAATGGTGGCGGCCATGGATTCATGCAATGAATGTGCCCTCAAATGCCGCCACTGTGTCATGAGACGCAGCCACTGTGCCCATCAATTGCAGCCACTGTGCCCATCAAACGCAGCCACTGTGCCCATCAAATGCAGCCACTGTGCCATCAAATACAGCCACTGTGCCCATCAAACACAGCCACTGTGCCAAACGCACCCACTGTGCCATCAAATGCAGCCACTGTGTCCATCAAACGCAACCACTGTGTCCATCAAACGGAGCCACTGTGCCATCAAGCGCAGCCACTGTGCCATCAAACGCCGCCACTGTGCCATCAAACGCCGCCACTGTGCCATCAAACGCAGCCACTGTGCCCATCAATTGCAGCCACTGTGATTAAAATGTAGCCACTGTGCCCTTAAAATGCTGCCACTTTGCCCATCAAACGCAGCCCCTCTGTCAAACGCTGCCACTGCGCCCATCAAACGCAGCGTCTGTGTCAAACGCAGCTACTGTGCCCATCAAACACAGCCATTGTGCCCATCAATCGCAGCCACAGTGCCCATCAAATGCAGCCACTGTGCCCATCAAACACAGCCACTGTGCCCATCAATTGCAGTCACTGTGCCCATCAAAAGCAGCCACTGTGCCATCAAACGCAGCCACTGTGCCATCAAACACAGCCACTGTGTCCATCAATTGCAGCCACTGTGCTTAAAATGCAGCCACTGTGCCCATCAAACACAGCCACTCTGTCAAACGTTGCCACTGTGCCATCAAATTCAGCCACTGTGCCCATCAAAGGCAGCCACTTTGCCCCATCAAGTGCAGCCACTGTGTCCATCAATTGTAGCCACTGTGCTTAAAACGCAGCCACTGTGCCAAATGCTGCCACTGTGCCCATCAATTGCAGTCATTGTGATTAAAATGTAGCCACTGTACACTGCAAATGCAGCCACTTTGTCCATCAAACGCAGCCCCTCTGTCAAACGCTGCCACTGTGCCCTCAAACGCAGCCATTGTGCCAAATGCAGCCACTGTGCCCATCAAACACAGCCATTGTGCCCATCAATCACAGCCACAGTGCCCATCAAATGCTGCCACTGTGCCCATCAAACGCAGCCACTGTGCCCATCAATTGCAGTCACTGTGCCCATCAAAAGCAGCCACTGTGCCATCAAACGCAGCCACTGTGCCATCAAACGCAGCCACTGTGTCCATCAATTGCAGCCACTGTGCTTAAAATGCAGCCACTGTACCCATCAAACGCAGCCACTCTGTCAAACCCTGCTACTGTGCCATCAAATACAGCCACTGTGTCCATCAATTGCAGCCACTTTGCCACATTAAGTGCAGCCACTGTGTCCATCAGTTGCAGCCACTGTGCTTAAAACGCAGCCACTGTGCCAAATGCTGCCACTGTGCCCACCAAATGCTGCCACTCTGCCTCATGATGGCGGTGAGCGGCGGGGCAGCAGGTCAGTGTCTCCTCCCCTCCTCCTGATAGGCGTCCAATCGCAGCGCCTGTATTTTAAGCCAAATCAGGTGACGGGTAACAGACACGAGCACCTGATTGGCTGAGAGGCGGTTCAGTGTTAGGAAAGTGAATATTCATCCGCTGTTCTAACACAGCTGGGTGAACATCGAGCGCAATGCTTTGCGCTCCAAGTTCACCTTATTTGAAGCCAGTTCTTCAAAAACACCCCCCACCCCGCCTCTGTAATTCAGGCCCCCGGCATCCAAAAAGGGGTCGGATGCCTGAAATGGGGGTAACGGTGGCGGCCATGGATTCATGCAATGAATGTGCCCTCACATTGGAGGACATGGACCTCATTGTCATGTTCAAGAAACCAATGGTGAGATGCAGTGGTGGCTGGTGCTCCACCGGTGGGGGGGTGGCAGATGGGCCTGACCATGGACCACCCCCCCACACCGTGCACCATACCCAACCTTCCCCCCCCCCCGTCGCCAGCTCACTCATCCTGTGCTGACAAGTGGAGATGCTGCCCTGTTCACCTTCCTGGAGACGACTGTCATCACCGTCCTAAATTGGTTGCAGCCGCTCCCGCGGCCTACCGGGAGAGCCGGTGCCACTCCAGGGCCCTTTGGTCTGTCACCCAGACCGACAGGAAGTCGCAGCCGATCCCGGAAACCCACCTCAATCCTCAGATCCTGAGCCCTGGAATTGATTCTACATCCTTGCATGCATTGCCAGAGACATGTGGAGATAGCGGCTTGTATCCTCCATGTCCCAGCTCCGTACATCTCCACCCTCCTCCTTCCTCCTCATAGGCCAATAGGATGGCCTCTCCTTTCTGGCAATCGGGAAACTGGTCTCACGACCCGCTTCCTGATTGGCCGGGAGGAGGATCAGTGTGAAAATGGCGATTATTAATTCTCTATTGTCACACGACGGGGTGGGATTGGATCACATTGCTCTGCAGCCTCTGACTCAAATCACATGCTTCAAACCCCCCCCCCCCACATTGGAATCCATACATGTAGATTAGGGGGTGTATAAGACGACCCCCTAATTGTCAGAAAATAACATCAGTTTTGGGCAATACTCCCCGTATAAGACTGCCCCCCTTCCAAAACTGGCTTTATATTTCCTTCTTGCTGGAGCCATGATGGGGTCCTGTCTACTAGCCATTTTGTTTATCTGTCAGCCCCCTGGATGTGCGGTAATTAGGGTTGCCTCCTGTCCAGGATTCACCCGGACAGTCCAGGTTTTGAATCATGTGTTTGGGTTTCAGGCAGACTGAAACCCGGACACATTATTCAGATTGGGCTTTGGCTCCCCAAGTAACCCAGATATTCACACACACATCTGTTGCCATCCAGGAGCTGCGGGCAGCTGTCTGGGGGCTGGTTTGGCATTACTGGGGGGCAGGGCAATTATGTCTGCAAAAGGAAATTGGCCACACCCACTGTCCTGCGGCGCGCTATGCGCACAGCATTGCTACTCTCCTTGTTCAGGTTTGGCTTGAAGAAAAGGTGGCAACTCTATCGGTAATACCGTATGTACAGTAGCTTCGGCTGCTTACAGTATACGGCGCTGAGCCAATCACAGCGAGCGATGTATTCTATTAGTGAATACAAAACCTGCTCGGATTCATTGGAATACATCACTCGCCGTGATTGGCTCAGCGCGGTATACTGTATGTAGCCAAAGCTACATACGGTGTTGCTGCACATCCAGCGGGCTGACAGATTAGGGACGTTCATTTTGGGCCAGCTTGGCCCAAACTAAATTTTCACATATTCATCCCTGCGTATAAAACGACACCTCCCATTTTTGGGGGGAGGTTTTTAAGTATAAAATACGGTCCTGTATTACTGTACTGTATATATTAAAGCAGAACTAACGCCAACTTTTTCAATTTTAGCTCTAGCCCCCTCACTCTTACAGAAAAGCTTTTTGTTTTCTTTGACCTTTTTATATCTTGTGTGTTACAAAGCGGTACTTCCAGGTTTCTGGCCTAGGCAGAGCCCCCGCTGCATTGGTGTGTTTCTATCCCGCAGCTATGCTAGGTGTGTGTAAGTGCGCATGCTTGAAGAATTCGCACAAATGTCACTGGTAAGTACATTGGCAACCTACCAGAAGCTGGTGCTGTTTGTGCATAGGCGCGGAAATCTCACACATGTGCCTGCTGGTCTCCAGCAGGTCCTTGCCACTGGGGTCACATCTATGCATTTGCTGCGACTCGCGTTTGTGTGGGCACAGTGGACCATTCATTTAGCAGATGATAGGCTCAGCAATGGCATGCAATGCCAAGCTGCTGCTAACAAAGCAAACAGAATATTGACATTAAAAAGGGGATCAACTCCAGAGATAAAACGATAATTCTCCCGCTCTACAAGACTCTGGTCCGGCCGCACCTGGAGTATACTGTCCAGTTCTGGGCACCAGTCCTCAGGAAGGAGGTAACTGGAAATGGAGCGACTACAAAGAAGGGAAACAAAGCTAATAAAGGGTCTGGAGGATAGTTATGAGGAAAGGTTGTGAGCTCTGAACTTATTCTCTCTGGAGAAGAGACGCTTGAGAGGGGATGTAATTTCAATATACAAATACTGTACTGGTGGCCCCACAATAGGGAGAAACCTTTTTTGCAGAAGGGAGTTTAACAAGACACGTGGCCATGAATAAAAGAGGTTCAGCTTTAAACTACGTAGAGGGTTTTTTACTGTGAGAGTGGCGAGGATGTGGAATTCCCTTCCACAAGCGGTGGTCTCAGCGGGGGGCATTGATAGTTTCAATAAACTATTAGATAAGAACCTGAATGACCACAACATACAGGGATATACAATGTAATACTGACATATAATCACACACATAGGATGGACTTGTGTCTTTTTTCAACCTCACCTACTATGTAACTATATTTAAACTGGCTTTTGCACCTATGGGAAATGCAGGAAAAAAGGTCCCGGCACCCTCACCCTCACCCAAACACAGGCCCACCATGCCTGGTAACCCACACTACAAGGACGGATGTCAGCTTTCCCTGACTCTGGAGGTCACCATTAGGCCTTTGGGGACCCGGGACTCTGCTACACTTAAAAAAGACCGAATTGGCTGCCCGGCGCTGATTGGCTGCTGGTTTTACAGCAAGCACATTGGACAGAAGCCGGTTGTGAGGCCGGCTTCTCTCGGACAGGCAACTCTACACGTACTGAATGTCGGCCGGTTCCTGCTGAACTGGTCGATATTTGGATCATGTGATATGTGATCGCGGCTTTATTGTTAGTGTATTTTATGCATGACCAAAGACAATTCCTCTTCTTACATTGTTGCCCAAGAAGGTCAGAAGGTTGGACACCCATGATTTAAATCATTTTTGGTACCATCTGTTGGCCACATATATTACATAGTAGGTGAGGTTGAAAAAATACACAAGTCCAACCCATGTGTGTGATTATATGTCAGTATTACATTGTATATCCCTGTATGTTGCAGTCGTTCAGGTGCTTATCTAATAGTTTCTTGAAACTATTGATGCCCCCCCGCTGAGACCACCGCCTGTGGAAGGGAATTCCACATCCTTGCCGCTCTTACAGTAAAGAACCCTAGTTTAAGGTTAAACCTCTTTTCTTCTAATTTTAATGAGTGGCCACGTGTCTTGTTAAACTCCCTTCCAAAAAAAAAGTTTTATCCCTATTGTGCGGTCTCCAGTACGATGTTTATAAATTGAAATCATATCCCCTCTCAGGCGTCTTTTCTCCAGTGAGAATAAGTTCAGTGCTCACAACCTTTCCTCCTAACTAATATCCTCCAGACCCTTTATTAGCTTTGTTGCCCTTCTTTGTAGTCGCTCCATTTCCAGTACATCCTTCCTGAGGACTGGTGCCCATTCTTAAATGGCAAGCCTGCAACAACACTGACAAGGCTGCAAATAACTGACAAGGCTGCAATGCAAGGCTGCAAATGACACTGAAAAGGCTGCATTGATGGGCATTTAAATGTTTTTTTCCTTAAACTTCCCTCCTAAAAGTTTTTTTCCTTAAAATTCCCTCCTGTAGCAGCCATAACCTCCGCTTGGCTGGTCCCAACAATTTGGACACTGACACCATAAAAGTCCTTTAGAAAAGGTTTTTATTTGCAGGGGTAACATCCAATAAACACAGTCTCATATGGGAACAGAGGGCAAGGGTGAAGAACTCAGGCACCTTGAACTGCTACTATCAGAAAGTCTCTAATACCACCCAGAGAGTAGCCACTCGCAGCTGGGCGCTTCAAGGCTGAACAATTCTCTATCCAGAGATTATGGCAATCAGCACTTTGATCCAGAACCTGTGAAATCTTTGACCTTGAGTAACTGGGAAAATAAGTGAATGGGAACCTTTTTCCTCAGTACCTGGAACGTTCTCTGTCTCCTTGGCAGTACTGGAAAAAGCATGAATTCGTCAATGTCCTTCACAACTCAGCAACCAGGCACTTCTCAGGATGCCAGCTTGTTGGCCCTCCTCCAAAGAGTCCTCCCCCAGTCGCTTACATGAGCTGTGGTGCCCCTCCAAGTCGAGAGCACACCCAGACACCTTGAATCCTCCCTCAGTTACTGCACCTTGAACCAACCGGTTCCGAGACTTGGGAACAGACGAATCCCTACCCCAGACCAGGCGGGTCTATGGGGGTTAGCCAACCCCATACACTCCCGTGACCGGGACCCCTCGCGGGGCTTCCCCGGTCCAGAATCAGGAACAGACCGCTAAGGCCTCATGAACGAACCTAGAACACGTGACTTCAACATCTTAAGTACCCCTCCCCAGACTCCTCAGCGGGGCCTGGCGCACCCACTGATTGGCTTTGGGGAAGCTGATACCCAAAACGTCCAACCAGGCCTGGTTCTGAGCCTCTCGTGTGCACCTAACTGTACACATGACCAGGCAGAACTCTAACACAGCCCAGCCAAACTGATTTCAAAGTTACACCTACACAATTAACCCTCAGAACCCCTTTACTGTTCTGAGGCAAAAACTAAATTTATACATGGCAGACATTTTGTCCAAAATGTCATTGCTACACATCCCCCCCCCCCCCCCCCAGTTATTTAGACGATGTCCCCATCGTATAGGCAACAACCAGGGTAAAAATCCTATCCTATAAAAAAAACTATACGGTGCCTGAGTTTTTACTTTTTTATAGGGGTGTTGGGGAGGGAAAAGAAAGGAAACACATTTAAACATTAGCGTTTTCACAACAACACATTCAATGCTGTACATATACCACCCTGCTAAACTGACTAACCCACCCATTCTCAGATGAGCTTGACAGTCGATCTCGGTGCATCCTGGAAGAGAAACACAATACACAAGACAACACTGTACACTATACATTTCATCTTGAAGACATTCCACCGTTAATTCACTGGAACTCCCTTCTTCAAAGACACATGAAATTTCTCTCTAACATTTTCTAACGGCTGTGAAAAGGAAGTGCTTGCCTATTACTGCTCATTTCCTGCCGACTCACACCACCCAGTGGTCAGAGCCGCTGCAACTACAAGTCTCTCAGTAACCAGAGAGTGGTGGACTAAAAGCCTGTAGAACTTGACGTGTATTTCCTTGTAGTAACCACCTACCTAACTACCCCACAGTCCTTGTGACTTGCAGAAAAACATGAGAACCGAAGACACAGAGAAGTTATTTTTTTCTTTTTTCTGCGGAAAACTCAAAGACTTGACTCCAGAGATAGTTCACCAATAAAATCTCAGATCAGGCAAAGTTAGGTCTTTTCTTTGTGCATCTATGGTAGTGATGAAATATATGGCACCTTCTTTATCCGGTCTGCATAACACAACTTTGTCACAATAGATATGCCGACCATAGCTCCAATGCAACAGATATCCCAGGAATCGGTTAAACATTTCTCGGGTGAAAGATATCTTCCGCATGTCAGTTCTTTCCACAATGTCTATTACTTCCCAAGTACAAAAAGGGAGTTCAAGTCCATAATCTGTTGCCACCCGCCTACGAAAGTCTCAGGGCCATAACAACCCATCATGCTCGGGAAGTGTCCATGCACAGGCAATAATTAGAGTTCAATCTAAAATCTTTTAAAAAGTTAAAACTTCTACTCACTGTAACTTTGGTTCAAAATACCAGTCGTCACCCTCATCGGAGCCGGTCTCAACTGGTGAGTCAGGCGAAGAATCTCCTGCGGGCAAATAATTCTCTGTGGCAGTACTTGCAGCTCCCCGTGGTTTGCATTTGAATACCTTCCCCCAGATATCTGGCTTAGGGGTGCAGGAGGCAGGCCTGCCTCTGCGGTGGCAGGGTTTTCTGAGCTGCTCCTCTGCTTGAACAGCCTTCTTCCGCGGGCTCATGTCCGCAACCTCTGCAATAGTCTCTGGGCCCTCAGAAGGGGCAAGATCCCTCCTGGCAGTCTGAGACCCAAAGGACGATGCTGGGGCATACCCAATGGACTCTTCCGTGGAGACGCCCATGATCCAATCATACAGGAAGGCTCAAGGTTGCACAACGGGCTGTTCGACCCTGAATGCATACTCGCCGCACTTCCGACACCTTGAGAACGGCCGGGGGTTTGCGACCAACCCTTCACATCTCCCACACAACATCCCGAGTGCCTCAACATCCTCGATGTTGCACAGAACAAATCGCCCCTGCGGTAGCAGCCGAATGCCCGTATCCGTGATTACCGTACCAGGCATTTGTACACTCAGTGGACCCCTCACTGTAGGCTTCCTGGGACCAGGTGCTGGCTGCACGTGTGGAAGTCGGTGCATTTTCAAAAACGTTTTCTCCGGACTCTGAGAAAACAAACTTGCTTCTTCTTTCCGCAACACACTCTCACGCAGTGCCTTGTGTGGAGAAAAGACTCCTCCCACTGGGCGCTGGCTCCTGTGTAATTTTGCAAGCTTTTAGTACAGGCTCCTCCCATGCTTACGCACCTCAGTGAAAGTCTCTCCAAAATAGCACTGATCTTTATGGCGCAGTTCAAAAAAACATTCTTCACCCTCTGTTCCAAGGCCCTGCAAGGTAACTGTAAATCCCGGACTGCGAGCCCCCACGTGTAGCGGCCATAACCTTTGGCAGGGCGGCCTTAACTATTGGGCTTACCGGTTACCTCCGCTTGGCTGGTCCTTCCACATCTAAGGGTTCCCAGAGTTAGTACCCAACACTTTGGACACTGACACCATAAAAGTCCTTTAGACTACTATCAGAAAGTCTCTAATACTACCCAGAGAGTAGCCACTCGCAGCTGGGCGCTTCAAGGCTGAACAAATCTCTAGCCAGAGATTATGGCAGTCAGCACTTTGATCCAGAACTTGTGAAATCTTTGACCTTGAGTAACTGGTAACAGAAGTGAACGGGAACCTTTTTACTCAGTACCTGGAACGTTCTCTGTCTCCTTGACAGTACTGGAAAAAGCGTGAATTCGTCAGTGTCCTTCACAACTCAGCAACCAGGCACTTCTCAGGATGCCAGCTTGTTGGCCCTCCTCCCAAGAGTCCTCATCCGGTCGCTTACACGAGCTGTGGTGCCCCTCCAAGCCGAGAGCACACCCGGACGCCTTGAATCCTCCCTCAGTTACTGCGCCTCGGACCAGCCGACGACTGTGTGTGGTATGCATCGGACTGATTCCGTCGGAATATCCGTCGGACCCAATTTTCCAACATGTTGGAAATATTTTCCGACCAACTGGTTCGATCGGACATACTCCGATCATGTGTAGAGAATTTTGATCGGACCAAGTGCCACGCATGCTCAGATCAAATTCCTACATCAAAGCTATTGGCTACTAGTCCCATCGTAACGAAATTACGTCATCACGTTCTGAATGATCGGATTTTTCGACAACTTAGTCCGACCGTGTGTATGCAACAGTTTCGGACAAGATCCGACAGGCAAAATCCGACGGATTTGGTTGGCAGAATGTCCGACCGTGTGTACAGGGGCTAACACAGCCCAGCCAAACTGATGTCAAAGTTAAACCTACACAATTAACCCTCAGAACCCCTTTACTGTTCTGATGCAAAAACTAAATTTCTACATGACAGACACTTTGTCCAAAGTGTCATCGCTACACTCCTAAACTTGAGGTGCGTGTTATACGCCAGCGCGTGTTATATGCCAATAAATACGGTACGTATCTCTCCCTGCCTTTATGTTGGCACACCTTGGAATGAAGACATGACACGGTTTGCTGTAGTTATTGCACTATTTATCGAACTCACATCTTATGCACTGACACATTTTGCTTCTATTGTCATTCAACTTTGAAAACTCAATAAACCCAGTAAAATGAAATAAAGATTGAGATTTCCAGGGATGGATGCCAAGGATGATTGTGGTGCTTTGCCCCTGGAAATGTAACTGCGGGAACAACAGTGAATTTTTTATTACTCATTATATTGCATGTCTTAAATCGGTTTATACAGGTCATTGGCTTTTTTGCAAAGCATCATGGGTTTTTTATGTCAATAGAACCAAATTCACTGATTGGCAGGATTTATTACTCAAATATGAACTTTCACATTTGTCTTTGAAGGCCAAGTACACATAGCCTGGGGTTACATATCAGTTGGTATGTTATTGTGCCTTTTATTGGCTTATTTGTGTGATGGGGCAGAATGGCTTGATTCACACCTATGCATTTTTAGTGCTTTTTGCATTTTGGAGATTGCATGATTTGCACTACAACATGGTTTCTAATGGAACACGTTCTGTAGAGAACATTTGCAAAATGCAAAAAAGCACTAAAAATGCCATAGGTGTGAATCAAGCCAATAGGACAAGACCAGGGAGGGGATGGGGTTGATTTACAGAAACTGGAGAGTGCAAAATCTGGTGAAGCCGTGCATGATAGCCAATCAGCTTCTAACTTCAGCTTGTTCAATTAAGCTTTTTTTTTTTTTTTAAAAACAGAGAAAGTTTTATTGTGTCGTACAAAATATTAATACATTACATGTTGCATAACAGCAGCAAAACAGAGATTAGAAAAAAATGTAATCAGTTCACAGATCAACAAGTTATGCGATTTAAAGATCAACGTGTAAAATCACGACACTACATATAGTACAATGACATATCCTGAAAAGAAAAAAAAAAGGAAAGGAAAAAATCTATACCATGTGGGTGAGGTAACACCCGCCCACTCACACAGCAAAACCGAGGGCCAACGGGCCTAATAGATAGCAAAATCGCTTATATTTTATCTGCTCTTCCAAGAATTTCTCCAACTGTTTTCCATACAGGGGTTGAATGTGCTTGTTTTCAATTAAGCTTTGACTAAAATACCTGGAAGCTGATTGGTTTCTCTGCAGAGCTGCACCAGATTTTGCACTCTCTAGTTTTAGTAAATCTCCCCCAATGTAATGAGTCTCATGTCTGGTTTGGACCGGGAAGAACTTACTCTGAACTGGAATGTGAAGGTCCAACCAATAAATGGCACCATAAAGACAAAATAAACAAGTATAAATGAAACCCAAATTATTCACGTTTAACCACTTTCAGACCGGACCATTTTGCTGGTAAATGACCAGAGGTCTTTTTACAATTTGGCACTGCGCTGCTTTAACTGGTAATTGCGCGGTCATGCAATGTTGTACCCAAACAAAATTTTCGTCCTTTTCTTCCCACAAATAGAGCTTTCTTTTGATGGTATTTGATTGCCTCTGCGATTTTTATTTTTTGCGATATAAACGTAAAAAGACCGAAAATTTTGAAAAAAAATGATATTTTCTACTTTTTGTTATTAGAAAAATCCAATAAACTCAATTTTAGTCATACATTTAGGCCAAAATGTATTCAGCCACATGTCTTTGGTAAAAAAAAAGTCAATAATTGTATATTTATTGGTTTGCGCAAAAGTTGTCACATCTACAAACTAAGGTACGTTTTCTGGAATTTACGCAGCTTTTAGTTTACGACTGCCTATCTCATTTCTTGAGGTGCTAAAATGGCAGGGCAGTACAAAACCCCCCCAAATGACCCTATTTTGGAAAGTAGACACCCTAAGGAAATTGATAAGTGGCATGTTGAGCCCATTGAATATTTTATTTTTTTGCCTCAAGCGATTGAATAATGACAAAAAAAAAATTTTTTTTTTTTTTTACACAAAGTTGTCACTAAATGATATATTGCTCACACATGCTATGGGCATATGTGAAATGACACCCCAAAATAAATTCTGCTGCTTCTCCTGAGTACGGGGATACCACATATGTGGGACTTTTTGGGAGCCTAGCCACGTACGGGGCCCCGAAAACCAAGCACCGCCTTCAGGCTTTCTAAGGGCGTAAATTTTTGATTTCACTTCTCACTACCTATTACAGTTTTGAAGGCCATAAAATGCCAAGATGGCACAAAACCCCCACAAATGACCCCATTTTAGAAAGTAGACACCCCAAACTATTTGCTGAGAGGCATTTTGAGTCCATGGAATATTTTATATTTTGCCACAAGTTGCGGGAAAATTACAAACTTTAATTTTTTTTTTTTTCACAGAGTTGTCACTAAATGATATATTGCTCACGCATGCCATGGGCATATGTGAAATGACACCCCAAAATAAATTCTGCTGCTTCTCCTGAGTACGGGGATACCACATATGTGGGACTTTTTGGGAGCCTAGCCGCGTACGGGGCCCCGAAAACCAAGCACCGCCTTCAGGCTTTCTAAGGGCGTTACAGTTTTGAAGGCCATAAAATGCCAAGATGGCACAAACCCCCCCCCCAAATGACCCCATTTTGGAAAGTAGACACCCCTAAATTTAGGGGTACACTAGTGAGACTAGGTAATAAATGGCGGGTGCCCTGAAACTATAAAAAAATAACTAACCAACCAGTGTCACCTGTAACAGTTATATGGTGATCACTGGTGAAAGGGTTAACTAGGGGGCAATCAGGGGGCTTTATGCGGTAGTATATGGGGGTCCCTGGCGCTATAAAAAGCTGCGGCGAACCTAAATACCTACCTGCCTAACTAGCGTCACCTGTGACACTAATACAGCGATCAGAAAAACGATCGCTTATTAGGCTGGGTTCACACTGGAGCGATGCGGGAACGCCACGAATCCGCGGCGGGTTCCCGCATCGCATGCCTCCCGGCGGCAGTTCACACTGCCCTATGCGAACTGCTGGGAGTGTCAGTGAAATGTTAATGACACCCCCAGATCAGTTCGCATATCGCAGTGCGATCTGCAAACTCGGATCGCATGGTGTGAACACCCATGCGATCCGATTCTGCTGCGGACCAAAAAAAGGGTCCCGTGCGAGTTTGCGGCGGGTGCGGCGGGTGCGACACGAATTCAGCCATACTATCTGTATGGCTGAACTCGAATCGCACAGAGATCGGATGTGATTTGCACTGCAGTGCGGTGCGAATCACATCCGTTCTCATAAACTGCTGCAATGTGAACCCAGCCTTGGTGACACTGGCGACGGGGGGTGATCACGGGGTTAAACCTTTATTGGGGGGGTTAGGGGGGTACCTTAGAACTAAAGGGGGCTAACCCTAACTGCCCTAACAGTTATTACAGTCACAAATGACACCCGCCGGGTGATCAGGGGGTTAAACCTTTATTAGGTAATAAATGGCGGGTGCCCTGAAACTATAAAAAAATAACTAACCAACCAGCGTCACCTGTAACAGTTATATGGTGATCACTGGTGAAAGGGTTAACTAGGGGGCAATCAGGGGGCTTTATGCGGTAGTATATGGGGCTCCCTGGCGCTATAAAAAGCTGCGGCGAACCTAAATACCTACCTGCCTAACTAGCGTCACCTGTGACACTAATACAGCGATCAGAAAAATGATCGCTTATTAGGCTGGGTTCACACTGGAGTGATGCGGGAACACCACGAATCCGCGGCGGGTTCCCGCATCGCATGCCTCCCGGCGGCAGTTCACACTGCCCTATGCGAACTGCTGGGAGTGTCAGTGAAATGTTAATGACACCCCCAGATCAGTTCGCATATCGCAGTGCGATCTGCAAACTCGGATCGCATGGTGTGAACACCCATGCGATCCGATTCTGCTGCGGGCCAAAAAAAGGGTCCCGTGCGAATTTGCGGCGGGTGCGGCGGGTGCGATGCAAATTCAGCCATACTATCTGTATGGCTGAACTCGAATCGCACAGAGATCGGATGTGATTTGCACTGCAGTGCGGTGCGAATCACATTCGTTCTCATAAACCGCTGCAATGTGAACCCAGCCTTAGTGACACTGGCGACGGGGGGTGATCACGGGGTTAAACCTTTATTGGGGGGGTTAGGGGGGTACATTAGAACTAAAGGGGGCTAACCCTAACTGCCCTAACAGTTATTACAGTCACAAATGACACCAATGCAAAAAAAAAAAAAATGACATTGGTGTCACTGTGACTGGGGGGGCAGGGGTAATTGGGGGGGTGATCGGGGGGGTGTGAGTGTGCCTGGCATGTTCTACTGTGTAGTGTCGTGTTGGTGCAACTCACCGATCCTCTCTCCTCGGTGTCGGAACGAAAAATACCGACACGGAGGAGAGATTACATCACTTCCTCTCCTGTGTTTACATTACAGGAGAGGAAGTGATGTCACGGAGCATTTTCATTCGTCGGGAGCGATCGCGAGGGGGTGGCCATGAATGAATGGCCGTCCCCTCGTCCGGGATCGCTCCCGAACGAATACCGACCGCCGCAGGCACGGGGCGGGGGCCCGTTCGGTCCCCCGACCCGCGGGCAGGCAAGGACGTACATGTAAGCCCTTATGCCTGCCCGTGCCATTCTGTCGACGTACATCGTCGTGCGGCGGTCGGGAAGTGGTTAAAGTGTATTAAAAGGCCAAACTTTTTATTTATTTATTTTAGTTTTGGACGGAGTGGGGAAAAGTTAGAACTCCTGCCAAGTTTGTATTGTCATTGTCACAGTCAGGGGTCAGGCTCGGAGTTTAGTAGTAATAGCAGTAGAGAGGCTCCCACCAACCAGCTGGATAAGTACCAGAGAAGGTGACCCTAGTGGACAGGGGCGGACTCACCATTGGGCCACTCGGGCACTGCCCGAGGGCCCTGTGCCACTAGGGGGCCCCCATCAGGGTTGCCAGCCTCAGTAAAACCAGAGAAAGTTGTAAAAATCTGTGTTTTTTTTACATCTGTCTCTGAAATGTCCCTTACTGACATCCTTTTGGTCTACAAATCCCGAGATTATAGCTGCCCCACCTCTCCAGTACCGTCTTAGCCAATAGAAACATGTCTGTGTATACTGTGTGATTGTATACTGTGTATACTGTGTGGCTCCATAATGTCTGATTGCCCGGGGGCCCCATGAGTTGTCAGTCTGCCCCCGCTAGTGGATGATGTGGGCTCACCCTAGGTGCGGAGGCTAAGCACTAACTGGTGTTCACCAGAGCTCCTGATGGTGGAGATGGGTTTTGCTGCATGTTCGTATCAGGACGCGGTTCTCAGAATCATCCCACCCATCATTTCCATTGAGTCGTAACAATTTGTAATTTCGTAAGACGTGGGTTTTTTCGTATTCGGACTTGTTCGTATTTTAGTAATGCCACGTACACACAAACGGTCTTCCCGACAGACTTTCGGTGGAGGTCCGACGGACTTTCTGAACGAAATGGACTTGGCCACACACGACAAACTAAGTCTGTTTGTTTTGAACGTGATGACTTAAACGGGACTAAACAAGTAAGTTCAATAGCCAGTAGCCAATAGCTGCCCTTGCGTCGTATTTGGTCTGTCGGACTAGCACACAGACGAACGGCTTTCCCGATTTTTAGTCTGTCGGACTTGAGTCCGTCGGATAGATTTGAAACAAGTTCTATTTCTAGGTCCGTCAAATTATTTTTATAAAAAGTGGTCGGACTAGCCTACACACGATCGGATTGTCCGACGGACTGATCCCGTCAGACCTAGTCTGCCGGAAAGTCCGGTCGTGTGTACGCGGCATAAGAGTTATTTTTTAGTTGATTTGAAATTATACGTATTTCCATTAGTCTCATTTTCGTTGATTCGAAAATTTGTATTTTCATTATATTTCACATTCAGACACGTTCGTATTTTCGTAAGAGCTATATTTTCGTTGATTTGAAATGATTTAACTTTTCCGTAAGTCTAATTTCCGTTGATTAGAAAATCGTACTTTCGTAGATTTAATTACATTCGTACATGACTGCCTCATTTATTCATACTTTCGTAACATTGTTTTCGTAGATTCATAATCGGAGCATAATTCATAATTTTTATGTAATGTGTATGCTATTATATGTTTAAGAAACAAAGAATTTGAACTGTTAGTTCTAGTGGCCAAGTGGCCTTCAAGTGAGGCACGTTACCCACCTCAGGGTTGTATGTTTACATGTATAGTATGTACTGTATTGTTTGATTGTATGTACTGTACTGTTTTGGAAAATGAATAAAAATAATTTTCAAAAGAAACAAAGAATTTCTCTCTCACAAGTCACAACTTAACTCACAAATCCACCAAAACAGTGCCACTGACCCAACCACAACCTGTCTGGACTCTGGATGGAACGCACTGCAGTCTAACACAGAAAAACTCACAAGGAAATAAGAAACAAGCTCATTGGGGGAAGGGACAACCTCTTCCAGGGAAGGGACAAGCTTATTGGCCAACGTCCAGAAATATTTCAGAACTAACAAATTCGTTCTTTGATCAGCAGAATTTTTGTTAGTTCGTATTTTCGTTGTTTTGATTTCCATTTTCCGAATGTTCGTAATTTTGATTTTTCGTTCATTTTGATTTTCGTTATTTTGAATCTTTGTTCGGTATTTTTGTTGTTTCTATGTTTTCCTTTTTTCGGATTTTCATTCTTTCGTATTTTTGCTGTTTCTAATTGAATTATTTCGTATTTTCGTTGTTTTCCATATTCGTTCTTTTCGATAATTTGTTGTTCATTCAAATTTTTTGTAAAAGGTTTGTTTATTCGTATGTTTGCGAATTAACGAAAATAACAAATTTTGATGAATAACGAATTCGTAACCAAACGAATTGCACATGTCTAGAATAATCCCACTAGGAGGTGAGCAGGCTGGGGTGTAGTAGCAGATATAGCAAATGATGTGGGCTCACCCTAGGTGCAGAGGCTATGCACTAACTCAGTGAGGCGAACCTTGGCACCCCAGATGTTTTGGAACTACATTTCCCATGATGCTCATGCACTCTGCAGTGTAGCTGAGCATCATGGGAAATGTAGTTCCAAAACATCTGGGGTGCCAAGGTTCGCCATCACTGCACTAACTGGTGTTCACCAGAGCTCCTAATGGTGGAGATGGGATTTGCTGCATGTTCGTATCAGGACACGGTTCTCAGAATCACCCAACCAGGAGGTGAGCAGGCTGGGGTCCAGTAGCAGATATAGCAAATGATGTAGGCTCACCCTAGGTGCAGAGGCTAAGCACTAACTGGTGTTCACCAGAGCTCCTGATGGTGGAGATGGGTTTTGCTGCGTGTTCGTAACAGGACACGGTTCTCAGAATCACCCAACCAGGAGGTGAGCAAGCTGGGGTCCAGTAGCAGATATAGCAGGTAGGGATCAAGCAGGAGCATAGTCAATAAACAAGCCAAAGGTCAGTAACAAGTGGTTGCAGGTTGGGATCAAGCAGAAGCATAGTCAAGGAACATGCAAAAGATCAATAACGAGTGGTAGCAGAGATATGGACTGCTGTAGGTGCACAAAGGAGCAAGATATCAGCTGTATAGAGCACAATAATCTGACAAACAGGAAATGCAAATGCAAGAGGAAGTTCATTGGAGGAGGAGCTAAGGATTCAAAAGAAACAAGACACAAGGAAAAGTTGTCTAAGGAATCAGGCAGGGAACTGTCCAGCATCTCAGGAGGCGCAGCAGGAAGAGATACTGGCAGACACAGCAGAGGTCGCAGGTTTCGATTCAGGTCCTGATCTGCATCCTTTCAGAGAAGACTCACCTTCTTAATTTGTCCTGGTCACCACTCTTTGTGGAGTAATTCCAACTTGGATAAAATATGGGGGCTATTGGCAAGCCAGCTTTGTGGAATACATATTTATATGGTGTGATGAAAGTGTGCAAGCTGCTTTGGATGATTGCAATTGAATAAACTTGCATGTTTATGGAGGGATATTTTTTGCAGTCAGAACTTCCCATTACCTTTACACATCCATGGCTCGTCATATCGTTAGATATTTTTCATTTTGCATGCAGCATGCTAAGCACACACTCACACTGTTATCGTCATCTACAATTCCACCAGCCACCAATAGAGGGAGTTTTTCCCAAAATCCAGGTGGATGGACACATACAGATACAGTAAATGCAACTCACGGCTGCTTTTCAAATCAAAATAGTTCATTTTCCACCCTGATACTTCTAAATGTGTCACTTAACTTCTTACCCCCTGCTTACCAATTTCAAACAGGAAGCAACAAGATGGTGTTAATTACCTCTTTCGGTGGTAGGGAGGGTTAACCTTATTAAAATGATTTGGGCACCACAACTTCTTTGTCTATTGCATAACACCGGTTTGATGTCCAATGCTTATTTTCAGATGATTCAACACTGTATTTTGTACACCCTTTTGGAAAAAAAATGTAGTTCACTCATCTGTAAACACACCAGGAAGCCAAGGAATCAGGAGTCCTTGTGGTTCTCAATCCAATTTTGTATTATCTGGCTGCTCAGCTTCAACATGTAACTGGCTGGAATGATGCTTCAGCCATTAACCCCATTAGAACATTACTTTATAGTGCACATGTGTCAAACACAAGGCCCGCGGGCCAAATCCAGCCCACCAAGCCTCGTTATGTTGCCCTTGCACCTAGTTTTGCAGCTGGAACATGGCGGAACTCCATTCCACCACCTCTGGCTTTCACCCTCCTCTCCCGTTCTCCGCTGTCATTTATAAACACAGAAGCCTTCTGTGTTTATAAGGGACAACTTTGCTCTCAGAAGCTCCTGGAACTAATAGATTCTTGCATGTACACACGGTGGGGACAGATCTCCAGAATCTGAGAGAGAGAACAATCTTCCTGCAAGACGAGGCAGAGCCACCAACTCAGAAAGGTACTAGAGGTAGGCCAAGTAGGAGAGAGGGATACAAGGAAGCTTGGGGGGGGGGGGGGGGCAGGTTGGAGTTGCACATTGTGCACAGTGCACCTGTAAACCCTGCACTCTGTACACAGCACACCCTGGTGGGTGTTATTTCCTCTTTGTTTCCCTGCAAAGGAAAAGCATAATGGGCTACTATGCATCGCATAGTAGCCCATTATGTGACACTTACCTGCAGGAGAAGCCTGCAATGTCCCCGTCTTCCTCGCTAGTAGCGAGCATCCATTCTTCAACCCTTCCGGGGCCGCAAACTCCGGCTCTGTGACTGGCCGGAGTCTCGTGATGTCACGTGACTTCACTCCCGAGCATGCGCACGGGAGCCGCCTTTAACGGCATGACCCGAGCTAGAAACGGCACAGCGCTCCCTTTCTAACTCAGGCACATGCACAGAAGAAATCGCTGTACGGCGATTTGCAAATATCTCCTAGACCAGTGATGGTGGAACCTTGGCACCCCAGATGTTTTGGAACTACATTTCCCATGATGCTCAGCTACACTGCAGAGTGCATGAGCATCATGGGAAATGTAGTTCCAAAACATCTGGGGTGCCAAGGTTCACCATCACTGTCCTAGACCGTGCAGGTCTGGGAGATATTTCAAGCACCTACAGGTAAGCCTAAGGCCTCTTTCACACTGACGTCCCGTTCAGGCCCGTCTGTCAGTTTTTCAGGCGGACCTGAACGGGTGCTCCATAGAGGTCTATGGAGCGTCGGATGTCAGCGGTGACATGTCCGCTGACATCAGACCCGCTCCGATCCGAAAAAGTGTAACGGAGGAAAAAGCTATTTTTCCATCCGTCTGCGGATCGGATCGGGTGACGACGGGCACTGCGGTCCGTCGTCATCCGATCTCCCATAGGGGAGAGCGGCGCTGTGACAGGTCCGTCCCTGCGCAGTGTGCAGAGACGGAGCTGTCATCTCCCTGCTCAGCGGGGATCGGCGGAGTGATCCCCGCTGAGCAAACGGACATCCACGGGGCGGATCAGAACTGATCCGCCCCGTGTGAAAGGACCCTTAATCTAGGCTTACCTGTAGGTTAAAGTGGTTTACAACCACTTTAAAACCTGAAATCTGTACATAACACACTCCTGCAATCTGTACGGAGCATAATCCTGCGCTCTGTACGTAGTGCACCCCAGATACAACCGCGTCTTTGAGGGTGATCATACTGCTGATAAAGCCAGAGAACAAATTGAGTTTGACCACCCTGTTCTAGGGTATTCCTGGGTAAAAGATTGGTAGACTGTTGGGAGGTGCATGAATTCAGAGCAAGTTGGCAGTACCCTACCCTTTGCATGATGGATAAGGTATGGAACAGAGTTAAAGCCCATTTCCAATACATTGGGTACACTACCTCTACCGAATTCTCAAAAATCTCAATTACCCAAACTATTGAAATTAGAGGGATTTGACTATTGGTCCCTGTTAGGCCTTGACTATTTCCCGCAATTATACCATTGTCAGCTGTTGATGGACTTTCGCACCCTGAAAGAGGAATTTGGTCTGCCCAGTGAATGTTTCTTTCAGTACTCAAAGCTCCGTCACGCCATCGAAGCACACACTGGACTGACCTCCCCGGATTCACCCCACACCCACTCTTCTTAACCAAACTTTATCCTTAACCTCTAAACTGGGAAAAATATCAGCAATGTATAGCTCATTATTACAGAGTTCAGCAAAATCCTTGTCCCTGAGGTGTAGAACATACCGGCAAGTGAATATCAGCCCCCTTAATGATGCGGAATGGTCTGATATCACAAAAGCAAAATGGCGATCGGAGAGTTGCCACATGTATGGCCACACCCAGATGTGGTGAGATACACGTCACAGGGAAAACCAATGTTTCAGAGCAGACAGGAAATGTTATTTGCTTACATTGTAAGAAATGTGGCCAAGTACAGAAAGAATGTTTAGCCACTTCAGTCCCGGAAGATTTGGCTGCTCAATGACCGGGCCATTTTTTGTGTGATTCGGCACTGTGTCGCTTTAACTGACAATTGCGCGGTCGTGCGACGTTGTACCCAAACAAAATTGACGTCCTTTTTTTCCCACAAATGGAGCTTTCTTTTGGTGGTATTTGATCACCTCTGCGGTTTTCATTTTTTTGTGCTATAAACAAAAGAAGAGAAACAATTTTGAAAAAAAAAAAAAAAAAACACAATGGGGGTTATTTATGAAATGCAAATCCACTTTGCACTGCAGGTGCACTTGGAGGTGCAGTTGCTTTAAATCTAAGGGGTAGATCTGAAATGAGTGGAAGCTCTGCTGATTTTATCATCCAATCATGTGCAAGCTAAAATGCTGTTTTTTTATTTTCCTTGCATGTCCCCCTCGGACGTACAGAGACTTTACTTTCAAGTGCATTTGCAGTGTAAAGTGGATTTTCCTTTAGTAAATAACCCCCAATATCTTTTACTTTTTAGGCCGATATGTATTCTTACATATTCTCTACCTATTTTTGGTCCAAAAAAAGAGAAAATCGCGATAAGCGTATATTGATTGGTTTGTGCAAAATTTATAGCGTCTACAAAATAGGGGATACATTTATGGCATTTTTATTTATTTATTTTTACTAGTAATGGCGGCGATCAGCTATCTTTATCGGGACTGCGATATTGCAGAGGACAAATCAGACACGTCTGACACATTTTTGGGACCGGTGACATTTAGACATGTGCAAAAGGAAAAAATTTGTTTAGTTTAGTTTCGTTTTAATTCGTTAATTTATTAATTTCGTTTAGTTATATTAGTTAAATTAGTTAAATTCGTTTTCGGATTTCGTTTCGTTTTCTACTGAATTCGAAAAATCGGTCGCATTCGAAAATATTTCAACCAAATTCGAAAATATTTCTACCGGATTCAAAATGATTTCAACATGATTAGAAATTATTTCAACTGCATTGGAAACTATTTCAACCGTATTCGAAAATATTTTGTGACCCGACTTGGGCCATGTATCTCGGGGTCACTTGGTGCTAGGAGATGTTGTAGTGCTAGTTCTATTGTGTTTGTATACCAAATTTGGTGTTTCTAGCTATAAGTGACCCTGAGATACGTGGCCCCAAAGTCGGGTCACAAAATGTCATTCTCTGCTGCAGGAAAATACTTGACATTTTGCGACCCGACTTTGGGGCCCCGTAACTCGGGGTCACTTGGAGCTAGAAACCCCAAATTTGGAGATGTTGTAGTGCTAGTTCTATTGTGTTTGCATACCAAATTTCTAGCTGCAAGTGGCCCCGAGATACGTGGCCCCCAAATTCGGGTCGAAAATTTTAATTTTTCGAATTTGATTCAAATTTCGTTTGAATTCGTTAGCATTGTAATTCGGTAATTCGGATGCATCCGAATGTCCGAATAATGAAAATTCGTCCGAATTTCGATTCGGAACTAAACGAAATGCACATGTCTAGTGACATTTATACAGCGATCAGTGCTATAAAAATGCACTGATTACTGTATAAATGACGCTGGCAGGTAAGGGGTTAACACTAGGGGGCGATCAAGGGGTTAACTGTGTTCCCTAGGTGTGTTCTAACTGTAGGGGGGATGGGACTGACTAGGGGAGGAGACTGATCGGTGTTTATACTTAGTATGAACACACGATCGGTCTCTACTCCCGAGGTTTGACAAATATGGAAAAGACCTTTGACACACATTATAAGCAATTGTTAAGTGTTTATTTTGCAGTCAAAGTAACACAAAAGATTGTGAGATCTAATAAGATCATATTACAGACACCTGATCTATCACTAAAACTTGTTTTAGAGAGAATTAATTCAGGATAATTATATGACAAATATTGCCCATTCTTTAAAACTTCACAATTTCTATACAGGTGGATTTGTTAACAGAACATTCTCAGCAATATGCACAAAATAATGTTTGTAGAAATGTAACCAGAAAACCTGTAAATGGTGTTTTTAGGACAATTTCTGAGAGGCTTTAAGCCAGTATTTGTTAATAATAACAAGACTTGTTCAGCAGGTCTTTCTATGTATTACCCAAAGAATGGTTATGTTATTCAGCAAAAATTCTACGGAAAATGCTGAATTGGATTATGCCAAAAATTACAGTACAGCACGCATGACTCTAAATCTTAAAGAGGAGAAGTGAATGGACACAGTTCACTTCAGGCTTCTGGGTTGATTTGAAACCTTTCTTTGTTTGTGAACACGAGGTTTCAAATCATGACAAAAAGGAGAAATTGTGCCCTGTTATATTTAAAATACACAGAATGCTAGCACAAGAAGTATAGGCCCAGTTTAAGAAAAATAGAGCAAAGTAAGGTACTGTATTTGCTGGCGTATAAGACTACCTTTTACACTTAAAAAAAATGCCCAAAAATCGGGGGTCGTCTTATACGCTGGGTATACAGGTATACAATGCTGCCCGATGGATGTCAGCCCCCAAATGTCTGCTAATACTGTATGTGGTTTTAACTACAAACAGTATACGCCGTTGAGCCAATCCCGGCGAGCAATGTATTCTATTAATGAATACAGAGCCTGCTTGGATTGGAGTAACAACCTCTGCCAATCCAAGTAGGCTACATAGAGTAGCCTGCTCGGATTGGCTTTGAGAGAGAGAGAGAGAGAGAGACAAGGGCTGGTGATGCTACAGCCTCTGCCAATCCAAGCAGGCGTTGTATTCATTAAAATAATACACCGCTCACCATACTTCCCTGGGTAAATCCATTCACTGATCTCCTACTACTATACATCCTGCTGTTTGCCTTTCAAGTCCCAGGCACCCAAGAGGGACAGGTAAATCTGGGACATATGACAGGGGGGTTATTAAATGCATTTTGGTGGACAATTCCCATAGAATGTAACCCAAAAGTGGTATAGGTTTGGTTAGTGAAAAATTCTACTTTCCAGAGTTGTGGCATTCAATAGATCTCCGTTTGTGTTATTATTGTTTGATTTACTTTATGACATAACACAGCATCGCGTATGAGTAGTTGGCATTCTTGCTTTATATTTTTTAATCGTTCTAATGTTTTTTTAAAATGGTGTTGCCTCAGAAGGGGGGTAGTCTTATACCGCGAGTATTGCCCAAAACCTATGTGTTCACTTGAAAAATAGGGGGTCGTCTTATACGCCCAGTCGTCTTATACGCCGGCAAATACGGTAATTAGAAATGTTATTAACAAAATATGTCTTTCTTGATGCCAACATGGCAGCATACTAGTGATAGAGCTCCGCCTTTTGAACACTCCCTCAGGACCAGTGAATAGCATAAATGAAAGGCCTAGTTAGGCCCCACCCCATTCTTCTTTTTTTTCCTCATACCTTAAAGAGGAAGTAAACCCTGATGGGTTTACTTCCTCTTTGTCTCCCTGCAAAGGAAAAGCATAATGGGCTACTACCGTCTTTCCCCGAAAGTAAGACAGCCCCCGAAAATAAAACCTACTTCCAGTTTTGCCTCTCGCTGTAATATAAGGCTTCCCCCCGATAATAAGGCCTCCCCGATAATAAGGCCACCCCTGAATATAAGGCCCCTGAAGCCACCGTAAAGGTGTCTGACTCCTCTGGACCATAGCGGTGGGCTCCGCCACGCAGCTCACTGATTGGCCGCAGCGCAGCCGCTCAGGCATGTAGGCGCGAGGTCTCTTTAAATCAGTGAGCTGCGGCTGGCTCTCTGGATGACGAGTGACGTCACCCATCATCAGAGAGCCTGTCTTGCCGGCAGCATAAGCTGCCACCTTCTGCCGCCTGCTGCTCGCTCTGCCCTGACGGAGTCTGGCTGACTCACAATTAGACAGTGAGTCACGCTGGGCAGGAGTCAGGCACATTGTGTGGAATCTGGCCTCTATAGACACAAAGGGGTGACTGAGGTGGAGGGGTGTCTGGTAAAGGGTGGGGGATATCTGGTAAAGGGGGGGATGTCTGGTAAAGATGGGAGGAGGGGAGAGACTAAATAATCCACTGGCACAGAGGTGGGGGAGGGGGACTCACTTAAAATGACACAGGGTGGATTTGGGGGGGGGATCAAAATGGCACAGGAAGATCAGAAGGGGGCGGAATCAATAAATGTGTACCGTATTCATCTTCATGGACAAATAAGACATCCCCTGAAAATAAGACCTAGCACATCTTTGGGAGCAAAAATCAATATAAGACACTGTCTTATTTTCGGGGAAACAGGGTATGCATCGCATAGTAGCCCATTATGTGTCACTTACCTGACACAGGAGCCAGAGATGTCACCGCTGTCCCCTGTAGCACGGAGCATCCATCATCTGCCGGATATCGCTGCGCATGGGAGCCGCCATTAATGGCATATCGCTGTTAACAGCGGCATACTCAGTGCGCCGCATGCGCCGTAGACAGCATTGCCTGTCTTTTTGTAAATATCTCATAAACCGTGTAGGTTTAGGAGATATTTCTTGGACCTACAGGTAAGCCTTAATCTAGGCTTACCTGTAGGTCAAAGTGGTTTGTAAGGGTTTACAACCACTTTAACGCGCCAGTGAAGAGTAAGCAGTACTATGTCCCCCCCCCCCCCTCTGCCTCCGTGCAGCATCCAGCTGGGTTGAGCCGCCCCCAGTGCAAAGTTCCAGCACTTAGGCTGCTAAAATGCGCTATAGCCTGGGAGCCCCTTCTGTAGGTCTTATTGGGGCCCCTGCAGTGTTTCGTCTTTAGGAACAAAATCTGCTTTTAAAATTGGTAACTGCAGCGCTTGTGGAATATGGGGGGGGGGGGGAGGCAGCTATGCTTTATCTCTCTCTTGGCCCATACAGGGTCACCTGTACCTTTTACCTATGTCTCCCTCTTTTGCCTTTCATTACCCTTCCCATTCCTTGCTGTCCTCTGTAGGCGTTGCATGTGTGTGTAGGTATGTATATGTAATATGGGTGTGTTTATACATACATTTTTATATATATATATATATATATATATATATATATATATATATATATATATATATATATATGTGGATGTGTGGGTATGCATATGTGTATGTATGTATGTATGCATGTATTGTAGGGGATCAGAGGGGTGAAAGGCCGGTTTAGACAGTTCAGTAAAATAAAAATGGTTTTATTCAGCAAAACAAACAGAAGAAAGGACAGGCTTGTCTTGTCACATAGGTGCAGAGATAGGAAAAGTTCAGTCTCATATATATATATATATATATATATATATATATATATATATATATATATAAAGAGAGAGAGAGAGAGAAAGTACATGGCTCAAAAAGTGGGTCTACGTCCCAGGTCTTCTCTGAGCTGGTCCAACAGTAATCACAAACTTTGGTCTGATTTTGTTTCCATACCCCAAGGCGCAAGGGGCAGATGCTCTGATCTCTCCCTCGGACTGCAATCTAACCTATATATTTTTCCCCAACATTTCCAGTAAATGAGATTCCTCTTGAGGCTGTCAAGGGAGAACATAGTTGTCATATTCAGTCCTCCATATTGACCAGGAAGCCCTCGGTTTTCCCTGGCCATTCATTTCAGGGTACAGAAGACATTTCCCCTCCATAGCATACGCAGACTGGGGCTGAAAGCCGGGGCACTAACAGGGGAGGGTGGGCAACTCCGCTTGCTCCAGTTTCACTCCAGAGTGATCTCTACTTTGTTGTGTGCGAGAAGACATTCTACTTACAACATCTAGGCCTAATTTTGGAACAAGTTTGCTTTCTTTTGGTAGGGTGAGCCCTTCCAGTCTCAGCTGTTCTATATTTCCTCCAGGCCTTAGCCTATCCTCACATAGCTCACGAGTGTGGGCTATATTGGCAATAACACATTTATGTGGGCCGCGAATCCTTCAGTTTGCACAACTTTTTGAGGGCAGTCACGAGGAGTCAGTCACCAAGAAAGAAAGATCTACTGGAGTTGCTGGATCTCATATCAGTTTTTTTGTAATTCCTTTATTGAATGCCAGAAGAAATAACAGGCGCATGGACAACATTAATAAAACATACAGGATTTCAAAACATAAACCTTTCGGTAGCACCCGGGTGGGAGATATAGAGACCACCCCCAACTTAGGCTTAAACTTAAAATGGAAGCATTCCCGAACAGGGGGCTAAATTCCCCTCTAAGACCTCCGACACCAATTAGGCAATCTGATCCCACCCAGGTGAGCGGTAATCATCACATGGCCATGCATTACAGTGAGATGCACAAATTTTGTTATTTTATAAAGAAAGGGAAGAGGAGGGAGATGGGCGATGGGCCGGGCCCCAGGCGGGCAGAGCATACATTGTTGAAAACTGGTCATTTCCGGAGGAGCCCACAACCCACCGCAGCCTACATGGACTAGCCGGCAAAATCTAACCGTGAAAGAAAAAGGACTGAGGAGGTGAAACGATAAGGGGGAAGGGGTTAATGAAGAAAGGGACTACAGGGGGAGACAGGGGGAAGGGGGGCCACAGAGAAAGGAAAAGAGATCAGAACAGAGAGACAGACCAAATAGAAGAAGCAAAGAAGAGACTCCAGGCAGGCTGAAGCAAAAGAGCCTAACACAAAAGAGCAGAATAGTGACCGTGGGCGCCACCAAGCCGCAGGGGGGGGGTCCAGAAGCCAGCGAACAGAGACCCTCTCTCAACGGGCATCTAAAGCTACAACCCGGAGGTAAGCCTCAGTGTAGGTGAAATGTTGCCAAGGTCTCCAAGTCTCACGAAAGGCCTCCTCCCTATTGTGAAGCGTTGCTGTGAGGTCTGCCATATCTCTTAATTAGTATCTCATATCAGTTTAACCGTTTGTTCCAACAGAGCAGTGCTCGGTTCAGGCCATCACTTACAAGGCAGTATCAATTGGAAGAACTTTAAGCAGAAGGTTATCAGAGATTCAAGCTCTTTGAGCTTCAACGTAAAAAAAATATATATATATATTCATTTCTTTCCAGAAAGAGTAGAGTTGGGTCTTGTAGATCATCCTGCATCAAACGTAGCAACAGTCTGCTATTTAACAGACAGCTGGACATTGCCTAACTTACCAGAACATCACACAGGAAAGTCATGCGTACTGTTCATTTTCAGAACTTTAAAGTAGTATCTGTCCACAACTGTCCCTTTCAGGTCATCTAAATAAACCTTTTGTCATTCCAGCTGGGAATCATCAAGGGAAAAGAAGTTACTGCCTGGATCCTAGCAGGCTTGGTTGTGCATATAGGACTAGGGGTCGCAAGCCTCCATCAGCGGCGGGGGAGCACTCTACCAGAGCGGTTGAAGCCCCATAGGCAGCACATTCAAGAGAATCTATGGTGCCCCTCTGTACAGGGGAATGGTGGTCGTTCCAACATCCCTACTCAAACTTGACGGAATAGACCCGGGGGACTTTGTAGGAAGGACTATTCAGTCCTCTGTCTCATCCTAATTAGAAGATTGGTTTGACAAGTAAATCCCACCCTGTCAGCTAGTTATTTATCACTAGTATGCTGCCATGTTGGCTTCAGGAAAACGGAAAATTTTATCAAATACTTACCGTAATTTTCCTTTCCTGACGCCAAACCATGGCAGCACACGGTCCCACCCTTGTACGTTTTGGTATGTAGCTAATTACAGAGAATGGGGTGGGGCCTAATTAGGCATTTTCTTTATGCTATTCACTGGTCCTGAGGGAGTGGTCAAGAGGCGGAACTCTATAACTAGTATGCTGCCATGGTTTGGCGTCAGGAAAGGAAAATTATGGTAAGTATTTGATACAATTTTCAGTTTTCATGTCATGATAAAATGCTAGGATTGTGATATGTAGAATGAATAAGTAAATTAGGTATATCTTAATCAATCAAATAGCAAATTCAAAATAATGATACTGCATTCTGTTTCAGGATCTGACTTATAAGTCACCAAAAGAAGAGAAATTTAATATTTCTAGACCTTGCAGCTTACGAATATCAGTTCTGGGAGAAGATTTGACACGAGATTCATTTATTATAATTATCATTGTCTTTTTATGTTCAATAAAGTTTTTCCAGCTCTACATCAATTTTTACAATCACATACAGTGTACTTTCAGAGTTGAAAGGGTTAAACCTTTTTACAATAGAGGCACTTTAGTTAGGAGGAATATCTGGTGTTAATTAAGATAACATTTAATTAAGAGTACATTTTTTAAAGTACATATAGACAAGTTAGGACTAACTTTACATTGTAATATGTACCGTATATACTCGAGTATAAGCCGAGATTTTCAGCCTCTTTTTTGAGGCTGAAAGTGCCCCCCTCGGCTTATACTCGAGTCATCGCCGTCTGCCTGCCCAATCAGCGTATCGAGCAGACAGACGGCGGCCATTCTACTATTCAAAAGCCGCGCCTCCCTCTCTGTGATAGGCGGAACACTCAATTTCCCAGCAGTCAGTGTTCTGCCTATCACGGACATCCGCTCATTCTCATACTATGGACGAGGATGAGAGGATGTCCGTGATAGGCGGAACACTGACTGCTGGGAAATTGAGTGTTCCGCCTATCACAGAGAGGGAGGCGCGGCTTTTGAACAGAGGAATGGCCGCCGTCTGCCAGGAGGAGAGCGTGGCACACAGAGAGGCTGCAGATTGGCACAGGTAGGCAGGGATGGACGGACAGCACAGCACAGCGACGGACAGGACACAGGGACACAGCGACGGACGGGACACAGCGACGGACAGGACACAGCGACGGACGGGACACAGGGACACAGCGACAGACGGGACACAGCGACGGACGGGACACAGGGACGGACGGGACACAGGGATGGACACAGGGATGGACACAGGGACACAGGGATGGACACAGGGACGGACGGGACACAGGAATGGACACAGGGATAGACGGGACACAGGGACGGACGGGACACAGGGATGGACACAGGGATGGACACAGGGACACAGGGATGGACACAGGGACGGACGGGACACAGGAATGGACACAGGGATAGACGGGACACAGGGATGTCTCACCCTCGGCTTATACACGAGTCAATAAGTTTCCCAGTTTTTTGGGGGTAAATTGGGGGCCTCGGCTTATACTCGGGTCGGCCTATACTCGAGTATATACGGTATTTAATTTTAAAATCATCTCACATATATAAATTAATTGGAGTTAAGAAACATATTTTATGTTTAAATTTTGACAAAATTATTTGAAAGGTTGTATGGATTATAGATTTATGCTAAACACAATTTGGAGGGAAATTATGAATCATATTTCTGAAGTGACATCCATATTTCAAAGTATTGTACGACAATGTTACATTTACGAATTTATGAATATTAAGGGAATTGATTATTCGGTAAAAGAAAATGATAATAATAAGGGTGAAAATATTTTTATGGTATTTGAAGCAAAAGGTTTACTAAGTTCACTTTTCCTTATATAGAATCAAAATTGAAAATATATTCAAATCAATTATCTTAAGATCTAAAAGCATGTATGGATGCGAATGTGATGCGGTTGTAAATGGATTTAGATAAGGATATGATTAAGATTGTTTAATCAATCATTTTGAGAGGGAAATGTTAGAAGTTTTCTTTAATCTAATATTTATCAATTAACAAATATTAATAAATGAATGAATGGATTGAGTCTTTATAATATAATTGAATTGTATATATTTATATAGATATAGAAAAGTGAAATATATAGGCTTTTATATTTATGTGAAAATATACATTTTGTTAATAGTCTATGCTTTTCTTTGGAGAGCTCACACATGGTAGAAATTAGGTTTGAATGAGTTAGCTCTAACTATCCTCCCATCGTAAATAGATAAGGTTACACTTTTTTTGAAGATACATAGAGTTTGATATATATACATATATATATGAATATAAGTTCTTTATACGATAATATCTCTTGATTAAGATATTAATAAGAGCAAGAGCCTTTCATTGAATATAATATACATACTGATTTATGTAACATTATTTGATATATATGATAGCTAGTTATATTGTATAGGTATATGTTGTACATATGGTTCATACTAATCTCCAGGGATCCCTATGGTATGTAAGCGTAGCTGTTTTGTCTTGTATTTCAACAGCCAGACCTCAGTGAAGGGAAGGGAAGCTATGTCTCAATAGAAGAGTCTGTAGGACAATAAGACCCAGAAGAACTTTAAACCACTTCTTTTAAAGATAAAGTGGGGGTCAGATTTTAGGAGTAAAAGCTATGAACAAGAGCACTTTTAGCAGATTGCTATAGACACTCCACGAGGATACTTCACACACACACAAAGACACACGTCTGATTCAATCCTCATCTTAAAGCGGAGGTCCACCCTAATGTGGACCTTCCGCTCATTGGAATCCTCCCCCCCTCCGGCGCCACAATTGGCACCTTTCAGGGGGGAGGGGGGTGCAGGTACCTGTACAGTACAGGTATCTGCACCCACTTCCCGGCATAGCTATCTGCGGAAAGGGGCGTAGATTCTGCAGAATCTACGTCCCTTTCCGAAAGTCCCCCGCTGCCTGCTGGGAAACACACGGATCCCAGAGACAGCGGGGACCATCCTTATTGCGCAGCGCGACTCGCGCATGCGCAGTAGGGAACCCGGGAAATGAAGCCGAAAGGCTCCACTTCCTGATTCCCATACCCAAGATGGCGAGCGCAGCACCCGAGAGACGATCGAGAGATCGGCTTCGGGTGCAGACATCGCGGGCGCGCTGGGCGGGTAAGTGTCCTTATTTTAAAAGTCAGTATTTGTAGCTGCTGGCTTTTAAAAAAAAAAAAAACGGCGGAACTCCCGGCGGACTCCCGCTTTAAGAATATAACTACATTGTTGATGTTATTTTTACATTCTACATTTTGATATTGTTCTTGTAATATTTTGCTATTTTATCATTAAATATATTTTTTAGTTTTTACACAAGAACTGAATGGACTCTCTACTTCCGAACTTTTCTCACTAATATAATTTACAGAATATCGATAATTATATTGAAATAACGATATCTAACAAGCAGTGTTCTGTGGCAGGAGAGTTTAGTGTCAGAAAAAAAAAAACCCCACTGCCAGTACATTCTGGAACAGAAAAAAATTCTGACAGCTCGCAAACTCTCCTAAACGCAGACACCCCGCATTTTTTTCCTAAGTGGAGGACGCCAGCATCCTTAACAACCAGTGGTTGTTAAGGAGCAGGCCCGAAAGCCGCGCCCTTAACGATCATCAGCTGTCAGCAGGGTTCCCTGCTGTCAGCTGAATGTAAAAAAAGCAATTGCTGGCAATCGAAAATTGGGAAAAAAGCAGCATGGGGGTCCCCCCATTTCATACCAGGCAATTCGGGTCATATATGGATTTGAAGGGGAAACCCAAGGTGACATAAGAAAAAAAAACGGCGTGGGGTTCATTCTAAACCCAGTTACAGCTGGTGGTTATTTTTTGGTGGGGTGGCAAACAACCCCCCCCCGGGCTGCCATTGGAGTGGCACTACCCCTCCGCGCGTGGTGCAGCATGGCACTAACACCCCCACCACCCGCTGTCCTTACCCTGGATGCGAGTGGTGAGAGCAGTGGTCGGAGCTGATGCGCCCATCTTCCAGCGCGGCGGGCTCAGGGAAAGCTGCTCCGGTGTCCTCTTCTGGAGCAGCTTCCGTGGTGCGTCTCCTCTCTGCTCCTCCCAGCGCTAGGTGTCCAATAGGAACGCCTGACATTTTGGCCAAGTTTTCGGAAAATGGGTTTCATACCTGCCTCCAGATTGGCTGGGAGGAGGATCAGTGTTGCAACAGGGAATAGTCATTCGCTGTTGTAACACACCTGCAGCACATCCTCTGCGACCTGAGCCCACCCTATTTTGAAGCCTATTAGAGCCTCTCGTTCTAATCAGGTGCTTCAAAAAAAATCTGCTGTAATTCATGTGCCCTGAAAGGCGCTGGACACATGAATAGGGGGCGCTGCGGCGGGCGTGGATAGATTCATGCGATACATGAATCTATCCACTGGATTATGGGGGTGGCGAGGAGAGAGAGGGCGGCGCCCGGATGCCCCTAATGGATGGGCCACCACTGACCCTTAACCGACCATGCAGCCTGGCAGGTCAGCAAAGGGGGGGTTGTCCAGTGAGCGCCCTCCCCAACCTGTTGAAATACAGCAGGCCACATGTGCTCAACATGGGGAGGGCGTGTTCTGGGGTAAGGGGGGCTCCTACCCCAAAAGCACCCTGTCACCATGTTGATGAGGTCAAGGGCCTCTTCCCACAATACTGGCCCAGTGGATGTGGGGGTGCAGGGGTTGACTTATCAGAATCTGGAAGGCCCCTTTAACAATGCGAATGAATAGGGGGGTACCCCTACTCATTGACCAAAAAATAAAGTAAGTTAAAAATGCGCACACAGTTTTTGAAAAGTCTTTTATTAAAAAAAACAAAGCGTAGATCTATTGCCCATCACGATGAATGTTGTTTGCCGACCCAAATGAAAAAAAGAAAGGTCTGCACCCGACTAATGCCGCGTACACACGGTCAGAATTTTGGTCTGAAAAAACTCTGATGGTTTTACCCACTTAATTCTGACGGGATTTCGCTCAAGCTGTCTTGCCTACATACGGTCACACCAAATTCCGACCGTCAAGAACGCGGTCACGTACGACGGGACTAGAAAAAGGAAGTTCAATACCCAGTAGCCAATAGCTTCCGTCTAGTAGTTGAATCTGAGCATGCGTGAGTTTTTGCGTGTCGGAATTGCATACACACGATCGGAATTTCCGATAGAAAGTTTTTCCGTCGGGAAAATTGAGAACCTGCTCTCAAATTTTTGCAGGCACGAATTCGGCCAGCAAAAATTCCAATGGAGCGTACACACGGTCGCTGAAAAGCTCTCATCTGTCTTTTGCTGGCCCGAAATTCCAATTGGGTGTATAAGGCTTCTGACGTCTGACAGCTCTGCCGCCTTCCGCCCCTTGTAACGTCATCGATCCAGCATGCCCTTGTGGATGAGTTCACAAGGGGGCGGGTGACCTGCTGACTCCACCCCTTCGTTTAGCGGCAGAGCTGTCAGAAGGTGGGAGCTTTAGTTGGGTGCAGACTTTTTTTTTTCATTTTGGAAGAGGGCCACCACATTCCTTGATGCTAATGCTACTAAACATAACTTACACACTGTGCTAAACTATGGCAAAAAAACACAAAAATAATAAATTTTTTCATCCAGTGTTTTTTTTTTTTTTTTTTTTTTTTTTAGCAGTTTTTAGCTTCTAGGTGCAAGAAGCCTAGATAGAAGGAAGTGCTGCACATAATAATAAAAAATAAAAAAAACAGCACTGCAAAAAGATTTGAGGATTCAGCCAATGTTGTTCTGTTTGTACTTTTCGGCATATTTGACTTTCACTGATCTCTGTAGGGTTGTGTCACACCCCCATACAGTTTACATCTTTTCAATCCATTCCACGACTTGTAAATATTGCATTGTGTATAGACAGATGTCTGCTTCAGCTTTTACTAGTGAAGGTTGTTCAAACTTTGCAGGTAGAACCAGCCTAGACATAAATCTCCTCTACAGCAGTTGAGAAACTTTCCCCTGGATCCTATAAATGGGTTAATCATTACCTAGAAGAGAACTGGAGAGTACTCACCACCAGGGACCTGTACGGGTGAAAGAACGAGCGTCTTTCTATTATGTGTACCTATTTATGCACTCATGCCGCGTACATGCGGTCCGATTTTCTGACGGAAAATCCATCGGACATTTTCCATCGGAATTTCCGACACACAAAATTTGAGGTCTGGATTAGGCTTGTGCATTTTGTTTCGTAACGAATCGAAATTCATCCAAATTTTGCATCTTTCGGACATTCGGATGCATCCGAATGACCGAATAAAAAAAGTAACGAATAACAACGAATATGAAAGAAATATAACGAATGAATTTGAATGAATTCGACATGATTCGGTAATTCTTTAAAGATCTAATGAAACAAAAGGTCAGCTCAAAGTAAATCTTATAGTCCAATCAGCTAATTAATTTTGTGCCGGAGGATGGATTACTGGCAAAGTGCATTCCTGAGAACTGAGTTAGAAGGGTGATGTATTGTATTTAAGCCGAGGAGAAGAGACGTTGTCATTGTGTGTGTTAAAAGATTCAATAAACAAACGACTTTCCAAACTACGAATCATTATCACGAATGTCTATACATACATAAATAGCGAATTTCAACAAATACAAACGAATGAATTTGACACTCTACGAATAATAACGAATTATCCGAAAACTTATTAACGTAACACAACGAATATAACAGAACGAAATGATGTATTTTACGAATGACAACAAACCGAAACGAAACAAAATTTTCTGTTGTGCACAAGTCTAGTCTGGATCGCAAATTTTCCAACAACAAAATCCGTTGTTGGAAATTCCGATCGTGTGTAGACAATTCCGACGCGCAAAGTTCTACGCATGCTTGGAATCAAGCAGAAGAGCCGCACTGGCTGTTGAACTTCAATTTTCTCGGCTCATCGTACGTCACCGCGTTCTTGGCGTTCGGAATTTCCGACAACATTGTGTGACCGTGTATATGCAAGACAGGTTTGAGCCAACATCCGTCTGAAAAAAAATCCCATGGATTTTGTTGTCGGAATGTCCAATCGGAAAAAAAACTCTGATGGGTTTCCCGACGGAATTCCGACGGGATTTCGCTCAAGCTGTCTTGCATGCACACGGTCACACCAAATTCCGACCGCCAAGAACGCTGTGACGTACAACACGTACGATGGCACTAGAAAAAGGAAGTTCAATACCCAGTAGTCAATAGCTTCCGTCTCGTAGTTGAAATCTGAGCATGCGTGAGTTTTTGCACGTCGGAATTGCATACACGCGATTGGAAATTTTCGATAGCAAGTTTTTCCGTCGGGAAAATTGAGAACCTGCTTTCAAATTTTAGCTTGGCGGGAGTTCGGTCAGCGAAATTCCTATGGAGCGTACACACGGTCGCATTTTCCGATGAAAAGCTCTCATCTGTCTTTTGCTGGCCGAAATTCCGATTGTGTGTACGCGGCATTAGACTTGACGTATCAGATCTGCATCTGAGTTACCGGGCGGGAGGAATGAATGTATTTCCTCATCTGGAATACAGCAATGGGACAGATCACTCAGTTCCCTGTATATTTAGAGAGGGGAAGCACATATATTAAAAATAGCACTGTAAAAACATTGGGAGCTTCATTGAACATTCTTCTTTGAAGTTCTTAGTCCCCTTTTCCTACTTGGGTGTAACACTGGAGTAGAAAATTCTACTGAAAGAAAAAACAACCATGGACTTTCTCGGTACCCAATTAACAATTTATATAACTCTAAAAACTTTAATTAGAAAAGCCATCTTCATTAAAAAAAAAAAAAAAAAAAAAAAGAAAAAAGATAGACATCAATATAGACAGGTAACTAATTCCGGACCGCCCACCAGCTTCTGTGAAAGGGACATCAGTCCCGAAGAGGAAGAGGCATAGCCACCACATCTGTGCCCACCGGTACCGCCCGCCAGTGCATATCAGTTCCCACCAATCACTACCCACCAGTGCATATCAGTGCCACCAATCAGTGCCACCTATTAATGCCCATCAATGGTGCCATTCAGTGTCCATCAGTGCATCATTATCAGTGCTACCTAGCAGTGCTGCCTATCAGTGTCACCTACTAGTGCCCATCGCTGTCACCTATCAGTGCCACCTATCAATGCCCTTCAGTGCCACTCATCAGTGCACCCCAGTGCCACCTTATTAGTGCCCACCAATGCCGCCTCATCAGTGCCCACCAGTGTCACCTATCAGTGTTCCTCAGTGCCACCTTATCAGTGCCACCTAACAGTGCACCTTCATCAGCGCACATCAATGAAGGAGAAAAATGGCCTATTTGCTAAATTTTATAACTAAATATGTGTAAAAATATACTAAAGCGCCGATGTGAATAAATATTAACCACTTCCCGACCAGCGCACGACGATGTACGTCGACAGAATGGCACGGGCAGGCATATTGGCATACAGGTACGTCCAATATTCAATGCCGCCCTGCCATTGAATCCCGCTGGTCGGGACTCCCGTGAGTCCGGTCGCGGGACCCGCGGACTCGATCGCCGCGGGCATCCCCGCGATCGTCTCACGGACCGGCCGAATTGAGGAAATGCTGTGTATACAACATTTCTCCATTCTGCCTAGCAACTAGTGACGCTGATCTCTGCTCCATGTGATTGGAGCAGAGATCAGTGTTCACTAAATGAAAGCCCAACCCCCCCACAGTTAGTAACACACCCCTAGAAACACTTAACCCCTACACTGCCACCCACTGGTTAACCCTTTCACTGCCAGTGTCATTTACACAGGAATCACTGCATTTATATAGCAGTGATTACTGTATAAATGACAATGGTCCCAAAAATGTGTCAAAAATGTCCGATGTGTCCGCCATAATGTCGCAGTCACAATAAAAATCGCTGATCGCTGCCATTACTAGAAAAAAAAAAAAAAAAATTATTAATAAAAATGCTATAAAACTATCCCTATTTTGTAAACGCTATAACTTTTGCGCAAACCAATCAATAATCGCTTATTGCGATTTTTTTTACCAAAAATATGTAGAAGAATACGTATCGGCCTAAACTGAGGGAAAAAAATGTTTTTTTATATATTTTTGGGGGATATTTATTATAACAAAAAGTAAAAAATAATGTGTTTTTTTCAAAATTGTCGCTCTATTTTTGTTTATAGCGCAAAAAATAAAAACCGCAGGGGTGATCAAATACCACCAAAAGAAAGCTCTATTTGTGGGAAAAAAAGGATGTCAATTTTGTTTGGGAGCCACTTCGCACGACCGCGCAATTGTCAGTTAAAGCGACGCAGTGCCGAATCGCAAAAAGTGGTCTGGTCTTTGACCAGCAAAATGGTCCGGTCTGCAAGTGGTTAAAATATATGAGAAATAAATATTAAAATATAACTAAATAATATAGCTGCAATTTTATATATGTGAACTGATACACAAAAATAAATAGTTTTAAATGAATAATTGTGCTAATATTAACCTATTAACCACTTGACCACTGGGCACTTAAACACCCTTAATAACCAGACCAATTTTCAGCTTTCGGTGCTCTCGCATTTTGAATGACAATTACTCAGTCATGCAACACTGGACCTATATGAAATTTTTGTCCTTTTTTTCACACAAATAGAGCTTTCTTTTGGTGGTATTTAATCACCGCTGGGTTTTTTTTTTTTTGTGCTATAAAAGAAAAAATACCGAAAATTCTGTAAAAAAACGAATTTTTCTTTGTTTCTGTTAGAAAATTTAGCAGATTAGAAATTTTTTCTTCATAAATTTTGGCCAAAATTTATATCACTACATATCTTTGGTAAAAATAAGTACAAATTGGTGGATATTATTTGGTCTTTGTGAAAGTTATAGAGTCCACAAGCTATGGTGCCAATATCTGAAAATTGATCACACCTGAAGGACTGACGGCCTATTTCAATTCTTGAGACCCTAACATGCCAGAAAAGTACAAATACCCCCCAAATGACCCCTTTTTGGAAAGAAGACATTCCAAGGTATTTAGTAAGAGGCATGATGAGTTTTTTGAAGTTGTCATTTTTTCCCACAATTCTTTGCAAAATCAAGATTCTTTTTACTTTTTTTTTTTTTTTCACAAAATTGTCATATTATCAGGTTATTTCTCACACACAGCATATGCATACCACAAATTACACCCCAAAACACATTCTGCTATTACTCCCGAGTATGGTGATACCACATGTGTGAGACTTTTACACAGCGTGGCCACATACAGAGGCCCAACATGCAGGGAGCGCCATCAGGCGTTCTGGAGCACCCAGGACAATTCTGACATTTCTCTCCTACATGTAAAAATCATCATTTATTTGCTAGAAAATTACATAGAACTCCAAAACATTATATATGTTTTTTTAGCAAACACCCTGGAGAATACAATGGTGGTCTTTGCAACTTTTTATCTCGCACGGTATTTGCGCAGTAATTTTTCGAATGCTTTTTTTTGGAAAAAAAACTGTTTTGTGCTTAAAAAAAAAAAAAACACAGTAAAGTTAGCCCAATTTTTGCATAATGTGAAAGATGAAGTTACGCTGAGTAAATAGATACCTAATATGTCACTCTTCAAAATTGCACACGCTCGTGGAATGGCGGCAAACGTCGCTACTTAAAAATCCCCATAGGCGACGATTTACATTTTTTTTACTGGTTATATGTTTTGAGTTACAGAGGAGGTCTAGGGCTAGAATTATTTCTCTCGCTCTAACGTTCGCAGCGATACCTCACATGTGTGGTTTGAACACCGTTTTCATATGTGGGCGGGACTTACGCATGCGTTCGCTTCTGCATGCGAGCACATGGGGACAGGGGCGCTTTAAAAAAAACATTTTTTTTTTATTGTTCATTTTACTTTATTTATTTTAGTTTGACATTTTTTTCCCCAAAAATAATTTTTTTGATCACTTTTATTCCTATTACAAGGAATGTAAACATCCCTTGTAATAGGAATATGGCATGACAGGTCCTCTTTACAGTGAGATGTGGGGTCAATAAGACCCACATCTCACCTCTAAGCTGGGAAGCCTGAAAAAAAAAAAGATTCTGGCTTTGATCGTATTAGCGATTCGGTAGAAGCACCGGAGGGCGGAGGGCGGCGGGAGATGTCTATGGCTGGGTATTGCAGGGTATCACCGACTATGGCTGGGTATCTCAGAGCATGGTGTTGCAGAGTACTGCGTTGCAGAGCATTGCAGGGTATTGGCGGGTGTTGCAGAGCATTGCAGAGTGTTGCAGGGTATTGGCGGGTGTTGCAGAGCATTGCAGAGTGTTGCAGGGTATCGGCGGGGGTTGCAGAGCATTGCAGAGTGTTGCAGGGTATCGGCGGGGGTTGCAGAGCATTGCAGAGTGTTGCAGGGTATCGGCGGGGGTTGCAGAGCATTGCAGAGTGTTGCAGGGTATCGGCGGGGGTTGCAGAGCATTGCAGAGTGTTGCAGGGTATCGGCGGGGGTTGCAGAGCATTGCAGAGTGTTGCAGGGTATTGGCGGGTGTTGCAGAGTGTTGCAGGGTATTGCAGAGCGTTGCGGAGTGTTGCAGGGCATTGCGGAGTGTTGCAGGGCATTGCGGAGTGTTGCAGGGCATTGCAGAGTGTTGCAGGGCATTGCAGAGTGTTGCAGGGCATTGCAGAGTGTTGCAGGGCATTGCAGAGTGTTGCAGGGCATTGCAGAGTATTTGCAGGGCATTGCAGAGTATTTGCAGGGCATTGCAGAGTATTTGCAGGGAATTGCAGAGTATTTGCAGGGAATTGCAGAGTAATGCAGAGTATTTGCAGGGAATTGCAGAGTAATGCAGAGTATTTGCAGGGAATTGCAGAGTAATGCAGAGTATTTGCAGGGAATTGCAGAGTAATGCAGAGTATTTGCAGGGAATTGCAGAGTAATGCAGAGTATTTGCAGGGAATTGCAGAGTATTGCAGAGTATTTGCAGGGATTTGAGGGGTTAATTTTCGGTGAGCAGCGATGTGGGCACTGCAGATGCAGCCCACATCGCTGCTGACACCGATCTCCTCCCCCTCCGCTGTTCCGATCGGTACAGAGAGGGGGAGGGAGGAACCGGCGTCATAACATGACGCCGGCTTGTTTACAAGTGATCACTCCGTCATTTGACGGAGCGATCACGTGGTAAACGGCCGCGATGAGCGGCCGTTTACCGTGATTCGTGATGCGCCGGGTCCACTGGACCCAGCGGTCACGGATGCTCTCGTGTGCGCGCCCCAGGGGGCGCGCGTAGAGCAGAATTCTAGGAGGCCGTTAATTAACGGCCTCTTAGAGTTAAACAACCGCCCTGATGCCGTTAATCGGCAATGGGCGGTTGTTAAGTGGTTAACTAACTAAAATTGCACAGTGTAGCACCAAATTAAGTGAATAATTATGAACATATAGTGAACCATACAAAATATAAGAAATATATAAAATATATAAAATTCCTTCTGTGTAATGGTAACAATATAAATTTTTTATTTTTTTTACGGTATTATAACAAAACATAAAACTGTTTTATGTTTTTGTTTTTTTTTAAATTCGGTCTTTTTTTCCCTTTTTTAATAAAAAAAAAAAAAAAACTCAGCGGTGATTAAATGATTAAATATCCCCAAAAGAAAGCTCTATTTGTCGGGGGGGGTAGGGGGAAGGAAAAAGAATGATAAAAATTTCATTTGGGTACAGCAGTGTTACATGAATGCGCAATTGTCATTCAAAGTGTGACAGCGCTGAAAGCTGAAAATTGGCCTGGGCAGGAAGGGGGTTTAAGTGCCCGGTAGGCAAGTGGCAACTTCTGCACACTGTGTGCTTCAGCATGCGCGGACCTCGCTCTGTCATTTTACGTGGCCTTCCACTTTGTGTCTGAGTTGCTGTTGTTCCCAGTTGCTTTGACTTTGTTATAATACCACCAACAGTTGCCCGAGGAATGTTTAGTAGCAAGGAGATTTCAAAGATGGACTTAGTGCACAGGTGGCAACCTATCATGGTACCACCCTTGAATTCACTGAACTCCTAAGAGCGACCCATTCTTTCACAAATGTTTGTAGAAGCAGTCTGCATGCCTACGTGCTTGATTTAATACACCTGAATCCAATGATTTGGAGGAGTGTCCCAATACTTTTGGCAATATAGTGTGTAGCGCCCTGGGGTTTAGTCAGGGAGCTCCTCACCAAATTTGTTGTCAGGGGTAGCTACCATAGTAAAAATTGTTATAGATCCATTGATTTCTCCTTAAATTTGGCCTTTTTGTACCTTTCTCTTCTACCACTAGGTGGCCGGGCACTTGGTGGTACTAGATATGAGAAGGACAACTCAAGGTCAGGTTATGGGTATATGGAGTATCTCAGCCAATGGGCAGGGGTTTTCTTGAATCCCTTGGCCTGCTGGGAGAGCCTATATATTCGGGGGGAGTCAGGTGATCTGTAAAACCTAGACTGCTGTCTGGGTGGATGTGTGTTGTGTACCCAGTGCTGCTAGTCCAGAGATTGGGCCTATCCTGGGGGCAGCTGGCTGCCGGGCTGCGTGAGGGCCTATCCAGGAGTAGGGATGAGCCGAACACCCCCCGGTTCGGTTCGCACCAGAACCTTCGAACGGGCCAAAAATTTGTATGAACTTTAGAACCCTATTAAAGTCTATGGGACTCGAACTTTCAAAATCAAAAGTGCTAATTTTAAAGGCTAATATGCAAGATATGCAACAGACAACACCAGCAATAAGGGGTATCTTCAGGTGTATATTGTGCTGGATGTACACAACACCCACTTTAACTCCTGCAGATGCCTGTTTTAGAGAACACCAGCAATAAAGGGTAGATACAGGTGTATACTGTGCTGTGCTGTAGCCACACAACACCCACTAACTCCTGCAGATGCCTGTATTAGAGATCACCAGCATAAAAGGGTAGATACAGGTGTATACTGTGCTGGAGGCACACAACACCCACTAACTCCTGCAGATGCCTGTATTAGAGATCACCAGCATAAAAGGGTAGATACAGGTGTATACTGTGCTGGAGGCACACAACACCCACTAACTCCTGCAGATGCCTGTATTAGAGATCACCAGCATAAAAGGGTAGATACAGGTGTATACTGTGCTGGAGGCACACAACACCCACTAACTCCTGCAGATGCCTGTATTAGAGATCACCAGCATAAAAGGGTAGATACAGGTGTATACTGTGCTGGAGGCACACAACACCCACTTTAACTTCTGCATGCAAATGCCTGAGAAAAGAACACACTGTCCCTGCCTATCTAGCGCTTTCCCTGAATGCCGGAACACACTACACAAGGCCGCCGCGCTGGCGGCCTTATATAGTGTGGGGCGTGTACTAAACCCCCTGAGCTATAATTGGCCACAGGCAATTATGGCTCTCCTCACTGCCGGCACTGTGATTGGCCAAGCATGCGGGGTCACAGTGCATGCTTCACCAATCATGAGCCAGCAATGCACTGCGATGGCGTAGTGCATTGTGGGCCGTTTGTGCCACACGAATTTGGTGCGAATGGTCCACAAAGTTCTGAATTCGCCGAACAGACGAACGGCCGATGTTCGAGTCGAACATTGTGCTCATCCCTATCCAGCAGTAAGAGGGCAGCACAGGGATGGGATTGCGGCTTGCAGTCCAACCAAAAGTGACGGTCCTGCTGGCCGGAGAACCTGTCGTGGTCGGAGGTAGAAGGGAAGCTGTCGCCACTAAAGGACCATCCACCTTTACCAGGGACCACAGTGAGTAACTGAAGCAAGTACCAGAGCAGTATTCTCACCGAACAGGCATGATGGAGAATCGGGAAACTTCAGGCGGTGATCAAGTCAGGGACCCAACCAGCGGAGGTGACGCTTGCAGAGCAGCCTTGTGTGCCAAGCTAGGGACTGAGCCGGTTAGGGGGGGTGAAGCTTGAAGGTATCCGAAGTGCCAAGCTATGGACCCAGCAGGAAAGTGTGGGTGAAGCTTGAGGGAGATACCACCGCAAAAGCCTTGAGGAGCTCATGGGTTTCAGAGTCAGTGAATCAGAGGGTCCAGTGAGAGACCAGGAGCTCAAAGGGGATGAAGAACTACAAGTGGAAGTTGTAGTAAAGCTGTTACGTTTGAATTAGGAACTGTTAAGTACTGTAGCCATAGGAGACAGCAAACCTGCACGTGCAGAAGTGGCGCCTTGCTGGGGGTCTTTCCCTGGTCCTATTGGAGTCTTGGAGTCTGCCTATTGAAATTGCAACTACTTAAAGTTGTCCTGGCCCCAACCCTTTTTCCCTCGCAAAATATAAAAGGACTGTTAAAAGAAATAAAACCGCTTTTGCATCCAAAAAGTGTCTGGCGCCCTAAGACTTTTACTACCTTTTGCACCCACTATGCCTCACAACCCACCACATATTGAAGGATGTCAGCAGTCTGTGGCCTCCATGGTTCCAATTAGACTGGAAGAGGTCAGAGATTCTGCTACAAGTGTGTTTTCAAGTAGCCAGTTAATCCAGCAAACATTCATCTCATTTCACAGTCTCTGTTGGGTGACGTCACACACCATACAATTTACATCTTCTAACGCCATCTAATGACTTGTGAACTTTGCATTGTGCATAACAGAAATAATCTCAGCTTTCTCTGCTAAAACTTATTCCACATTCCACATTGTGTCTAGTCCCAGCCCAGACATAAATCTACCTATAAAATCTGAGTAACTACTCCCCAAACCCAATAAAGGAGGCTTTATAATGTATGTCTTCAGAAGGTTAAGAGCAAGAGGATAGTCATTACCCAAGGGAGTGTTGGAGAGTACACGCCGCTATCAAAAGAGAGCTGGTGAGATAAAAACAATGATTTACTTACTCATTTTTGCTGCTTAATTAAAAATTGTATGAGTCAATGGTGGAAGTGGGGCAGGTATAAGAGGCAGAGAGGGAACTGATGGTGGGGGGAGGAGGTATAGGAGGTAGACTGGGAGCTGCTGGTGGAAAGGAGGAGGTAAAGGAGGCAGAGAGGGTCCTGGTGGTGGAGAGGAGGAGGTATAGGAGGTTGACTGGGAGCTGCTGGTGGAAAGGAGGAGGTAAAGGAGGCAGAGAGGGTCCTGGTGGTGGAGAGGAGGTATAGGAGGCAGTATGGGGAGCTGATGGTGGAGAGGAAGAGGTAGAGGAGGCAGCAGGGCCAGATTAACATAGGGGCTATATATTGCAGCTGCAGCTCCAGACCCCTTACCTTAAGATAGGCCCATTTGCAAAAAAAAAATCATTAAAATAAATAAATAAATAAAAGATCAAGCTTAGAGGGTAGACCTATCCCACCAATGGCCAAAATATGGGGCTACTAGGACCTATGGTTCAGGAGATACTGGGCTCCTTGTGAAGCCTGTCAGAAGCTACATACTGAGCAGCAAGGGCGTTGCTAGATCTACAAAAGATCTGGGGCTAGAGCCCATAGCAGCGTAGTAAAGAAAGTCATACTCTTGGGCGGGCATACATGTGTATATACAGTAATATACGTGTGTGTGTGTGTGTACATATCCCCAGAGCCCTCCACTTACATCAGGGTCCCCAGAGAGCCCCCCCCCTTACATCAGGGTCCCCAGAGAGCCCTCCCCCTTACATCAGGGTCCCCAGAGAGCTCTCCTTACATCAGGGTCCCCAGAGAGCCCTCCCCCTTACATCAGAGTCCCCAGAGAGCCTCCCCCTTGCATCAGGGTCCCCAAAGAGTATCCCCCTTACATCAGAGTCCCCAGAGAGCCTCCCCCTTGCATCAGGGTCCCTAGAGAGCCCCCCACTTACATCAGGGTTCCCAGAGATTCCCCCTTACATTAGGGTCCCCAGAGAGCCTCCCCTCCCCTTGGGGACCCCTGTAGAGACTTGAGGTTATGGGTCCTAGATTCGGGGGCTATAGCCCCAAAAGCCACCCCCTAGCGACGCCACTGCTGAGCGGCTAGTTTAAATACAAGCCGGCACACTCTGCAGCAGACTGAGAGAATGAGCTCACAGAGCCTTAATTACCTTAAAAACAATATAAAATAATTATTTGTATATTAATTACATATGGTAATTAACCCCTTACCATCCAAGCCAATTCTGACACTTCTCTCCTACATGTAAAAAAAAAATCATATTTTTTTTGCTAGAAAATTACTCAGAATCCTTAAAACATTATATATAAGGGAATAAAATGGTGGTCGTTGCAACTTTTTATGTCACACCCCTGCTGACAGACCTCTCTCCCCAGCCTGTCCCCACACACCCTCTCACCTACTGACCTGTGGATGGGGGAATCACTCCCGCAGTGTTCTTGTGTTCTGCCAGTGGGGAGCCTTCCCTACTCACACAATACAATCATCAGTGTTGCTGACTGTAGCTGGCGGCACTGATTGTTTTGGGAAAAACCTGACAGGCTGGTTGTACTCAAGTCGCTTAATAGACTGACTTGTGTACAACCAGATAGCCCATACATAGATCGGCCATGGCTGGTCTCTGCTTAATTAGCTTCATTTCAATCCATGTATGGCCCGCTTAACCACTACGTAGTCCCTAAACATCCTTCCACAAACCTTTACATTTTACCTTCCCAGATTCCTTCATCTGTACTTAGTGCCCACTGTCATACCCGACATACTCCTCTCCTGTACATAATGCCCACTGTCATACCCTACATACACCTCTCCTGTACATACTGCCCACTGTCATACCCTCCACACTCCTCTCCTGTATATACTGTCCTCTGTAACACCCTCCACACTTCTCTGCTACACATAGTGCTTGCTGTCATACACTTCTCTCCTGTACATACTGCCTGCTGTCATATCTTCCACATTCCTCTCCTGTACATACTGCTCACTTGTCAAACCCTCCACACTCCTCTCCTGTACATACTGCCCACTGTCATATCGTCCACACTCCTCTCCTGTACATACCGCCCACTGTCATACCCTCCACACTCCTCTCCTGTACATACTGCCCCCATCATACCCTCCACACTCCTCTCCTGTACATACTGCCCCCATAATACCTTCCACACTCCCCTTCTGTACATACTGCCCCAATCATATCCTCCACACTCTTCTCCTGTACATACTGCCCACTGTCATCCCCTCCACACTCCTCTCCTGTACATACTGCCCACTGGCTTACCCTCCACATTCCTCTCCTGTACATACCGCCCACTTTTCATACCCTCCACACTCCTCTCCTGTACATAATGCCCACTTGTCATACCCTCCACACTCCTCTCCTGTACATAATGCCCACTGTCAAACCCTCCACACTCCTCTCCTGTACATAATGCTCACTTGTAGTTGAAGTGTTCTTGCTCTATGACGTGTGTCTAAAAAGTTTGGTGAATGGTATCAGAGAACAAACAAAAGAGAAGATACAAACAAATTACAATTATTGGCCTTCAAAATAATCGCCATCCTTCACAACACACTTTTGGCAATGTTCATAAAACTTCTGGAAAGTGGCAGCAAAAGCCTTTTTAGGAGTTGATTGCAGAACCACTGTTGCATACTCTTTGATTGCTGCCACGTCTGCAAAACGTGCACCTTTCATGACACTCTTCAGGCGAGTAAACAGAAAGAAGATCAGGGGAGTTAGGTGGATGATTGAGAGTAGGCATGCCGTGCTGTGCCATGAATTGGCACACATGGTTCGCACAGCGCACCGGCACGTTATCGTTCAGCAACATCCACTGTCCGATCCTGTGTAACTCTGGCCAAACATGGTGGATAGATTGTAGAAACTGCTTCCAAACTGCCTCGTAGAATGCAGTGTTCATGGTTTGACCTGCAGGAACAAATTTATTATGGATGATGCCATTGTGGTCGAACAAGGCGAACAACATTGTCCTGACCTTGGACTTTCGCAGGCGACTTTTTTTGGGTCGTGGGGAAGACGGTGAACACCATTCCATCGATTGCTGCCTAAATTTCAGATCAAGCCTTTCGCACCAGGTCTTATCCCCTGTGACGACAGCTTGCAGAACGGATGGATCCTGGTCACACATGATCATGAAATATGCAGAGGTTTCCATCTATTTTGCTTTCTGTTCATCTGTTGCACAAACCGCGAACAGATCTTCCTCTTACCCAAATCTTCACGGACAATAGTGCGAACAGTCGATGATCTCGTGCCAGCATTTGAAACACTTGCTCGATCATGTCTGGGGTTCTGCTTGTCGACTGCTGATCCGAACGTGGTTCATCCTCAGCCGTTTCCTTCTTGTTGTGAAAGTGTTTGAACCAGTGGCAAACACATTTTCTGCTCATGGCTTCCAACCCGTACGCTTGCGCCAACATTTCATGCATCTCCGTCACCATTTTGCCCATGAACTTGATGTTCACTCGTTGCTCCTTTGCACTGTGACCCTACCTCTCACTACATTCAACTGCCCGCAGTGCCAGACTGCTGGTTGGAAGCTAAACAGTGGGGACCTTGAGTGGAGAGTGAACAAGTCTTGCTTTTTGACTGCTGGTGACTGCTGGGTTGCATTTTTAGGTTCTTTTTGGGGCTTTTCCTTGTAGCTTTTTAACACCTTTTTTTTTATCTTTGTTTCCTTCAGCCTACTAATTAAGGGGAGTGGTTAATTGGTCACAGGTGCTTGAGGCCTATATAACCATGTGCAGAACTCATTGTGAGCCTGCTCATCTTTGAGTCTGCTGGAACTCTGTCCAAGTGGAACTGGTCTAAGTGGTGAGTTAAAAACCAGAGCTGAAAATAGGTACTATGACCCCTGTTATAACCTCTTATGTAGTGTGAGTACCTGAGTGTTTGGGTGTGGATCGTAATGCCGCATGCACACGACCGGGCTTTGAGGGACTAGGTCAGACGGACTTTCGGCAGAGTTCTGACGGAGTTCTGACAGAGTTCTGATGGACTTTTCCCGAATGAACGGACTTGGCCACACACAATCACACCAAAGTCCAAAAGAGTCGAACGTGATGACGTACGACCGGAATAGAATAAGGAAGTTCATAGCCAGTAGCCAATGGCTGCCCTCGCGTCGGTTTTTGTCCATTTCTAAAGTCTGTCGGAGTTTTGCAAATCAAAAGTCTGCTGCAGCCCACACATGATCGAATGGTCCGCCGGAATCGTTCCGTCGGACCTTTGATGTGGAAAAGTCCGGTCGTGTGTACGCGGCATTAGTACTTGTATATTGTGAGTGCATGTAGGTCTGCGAGTGCACGTAATTCTGCGAGTGGTCTGCGAGTGCACGTAGGTCTGCAAATGCACGTAAGTCTGTGAGTGCCTGTGTATTGTCTTGTTGAGTATTAGTGTCAGGAAGCTAGTTAGGTAATTTGGACAGGGTATAATCCCCAATCCTCATTAAATTTAATAGGTACGGTGCCTGGCGGGTGTGGAGAGGTGACTTGTTGTAAATCTTGCAACATGTATGCGTTCCTTGATCAACCTTGATCAACCTTGATCAACCGAATACAGCTGTGCAAAATGTAAGCGCATTTTAGCCCAGGAACTGAATCTGGCGAAGCAACTGTCAGCTCTGAGAAGTCCCTCCATACTAAAGGAGAGCCAGGAACGTACATGGGAGGGGCCAGCACAGAGGTGAGGGGAGACAAAGAGGTACAGGCACTAGCAAAGAGTAGATGGGTGACAGTCAGGAAGGGTAGAGGGGGAAGTGCCAGGGAGGACAATCCTGGGCTGGAGCATCCCAATAAGTACGCTCCATTGAGTGACATTGGTGATCCCAGTCAGGGACCAGCATTGCTGGAGCTGAGGGACTCTCCTTGCTGCCAGGGGAAGAACTCCTCCAATGAGAGTGGGGAGGAAGTGAAGGGAAAGGGAAAACAGATTCTGGTGGTAGGGGACTCAATTCTTAGAAGGACAGAGAGGCCAATCTGTAACAAAGACCTGAAGCCCCGAACAGTATGTTGTCTACCGGGCGCTCAGGTTCGGCACATCACGGATCTGGTGGACAGATTCCTGGGAGGGGCTGGGGAAGACCCGGCTGTCATGGTGCACGTTGGCAACAATGACAAAATCAGAGGCATATGGAGTGTCCTAAAGAACGATTTTAGGGACTTAGGAGCTAAATTGAGGAAAAGGACCTCCAAGGTGGTGTTCTCAGAAATACTACCGGTACATCAAGCCACACCAGAAAGGCAGAGGGAGATTAGGGAAGTAAACAAGTTGAAGAGCTGGTGTAGTATGGAGGGGTTTATGTTCCTGGAGGACTGGGCCGCCTTCTCAGTCGATAACCGGTACTATAGACGGGACGGACTGCACCTAGGAGGAGGGTGCAGATCAGCTGGGAATGAAGATGGCCAAAAAGTTAGAGGTAGAGATAGTCAGCACGGAACATATTCCAGAGGGTAATATTGGGGGCATTAGTGGTAGGTTGATCAAAGCACATAAACCCAAGGCAAGTATAGTAGCAAGTCCTAGTTGCATTCTCGGAACACCCAATAAGAGGATAATATGCCACCGGTCTAAACTACGTGGCATGTTCACCAATGCCAGGAGCCTGGCGGACAAGATGGCTGAACTAGAGATACTGTTGTACGTGGAGGATTTGGATTTTGTGGGAATTTCAGAGACCTGGTTCAACAGCTCTCATGATTGGCTGGCAAGCATTCAAGGGTATACCCTTTATCACAAGGATAGAGAGGTTAAAAAAGGGGGAGGGGAGGGGTATGCCTATATAACAAGAATAATGTACAAGTGAATGTGAAAGATGACATTACTAAGGAAGCCAGGGAGGAGGTGGAATCCTTATGGGTAGAGCTCCAAATGATGAAGCTAAGGGGAAAATAATACTGGGAGTATGTTATAGGCCCTCTAATCTGAGGGAGGAAGGGGAGACAGATCTCCAATCACAATTTAGAATAACAGCAAGGATATGAAGTGTTATCAAAACGGGGGATTTTAACTATCCAGACATAGATTGGGTCGGAGGGAACCGTGCATTAATCTCAGGCTCGCCAGTTCATAAATGTCTAGCAGGACAATTTTATGGGTCAGATGGCAGACGCACCAACTAGAAATAAAGTTACTGGATCTACTGATCACGGATGTGGAAATACGGGGCAACAACGATCACAGGTCAATTGTCTTCAGTATAAATCACACAAATAGGAAACATAAGGGGCATACAAAGACACTGAATTTCAAAAGAGCCAACTTCCCCAGCCTACGAGCCTTGCTAGAAGCCATAAATTGGGATAAAATCTTAGGAACAAAGAGCACAGAGGAGAGATGGGTTTGCTTTAAGAGCATATTAAATAAGGGCATTAGCCAGTGCATCCCATTGGGTAATACATTTAAAAGAGCGAACAAAATTCCTGGATGGCTTAACTCCAATGTAAAAATGCATATAAAAATGCATAGGAGAAGGCCTTCAAAAAATACAAGGTTGAGGGATCATCATCAGCATTCAGACTTTATAAAGAATGCAACAAGAAATGTAAGGGTGCAATAAGGACGGCAAAGATAGAACATGAAAGACAGATAGCGGAGGAGAGCAAAAATAAATCCCAAGAAATTATTTAAGTATGTAAACAGTAAAAACGTGAGGACAGACCATATTTGCCCCATAAAGAGTCAAACATCAATAGTATGCAAACTCTTGGAGGGGATGATAAGGGACTAGATACAAGATTTTAGTAATGGGAACGGTATCATTAGCAGTAATCAGCATGGATTCATGAAGAAACGTTCTTGCCAAACCACTCTATTAACCTTCTATGAGGAGGTGAGTTTCCATATAGATAAAGGAAGGCCCGTAGACGTGGTGTATCTGGATTTTGCAAAAGCATTTGACACAGTTCTCCATAAACGTTTACTGTACAAAATAAGGTCCGTTGGCGTGGACCATAGGGTGAGTACATGGATTGAAAACTGGCTACAAGGGCAAGTTCAGAGGGTGGTGATAAATGGGGAGTACTCGGAATGGTCAGGGGTGGGTAGTGGGGTCCCCCAGGGTTCTGTGCTGGGACCAATCTTATTTAATTTATTCATAAATGACCTGGAGGAGGGGGATGGGGTAAACGGCTCAATCTCTGTATTTGCGGACGATACTAAGCTAAGCAGGGCAATAACTTATCCGCAGGATGTGGAAACCTTGCAAAAAGATCTGAACAAATTAATGGGGTGGGAAACTACATGGCAAATGAGGTTCAATGTAGAAAAATGTAAAATAATGCATTTGGGTGGATAAAATCTGAATGCAATCTATAGACTGGGGGGAGAACTTCTGGGGGAATCTATGATGGAAAAGGACCTGGGGGTCCTAGTAGATGATAGGCTCAGGAATTGCATGCAGTGCAAAGATGCTGATAACAAATCAAACAGAATATCGGCATTAAAAAGGGGATCAACTCCAGAGATAAAACAATAATTCTCCCGCTCTACAAGACTCTGGTCCGGCCGCACCTGGAGTATGCTGTCCAGTTCTGGGCACCGGTCCTCAGGAAGGATGTACAGGAAGGGCAACAAAGCTAATAAAGGGTCTGGAGGATATTAGTTATGAGGAAAGGTTGCGAGCTCTGAACTTATTCTCTCTGGAGAAGAGACGCTTGAGAGGGGATATGATTTCAATATACAAATACCGTACTGGTGACCCCACAATAGGGATTAAACTTTTTCACAGAAGGGAGTTTAACAAGACTCATGGCCACTCATTAAAATTAGAAGAAAAGTGGTTTAACCTTAAACTACTGTACGTAGAGGGTTCTTTACTGTAAGAGCGGCAAGGATGTGGAATTCCCTTCCTCAGGCGGTGGTCTCAGCAGGGGGCATTGATAGTTTCAAGAAACTATTAGATAAGCACCTGAATGACTGCAACATACAGGGATATACAATGTAAATACTGACATATAATCACACACACATAGGTTAGACTTAATGGATTTGTGTCTTTTTTTTCAACCTCACCTACTATGCAACCCGTACACTTACGCCAACATTTCATGCATCTCCATCACCGTTTTGCCCATGAACTTGATGTTCACTAGTTGTTCCGTTGCACTGTGACCCTACCTCTCACACCGACTATGTGCGACTGCCCACAGCGGGTTTACCCTGAAGTTCAAGTGTAATTCACGCAAGGTGGTACTTCTTTGGCGTGTCTCTGGATAGCTACATACATGCGTGTGCACCTGGCCCATGTTGCCGTTGAGATATAGGACTATTCACTACATTTTTAAACACACCTTGCATGTCCTCTCTAATATGGACAAATTAGGTCAATGGATTTCTTCCCTAACCCTTTGTATATATTCAGCTGCGTGGGCAGGGAATCCCCCACCCAAAGCTCATTGGCCTTGCACTGACAGCCGGCCTCCAGGTTCACTTGAACATAGGTTCAGTGCAAACTCAGAGCCCAACCCAAGCACATCCTTTCTTTATTAGTGATAAAAGGGGGAGCTTTTCTGAAAAAATAAAATAAAATACTGTTGTGTATATTGTAACATGTTAGAATTTTTTTTCCCTACAGAGTCTTGTAAAGTTACTAACAGGTCCCCTTTAACAAATAACCCTTCAATTGCAGAACGATGACTGTACTGCCGGTGCTCGCGGTGGTCTTTTCTTTCCTCCTCACCCTCCTCCTCCTCATTTCCTTCTGGAGAAAGCCGAAGAAATACAATTCTCTACCTCCAGGACCCTCCCCGCTGCCTCTCCTGGGGACCCCCCAATATATTGGGGACAGCGCTGGCTGCAAATACTTTCCAGAGGTACGTGACTAAGGAAGGCATCTCAGGTGCACAACAGACACATAAACACATATCACACGAACAAAGAATTCGACCTATTAAAAAAATGGTGCACATTTAGGCCCATTGTTGGCCCAATAGCGGGCACAAACTTTCTGTGCCATTAACAGGCTCTATTGAGGGGTTGCAAACAATGCGTAACTGTTTCATGGCCATAGACATCCAATGCTACTTTTATCTGGGGGTCCCAACTCTCTTGGCAACATTTACTTATTAGATGACTAATCAAATATTAACAAATTCTAACCAATTTAACACATTTTTTACTGACGCAATGTTGTAATGGGGCTGCACCCCTCAGTCAGCATCAGCTAGCGCCAGATTTCCCGCCGCGCTATCAGTGTGCCACTATAAGTCGTTGATCACTGTACACAGAGTTCTGTGTTTTTGTAAAGCCAATCAGCTGACTTTAGCCAAAATGATTGTCTGAAACCAGCTGCCAAACCTGTATTGTGTCCAATCACAGCACGGGTGGGCAGGGTGCGCGTGCATGCATACCCTGAACCCAGAAGAAAGGCCCGTGATGTACAGGTACATCGCGCCCAGCCTTGGGCTGTTGCCCGCTCACCATACAGCTGCTGTGGGCCGGTGGCAATCGGTTAAAATTCAGTAAAACAAAAATGCCTATTTATTGCTGTGGGGATTGAGAAGCTTTGGCCTACATATCGAAGTATAATGCCATAGATGCGTAAATTATAGACATGTGCCGTTTCGTTCCGAATTAATATTCGGACACATTTTTTGTTTTTCGGAGATTTGGATATATCCGAATGCCCGAATTATAATATAAACAAATTTTACAGAATTCTCCGAATAACAAAATGAAATTCGTCCGCATAACGAAACTACATTCGGACAAATAACAAGACAAAATTTGTCCCAATTTCGGAAATTTGGACTGAAATTTGGATTTAATTTTACATCGAACTCCAGTCGAATTCTAACTGTACACATATTGCTGAAATCAGAGACTGTGTATGTTATTAGAGAACCTTTTTGAAAATAATGCTGTTTTAGTTAAGCCAAAAGGTGATTTAAAGTGGTTGTAAACCCTTACAAACCCCTTTGACCTACAGGTAAGCCTAGATTAAGGCTTACCTGTAGGTCCAAGAAATATCTCCTAAACCTATATGGTTTAGGAGATATTTGCCCGAAAACAGGCACCGCTGTCTACGGCGCATGCGCCGTAGACAGCGGCGCGCAGGCGCACTGAGCGCGGCATTCTCAACGACGGAGCTGCCGCGCGTGTCGGCTCCCGTGCACATGCGCGGGAGTGACGTCATCGCGGCTTCGCCGAATGACAGCGGCGGAGCTGCGAGACCCCACCAAGAAGATGGATGCGGCGGACTACAGGGGACAGCGGTGACTTCGCTGGCTCCTGTGTCAGGTAAGTGACACATAATGGACTACTATGCGATGCGATGCGATGCATAGTAGTCCATTATGCTTTGCCTTTGCAGGGAATGAAAGAGGAAGTAAACTCATCAGGGTTTACTTCCTCTTTAAAGTGTCATTGTAATCATTTGATGAAGATTTTTCTTTTTTGTTTGTTTAACTTGCCACATTTGAATAAAAAAAAAAAAAAAAAAAAAGATTTCGATTCAACCGTTTATCATTTGATTCAACATTTATCAATTCGGATGTTTCCAATTGAAAAAAAAAATCATTAACCACTTAAGCCCCCCGAACCATTTTGCAGGCCAAAGACCAGACTACTTTTTGCGATTCGGTACTGCGCCGCGTTAACTGACAATTGCGCGATCGTGCGACGTGGCTCCCAAACAAAATTGACGTCCTTTTTTCCCCCACAAATAGAGCTTTCTTTTGGTGGTATTTGATCATCTCTCCAGTTTATTTTTTGCGCTATAAACAAAAAAAGAGCAACAATTTAAAAAAAAAAAAAAACACATTATTTTTTTACTTTTTGCTATAATAAATATCCCCCAAAAATATATAAAAAAAACATTTTTTTCCCCTCAGTTTAGGCCGATACGTATTCTTCTACATATTTTTGGTATAAAAAAAAAATCACAATAAGCGTTTACAGATTGGTTTGCGCAAAAGTTATAGCGTTTACAAAATAGGGGATAGTTTTATGGCATTTTTATTAATAATTTTTTTGTTTACTAGTAATGGTGGCGATCAGCGATTTTTATCATAACTGGGACATTATGGCGGACAAATCGGACATTTTTGACACATTTTTGGGACCATTGTCATTTATACAGCAATCAGTGCTATACAAATGCACTGATTCCTGTGTAAATGACACTGGCAGTGAAGGGGGTTTAACCACTAGGTGGCAGTGTAGGGGTTAAGTGTGTCCTGGGGTGTGTTTCTAACTGTAGGGGGGCGTGGCTGTGTATGACACTACACTGATCACAGGGAGCAGAGATCAGTGACACTGTCACTAGGCAGAACGGGGAGATGCTTGTTTACATTAGCTTCTCCCCGTTCTTCCTCTCCGTGAGATGATTTCAGGTATCCCCGCAGCGATCAAGTCTGCGGGACCCGCGACCAGACTCAAGGAGGTCCTGGCCGGTGCACGCATGCGATGGCACTGTGGCAAATTAAAAGGGACGTACCTGTAAGCTCATTTGCCTGTTCGTGCCATTCTGCCAACGTACATCATTCGGGAATCGGTTAAATTCGAAAATTATGAATATAAATTGAATGAATTAACCAAATTTAAATAAACAAAATAACTAGATTAACGAGATGAAACAAATTTCTTTGTCATGCACATGTCTAGTAAATTCCAGTATATGTACCACGGTTTGTAGACTAGACACTAACTTTTGCACAAACCAAATAATATACACCTATAGGGATTTTTTTTTACCAAAGACATGTAGCAAAACACATTTTGGCATGAATTTATGAAGATTTTTTTTTTATTATTTGTTTTAGAACAGAAAATAGAAAATATTGTTTTTTTTTTCAAAATGTTGTTTTTTTTTCCTTTATTTAGCAAAAAAAAAACAAAAAAAAAAAACACACCAAAAGGAAGCTCCACAGTTGAAAAATTTCAACTGTGTACAGTGTTACATGATTTTATTGGATATGTTTTATAACAGAAAGTAGAAAATATAATTGAATTTTTTTTTTTTCTAAATTAATTTATTTTTAGTTCATATTGCAAAAAAAAAAAAAAAACCCAGAGGTGATCAAATACCACTAAAATAAAGCTCTATTTGTGTGAAAAAAAAATCATATTAATTTAATTTGGATACAGTGTTGCATAACCGCGGCAATTTACCAGAGAAAGTAGGAAAACAGAAAATTGTGAGGAAGGCCTCAATAAGAGACCCTCAAATAATGGACAATCTAGGACCAGTACCTCATCCTGAACAGTAATGCAAAAAATAGTAGACCCTAACAAGCTAAATCCACTATCCACTAGGTATGAGAAGGACAACTCAAGGTCAGGTTATGGGTATATGGGGTATCTCAGCCAATGGGCAGGAGTTTTCTTGGATCCCTTGGCCTGCTGGGAGACCCTATGTATTCGGGTGGATTTAGGTGATCTATGTTCTGTGCCTTCTGGACTGCCATCTGGGTGGACATGTGTCACCTGCCCCGGGCTGCTAGGCCAAAGATTGGGCCTATCCCGGGGACATTTGACTGTGTGAAGGCCTATCCAGAAGTAAGAGGGCAGTGCAGGGTTGGGATTGCAGCTTGCAGTCCAACTAAAAGTGATGGTTCTGCCGGCTGATGAACCTGTTGTGGTCGGAGGTAGAAGGGAAGCTGTCGCCATAAAGGGACCAATCACCTTTACCAGGGACCACAGTGAGTAACTGAAGCAAGTACTGGAGCAGTATTCTCTCTGAACGGGCACAATGGAAAATTGGTAAACTTTTAGGCGGTGATCAAGTCAGGGACCCAACCAGAGGAGGTGACGCTTGCAGAGCAGCAGGGCTGGACTGGGACAAAAATTTGGCCCTGGACTTCATCCAGACCGGCCCACTTTAATATTGCAAACACGTACAAAAACAGTATATATACTGTTGGGGGATGGAGGACACAGTGGGGGGGGGGGGGGGTGGAGGACACAGGGGGGGTGGAGGACAGATGGGGACACAGTGGGGGGTGAATGAATAAATGAAATACTTATATAGCGCACAATGCGAACTGAATCGCCTCTAGGGGGTGGAGGACACAGGGGTACACCGTGGGGGGTGGAGGACAGAGGGGGACACTGTGGGGGGTGGAAGACACAGGAGGGGGTGGAGGACACAGGGGTACACCGTTGGGGGTGGAGGACAGAGGGGGACACTGTGGGGGGTGAAGGACAGAGGGGGACACTGTGGGGGGTGGAAGACACAGGAGGGGGTGGAGGACACAGTGGGGGGGGGGGAGGACAGAGGGTGGGGTGGAGGACAGAGGGGACACAGTAGGGGGTGGAGGACAGAGGGGGACACTGTGGGGGGGTGGAAGACACAGGAGGGGGTGGAGGACACAGTGGGGGGGGGGGTGGAGGACAGAGGGTGGGGTGGAGGACAGAGGGGACACAGTAGGGGGTGGAGGACACAGGGGGGCACTGTGGGGGGTGCAAGACACAGGGGGGTGGAGGACAGAGGGGGACACCGTGGGGGTGGAGGACACAGGTGGGTGGAGGACAGCATGGGGGTGGAGGACAGCATGGGGGTGAAGGACAGAGGGGGATACCGTGGGGAGTGGAGGACACAGGGTGGGGTGGAGGACAGAGGGACACACCGTGGGGGGTGGAGGACATGGGGTTGGGTGGAGGACGGGGGTGACACGACACAGGGGGATGGAGGACAGTAGGGGACACCATGGGGGGTGGAGGACACAGGGGGGCGGAGGACACAGGGGGATACCGTGGGGGGTGGAGGACACAGGGGGTTGAAGGACAGAGGGGGACAACGTGGGGAAACAGGAGATTATCATGGGTCCTCCTGCGATCCTGTTGGGGCCTGGGCCCCCTACATCTGTACTGGCTGCCTGTGCTCCCCCCTCCCCAGTGATGGCAATAGTACACAGCCTCACCCGATGAGACCTCTCACGCTGCTCTCTGCCGGCCCCTCCGCTCTTCTCGTCCATTACGGATGAGGTCATGTACAAGCACCTGGGGTGGACAGGAGAGAAGGAGGGGCCGGCGGGGAGCAGCGCGCTGTGAGAGGTCCTATTGCAGTCTCTTCCAGTCCTAGTGTTGCAGAGCCTGTCATGGGGCCCCACAATGCCCGATAGGTCAGTCCATCCCTGCAGTACAGCTATCACTCAAACCTGGCCCACTGAGCCATTGGACCACCGGGAAACTCCCAATAGTCTCGATGGCCAGTACATGCCTGCAGAGCAGCCTTGTGTTTCAAGCCAGGGACAGAGCCGGGTAACGGGGAAGGCTGAAAAGTATCTGGAGTGCCAAGCTAAGGACCCAGGGAAAACGTGGGTGACGCTTGAGGGAGAAACCATCGCAAAAAGCCCTGAGGAGCTCACGAGATTCAAAGTCAGTGAATCAGAGAGTCCAGTGAGAGACCAGGGGCTCAAGAGGCTGAAGAGCTACAAGCGGACGTTGTAGTGAAGCGGAGAGAACTGTTGAACTTTGTGTTAGGAACTGTTACATACGGTCCTCATTAGACTGGAAGAGGTTAAAGATTCTGCTACATAGGGAAAAAAAAAAAAAAAGACTTTACAATCACATTATGACAGCGCGGGGCGAGTCATGGTTTATCGCAATGTCCTCATATCTTGATGGCCTTGTGTCTCTTTTCAACCTCACCTACTATGTTACTATGTAACTAATATCACCTTCTCAGATTCTATTTAACCACTTACGGACCGCCCGCCGCAGTTTTACGTCGGCTGTTTGAAGGAAGATATCATTGTGATGGCAGCAGCTAGCTACCACAACCCCCCAATAACCTCCTTTTTCAGCGGGCGGTCCGCTACAAGATAAAAGTGGTCTCTGCGGCAGATTCGTAAGAGGTGCTGTCATGCTTTTTTCTCATGACAAGGGATGTTTACAACTCCTTGTAATAGGAATAAAAGTGACTATTTTTATTTATTTTTTTAAAAACTGTGTAAAAATAAAAAATAAAAAGGTAAAGTAAACAAGAATTTTTTATTTTTTTTAAAACGTGCCCCATCCCGCCGAGCTCGCGTGCAGAAGAGCGAACGCATACGTGTGTAGCGCCCACATATGAAAATTGGTGCTCAAACCACACATGTGAGGTATCGCCGCGATCGTTAGAGCGAGAGCACTAATTCTAGCTCTGGACCTCCTCTCTAAAACTCCAAACATGCAACCTGTAAAAAAATTTAAACGTCGCCTATGGAGATTTTTAAGGGTAAAAGTTTGTCGCCATTCCACGAGCGGGGTGCAATTTTGAAGTGTGACATGTTGGGTATCAATTTTCTCGGCGTAACATTATCTTTCACAATATTAAAAAAAAAATAATTGGGCTAACTTTACTGTTGTCTTATTTTTTTAATTTAAAAAAGTGTATTTTTTCCCATAAAAAGTGTGCTTGTAAGTCTGCTGCGCAAATACGGCGTGACAGAAAGTATTGCAACGACCGCCGTTTTATTCTCTAGGGTGTTAGAAAAAAAAAAAAAAGTATAATGTTTGGGGGTTCTAAGTAATTTTCTAGCAAAAAAAAAAACCCCTGTTTTTAACTTGTAAACAACAAATCTCAGAAAGAGGCTCGGTCCTTAATGCCCTGTACACATGGTCGGACATTTCGACTACAAAATCTGTCAGATTTTGGCCCAAACTTGTCTTGCATACACACGGTCGTGCAAATTTGTCAGAAAATCTGATCGCTCAGAACGTGGTGACGTAGAACACGTACGACGGGACTATAAAGAGGCCAGCAGCCAATAGCTTTCGCCTCGTAATTTATTCTGAGCATGCGTGGCACATTGTCCGTCGGAATTTGCCTACACACTATCGGAATTTAAACGATTCGGATTTTGTTGTCGGAAAATTTTTAGATCCTGCTCTCAAACTTTGGGGATTTTCCGACGACAAGTTCTGATTGCACATTTTCCGTCGGAAAGTCCGACCGTGTGTACAGGGCAACAAACGAAAGTAGACTCTGAACGCCTTTCTTTATTTAAAAAAAAAAATCATATCAGAAGTACAACGAACACAGCAGACAAAAAGGCTCACGTTTCTGATGTGATTTTTTGTTTTCTTCTGATGTGATTTTTTTAAAATAAAGAAAGGCGTTTTTTTTTTCCAAGAGTGCAGCAGTCCAGAGTCTGCCTAGTGCCTGCTAGGGTTGCCACCTGTCCAGGATTCACCCGGACAGTTCGGGTTTGGAACCATGCGTCCGGGTTTCAGACTGCCTGAAACCTGGACACATTATTCAGACTGGACTATGGTTTCCCAGCAGGGTTGCTGGCTGCAGTTGTCCAAGCTGAGAGTGACTGTTACATTCTTTCATGCTGCCCAATGCCAGCACTAACAACCCCCCACCCCCCCCAAACACACACACAGACGGGAGGGGAGAGAGGGCTCGATCTGCACCTCTCCCCCCCACCCCTACCCCTCTGTGTCTGCCCACACTTCAATCCCCGGAGCTGTGCTTCAGAAAAGGAAAGTTGTGGCTGGAAATTTGAAGTCCAGCAGCCTCAGATACATCTGGATGAGAGGTGCTGATTACCAGAGTTCTCCTTATCATCAGAGTCTGCAGAGTCCCCCCTTACAGTGAAAAGGAACTCTACGAAGATGTAAAAGGGGAACTCTGTGGACTCTGATGTAAAGGGGGACTCTTGTTATTAATCTCATATGATTAGAAATGTTATTTAATAACAATATATATATATATATATATATATATATATATATATATATATATATATATATATTTTTTTTAAAATATAAAAAAATAATAATTGCTGTGCGCCGCTGAAGTGTTCGGGTTTGACTTGAAGAAAAGGTGGCAACCCTAGTGCCTGCACCTGTGGACTCCAGGCCGAGAGAAGAGTTCACCAGCTGCATGTGTGTTCCTGGAGCGGTGAGATTTCTTTTTCGTGTGTACGGGGCATTAGACCCAGTCAGGGCTGGTGCAAGGATTTTTGACACTAGGAAAAACCTAATTTTGCAGCCCCCCCCCCCTTGGCTCCACCCCTGACTCCACCCCCTTTGCCCTATCCATGTGACAGGAGGCGGTGATATACAGGAAGCATCGGCTCTGCTTCCTCTAGCACTGGCTCCAGTGCTGTGATGCGCCTCTAATTACAGTACCGGTTGGATGGAGCAGCTGCCTGGGACTGAGTTAGTTACATGCTGCAGCCTGCAGAGGATGGAGACGCGGAGGGAAACCAGTGGCCAGGCGCCCCTAGGCAGCAGTGCGCCCTAGGCGGCTGATTAGTTTGCCTAGTGGTAGCACCGGCCCTGTACCCAGGTTCACACAGGGGCGACTTGTTAGCCGCCTGACGATTTGCGTCCCGTTCCGTACTATGGAACTGTTCTAATAGGAACGACTCAAGTCGCCCCGACTTAGAAAAAGGTTCCTGTACTACTTTTGGGGCGACTTCAGGCGACTTGCATTGACTTCTATACAGAAGTCGTTTTGCAAGCCGCCGCTGAAGTCACCTCTGTGAGTCGCGCTGCAAGTCGTGCTGCCCCAGTGTCAACCGGCTCTTTTAGTGGTTAGGGCGGTGATTAGTATACAGTTTACTGATAAGAAAAATCCAGTAAAAAAAAAAATGTTTGCAATGGTTAGCCTTGCAGGCCTTGAAGCCGCTGGAGCGACCATGGCGGAGTTGGGATTCCGCGTGGCGGTTTGCTGAACCATTGTCAGCCAAGCTTGCAGGAAAGGAAATCTTCTTATCCGTCTTTCTGTATAATGCAAATTTTTTAAACCTTGTAACCGCTTTTGTGTTGCAGCTGCGTAAGCAGTACGGCCCGATATTCACGATCTGGAAGCTCAGCGACCCCGAGGTGGTCCTCTGCGGTTACGACGTGGTGAAGGACGCGCTGCTAAATCACGGGGAGCAGTTCAGCGGCAGGCCGCCCGCTCCGGTGATCGATGTCTACTCAGAGGGATACAGTAAGAAATGATAAATAGATCCTGAAGTGTGTGTGTGAGAGAATATCGCCGCAGGATCGCAAAAATACATCTCACCTGTCATCAGGGCTGCTGCTGGAAATCACGGGGGAGGGGGGGGGGGGCGACAACTACCGTACAGCCTTACCCGACGGGGGCCCGCCCCCTTCCTGAAAATATCAAATTATAATTTTTATAAAATGCCAAGGACGCGATGCGATGCGACGCGATGCTTCGCAGCCATGGAAGAAATGACACCCCCATCGAACAAGACCCATTCAGGAGAAAAGCATTAATCTGCTAGTTCAAGGTTAAAAGTGTGAAATGTTCTCTGAAGAGCGATTCAAATGAGAGCAGATCACATTTGAATGAATCCTTAATTTTTGTTTAAATTATTTTGCCGGCCATCAGTCTCCCCCTCATCTGTCCCCCACCATCAGACCCCCCTCATCTGTCCCCCACCATCAGTCTCCCCCTCATCTGTCCCCCACCATCAGACCCCCCTCATCTGTCCCCCACCATCAGACCCCCCTCATCTGTCCCCCACCATCAGTCTCCCCCTCATCTGTCCCCCACCATCAGTCTCCCCCTCATCTGTCCCCCACCATCAGACCCCCCTCATCTGTCCCCCACCATCAGTCTCCCCCTCATCTGTCCCCCACCATCAGTCTCCCCCTCATCTGTCCCCCACCATCAGTCTCCCCCTCATCTGTCCCCCACCATCAGTCTCCCCCTCATCTGTCCCCCACCATCAGTCTCCCCCTCATCTGTCCCCCACATCTGTCCCCCACCATCAGTCTCCCCCTCATCTGTCCCCCACCATCAGTCTCCCCCTCATCTGTCCCCCACCATCAGACCCCCCTCATCTGTCCCCCACCATCAGTCTCCCCCCTCATCTGTCCCCCACCATCAGTCTCCCCCTCATCTGTCCCCCACCATCAGTCTCCCCCTCATCTGTCCCCCACCATCAGTCTCCCCCTCATCTGTCCCCCACCATCAGACCCCCCCTCATCTATCCCCCACCATCAGACTCCCCCTCATCTGTTCCCCACCATCAGACCTCCCCTCATCTGTTCCCCACCATCAGACCCCCCCTCATCTGTCCCCCACCATCAGACTCCCCCTCATCTGTCCCCCACCATCAGACTCCCCCTCATCTGTCCCCCACCATCAGACTCCCCCTCATCTGTCCCCCACCATCAGACTCCCCCTCATCTGTCCCCCACCATCAGACTCCCCCTCATCTGTCCCCCACCGTCAGACCCCCCCTCATCTGTCCCCCACCGTCAGACCCCCCCTCATCTGTCCCCCACCGTCAGACCCCCCCTCATCTGTCCCCCACCATCAGTCTCCCCTCATCTGTCCCCCACCATCAGATCCCCCCTCATCTGTCCCCCACCATCAGTCTCCCCCTCATCTGTCCCCCACCATCAGACCCCCCCTCATCTGTCCCCCACCATCAGTCTCCCCCTCATCTGTCCCCCACCATCAGTCTCCCCCTCATCTGTCCCCCACCATCAGTCTCCCCTTCATCTGTCCCCCACCATCAGTCTCCCCCTCATCCTTCCCCCACCATCAGACCCCCCCTCATCTGTCCCCCACCATCAGTCTTCCCCTCATCTGTCCCCCACCATCAGACCCCCCCTCATCTGTCCCCCACCATCAGACCCCCCACCATCAGACCCCCCTCATCAGTCTCCCCCTCATCTGTCCCCCACCATCAGTCTCCCCCTCATCTGTCCCCCACCATCAGTCTCCCCCTCATCTGTCCCCCACCATCAGACCTCCCCTCATCTGTCCCCCACCATCAGACTCCCCCTCATCAGTCTCCCCCTCATCAGTCCCCCACCATCAGTCCCCCCCTCATCTGTCCCCCACAATCAGACCCCCCCCTCATCTGTCCCCCACCATCAGTCTCCCCCTCATCAGTCCCCCACCATCAGTCTCCCCCTCATCTGTCCCCCACCATCAGACCCCCCCTCATCTGTCCCCCACCATCAGACCCCCCTCATCTGTCCCCCACCATCAGACCCCCCTCATCTGTCCCCCACCATCAGTCTCCCCCTCATCAGTCTCCCCCTCATCTGTCCCCCACCATCAGACCCCCCCTCATCTGTCCCCCACCATCAGTCTCCCCCTCATCTGTCCCCCACCATCAGTCTCCCCCTCATCTGTCCCCCACCATCAGTCTCCCCCTCATCTGTCCCCCACCATCAGACCCCCCCTCATCTGTCCCCCACCATCAGACCCCCCTCATCTGTCCCCCACCATCAGACCCCCCCTTATCTGTCCCCCACCATCAGTCTCCCCCTCATCTGTCCCCCACCATCAGACTCCCACCATCAGTCTCCCCCTCATCTGTCCCCCACCATCGGTCCCCCACCATCAGACTCCCCCTCATCTGTCCCCCACCATCAGACTCCCCCTCATCTGTCCCCCACCATCAGACCCCCCCTCATCTGTCCCCCACCATCAGACCCCCCCTCATCTGTCCCCCACCATCAGTCTCCCCCTCATCTGTCCCCCACCATCAGTCTCCCCCTCATCTGTCCCCCACAATCAGACCCCCCCTCATCTGTCCCCCACCATCAGACTCCCCCTCATCTGTCCCCCACCATCAGACCCCCCTCATCTGTCCCCCACCATCAGACCCCCCTCATCTGTCCCCCACCATCAGTCTCCCCCTCATCAGTCTCCCCCTCATCTGTCCCCCACCATCAGTCTCCCCCTCATCAGTCCCCCACCATCAGTCTCCCCCTCATCTGTCCCCCACCATCAGACCCCCCCTCATCTGTCCCCCACCATCAGACCCCCCTCATCTGTCCCCCACCATCAGACCCCCCCTCATCTGTCCCCCACCATCAGACTCCCCCTCATCTGTCCCCCACCACCAGACTCCCCCTAATCTGTCCTCTACCATCAGTCTCCCCCTCATCTGTCCCCCATGCCACTAGGGGGCCCCCATCAGGGTTGCCAGCCTCAGTAAAACCAGGGACAGTATGTAAAAATTTGTGTGGCCCCATAATCTCTGATTGCCCGGGGGCCCCATAATCTCCCATAGCCCGGGGGCCCCATGAGTTGTCAGTCCGCCCCTGTGCACCAGATTCTGTGTGCTCCAGTTTTAGTCTCTCCCCATGTGTCAAGTGTTACGGACTTTTCCTTTCTCCTGCTTTAGCTTATTGCTAAAATAAAATAAAAAAAAATAAAACATAACAAAGATGGTTTCAGATTTAACCTCTTAGTGTCTGCGCTATAGCCGAATGTCGGCCGCAACACGGGCCTGAATTTCCAGGAGGCCGTCATATGCTTGGCCTCCCCTTTGCATGCACCCCGTGCGCCCCCTGCACGGCGTGCGCTGTGATCACCGACTTACTGAGACTCGGGTGATCACAGATCCGAGCAAGGGGCCAATCCCGGCCCCTTACCACGTGATCAGCTGTCAGCCAATCACAGCTGATCACATGATGTAGACAAAAGCTCGGTAATCGTTTTTTTTTTCCTCCTCACGCTGACAGCGTAAGGAGAAAAAAAAAGCAGATTACTGGCTTATGTGCAAGGGACATCAGAGGAAGAGGCAATTCTGCCTCATCTGTGCCAACAGTGCCACCTGCCAGCGCCCACCAGTGCCACCTATCAATGCCCATGAGTGCCACCTATCAATGCCAACCAGTGGTGCCAATCAGTGCCACCTAGCAGTGCTCAGTGTAACCAACCAGTGCTGATCAGTGCCCATTATTGCCGCCCATCACTGCCACCTATCGGTGCCCATCAGTGCCGCCTCATCAGCGTACATCAATGATGGAGAAAAATTACCTGTTTGCAACATTTTATAACAAAATATATAAAAATATTTTTAAAAAAATTAGGTTCTTTTACATGTTTTTAACAAAAAATAAAAACCGCAGGGGTGATCAAATACCACCAAACGAAAGCTCTATTTGTGGGGAAAAAATGATAAAAATTTCATATGGGTACAGTGTTGTACGACCGCGCAATTGTCATTCAAAATGCATCAGCGCTGAAATCTGAAAATTGGTCTGGGCAGGAGGGGGGTTTAAGTGCCCAGTAAGCAAGTGGTTAAAGGAGTTTATCTGACAGTTTCACATTTTTCTACCATTCTGAATAGAGCACCAGTTGTCAGCCCTGAGCTTAGGCAGGAGACAGGACAGTCTCCATTGGGGGCCTTAGAGCCTGACACTGGGCTGACATTCTGCACTGACAGGAAGAGAATACAAGTGAATAATAGAACCCACAGCTGTATTTAAAAAACACTTGCTGTTTACCGGGATTCAGTGGCCGCAGGTGTTTTTTTTTTTAAAGGGGGGGGATTGGCTAACAACCTGCAAACCCCCCCCCCCCTTCCCCAGGGGGTCTCGCGGTCGGTCACCCAGCCCTACACTTACCCCATCTAGGTTGCAGACGGGCAGCGCTCCTAACTTGTCTCCTCCTCCTTCAGTGTTGTCACATGAAAAGATAGAAAAAAATAGAATGTTTACAAAAATGTGAGGGGTGTACTTACTTTTGTGAGATACTGTATATCTATACACACAACCCACATTTTTTTTCCGCATTTCACCCCTTTCCTTTACCCTCCCCCATCAGGTGCCATGCAGCGGTCTTTGTTGGTTCCTGTTGCTGACGTGATTACGATCTTCCTGTCTCCTCTCCGCAGGTTTTCCCAGCCTTGAAGGCGAACGATGGCGCCAGCTGCGCAGATTCACCATAACGTCACTGCGCAATTTCGGGATGGGGAAGAAATCGATGGAGAAGCAAGTGCTGGAGGAATCCCGGAATCTCGTCGGAGCCGTTTCCAAGACAGGAGGTAATTCAGTGATATTTTCCAACTGTTATAGGCGGGTGACTGCTGACAGCCACACCTCCGAGCCTACATAACGTTTGATTACCCAATCACCACATCCAGGGCCGTCTTTAAGGCAGGGCAGAAGGGGCAGCTGCCCTGGGCCCTGTCATTGTTATGGGGCCCAAAGCAGCTGCCTCATACCTGCCAACTATCGCAGTTTAAATTCCCTTGTCCTTTGAAGTTTTAGTCCCGTGCTGTGTCCCAATATCTCAGTGTGAAGTGCTGAGACTAATGCTGCCCAGCTCTGCCCTATTGTTGTGTACAGATGACTCACCTGCATACCCTGTGTTTACATGTAAGTAACCGGCATTCATAAGTAAATAGGGGCGAGCAGTATTACTGTACAGAAATCTCTAGCAACCAATCAACAAGCAGAAATCATGTGCTGTAACATCTAGCAACTAATCAGTGAGCAGTAATGATGTGCTGTAACCTCTAGCAACCACAGTCAGGAAGCTGTAATGATACATTATAACCTCTGGCAACCAATCACAATCACTGCCTGATCTGATACAGTAAACTGATTTGAAGTCTAGCTGCTATTTATGGTATGTCTCAGAGCAGGTGGAGAGCAAAATTGTATGGGGGGGAGCCAAGAAAAAGTTTGCCCAGGGTCCAATCAGTATTAAAGACGGTCCTGACCACATCAGTGGCCACCTGTAATACCCCTTCCTGTCTAGGCTGCTTTTCAGCAATGCGATAGTTTGACTGACAATTACTCTGTCATGCAGCACTGTACCCATTGGATTTTATACCATTTCTTTGAGACAGATGGAGCTTGTTTACCACTACCTGACACATACGGTTGGCAGCAAAAGGGTGAGCTTTAACGTCCACACACTGCACACATGCATTGCTGGTCGGCCGTTATTTATGTGCAGAGAGCGCACTCACAGCACAAAGACTGAGCTGTCACAGGGTATAGGTCAGTAGCCAGCGGGACCGGCTTCCGATCATGTGACCACTGTGATAGTAGTCACATGTTCTCTGATCCTTCCCACCCCCTTGGTGTCCTGAACTGTTTAACCACTTCCTGGCCTGGCCGAAAGACGGCTTTAGCACAGGCTTACTTTGCTGGGAGGGCATCCATGGAAGTCCTCCCCGTGATCGTGCTGCCCGCGCGCCCCCCTGCGGCATGCAGTGTGATAGCTGAGCCCTTCGGACTGATCACAGATCAGGGTAAAGGGTTAATTGCAGCGGTCCTTTACCACATGATCAGGTGTGTCCAATGACAGCTGGTCACGGATGTAGACACAAACTGGTTATCGGCTTTTCTTTCCTCATGCTGACAGCAAGAGGAGGGGAGAAGAGAGCCGATAACCAGCTTGTGTTAAAGGGACATCTACTCTGATAATCAGGGCACTGATCATCAGTGTCCTGATGACCAGTGCTTCCAATCAGTGCCCATCAGTGCTGCCAATCAGTGCCTCCTCATCAGTGTCACCTATCAGTGCCGCCTATCAGAGCTGCCCATCACTGCTGTCTCATCAGTGCCCATTAGTGCCGCCTCATCAGTGCCCACTAGAGCCGCCTCATCATTGCCCACTAGAGCCGCCTCATCAGTGCCCACTAGAGCCGCCTCATCATTGCCCACTAGAGCCGCCTCATCAGTGCCCACTAGAGCCGCCTCATCATTGCCCACTAGAGCCACCTCATCAGTGCCCACTAGAGCCACCTCATCATTGCCCACTAGTGCCGACTCATCATTGCCCACTAGAGCCACCTCATCAGTGCCGCTTCATCATTGCTCACTAGTGCCGCCTCATCAGTGCCCACTAGTGCCGCCTCATCATTGCCCACTAGTGCCGCCTGTTCAGTGCCCACTAGTGCCGAATCATCATTGGCCACTAGAACCACCTCATCAGTGCCGCCTCATCATTGCCCACTAGAGCCGCCTCATCATTGCCCACTAGTGCCGCCTCATCATTGCCCACTAGAGTCACCTCATCAGTGCCGCTTCATCATTGCTCACTAGTGCCGCCTCATCAGTGCCCACTAGTGCCGCCTCTTCAGTGCCCACTAGTGCCGCCTCTTCAGTGCCCACTAGTGCCGCCTCATCATTGCCCACTAGAGCGACCTCATCAGTGCCCACTAGTGCCGCTTCATCAGTGCCCACTAGTTCAGACTCATCCTTGCCCACTAGAGCCACCTTATCAGTGCCCACTAGTGCCGCCTCATCAGTGCCGCCTCATCATTGCCCACCAATGCCGCCTCATCAGTGCCCATCAGTGAAGCCTCAACAGGTAAGGAGAAAAATGTTATAACGAACCATGATTTTTTTTTTTTTTTTTTTTACTTTTGGCAAAAAATACAAACCCCAGTGGTGATTAAATACTACCAAAAGAAAGCTCTTATGGTGTGAAAAAAAAAACATAAAAATTAAATTTATGGTTGCATGACCGCGCAATTGTCATTCAATGTGTGACAGTGCTAAAAGCTTAAAAATAGGCCTGGGCAGGAAGGGGGTGAAAGTGCCCGGTAGGAAAGTGGTCAAAGGGGACCCTGGGGTGGTTATGAAACATACTGGTATTGAGAAGAAGAAGCTCTTACCCTCTAAATGTAATCTACTAAAGCCAAGTCCAACCCTTCCGTTATTAGAGGAAGAGATCCCTGGCACTTGAACTCTCCCCCCTCCACAAAAAAAACAATCACACAATCATTGGTGGTCAGTGACACTTTGGAACCCCCTCCCTCCTCCCTATCCCCCCAAAAAAACACAATCCTACCATGACTGGTGCTCAGTGGCACTTTAGAACCCCCCCAGCTCCTCCCCACCTGCCAAAAAGAAAAACAATCATACAATTATTCGTGGTCAGTGGCACTTAAAAAACCCCACCCCACATCTTTGGAGGCAGTGGCACTTTAACTCCCCCTCCAACAAAAAATCAATCAATCAATCATACAATCATTGGAGGTCATTGGCACTTTAAACCCCGCCCCCACACCCAAAATGCATTCTCTGCATTAAGGTAAAAAAATAAATAAGTTACCAATTGTTGTCCCACCCCCCACTCCAAAACTGTTGTAACTCCTCCCCTTTCTCTATTCACGATCCAGCACTGTCCCATCTGCAGTGCTTCTCTCTTCACTCCCTGCTTTCCCAGGAGGGGAATAGTGGGAACCATAGGCTCCTGATGCTGTCAGTCACATCCTGGAGGAGGGAGCTGGGGGCATGGCTAAGCCTTGCTGTGTGTCTCTTTGGATGCACACAGCTCGGCTTGGGAGGAGGAGGGATGGGGAAGGAAAAGAAAGGGGGAGGGTGGGAGGAGGAGAGATGGGGAGGAGGGATGGGGGAGGGGTTGCCAACCTCCCGCAGCATTTTTTACTGACAAAACATGGAAAATTTACTGGCGGAGCACATTTTTTACTGGCAGCCTGAGAAATTACAGAACTCCTATTGAAAACTAACAAAGTGAATATTTGAACAATATAAACATGATATGGAAACACTGGCAATACATATAACAAAGTAATTTGTTTGATTTAAACTTTCTTTCTTATCAGTCTCTGATATTTACTGGCAGTTGTAAAAAAATCACATACAAACTGTCAGTCAATTTACTGGCGGTTGGCAACCCTGGGGGGGGGGGGTTACTCCTGCATCAGTATGGACTACTCCGCCTGCAGAAGCTGCAAAGAAAATGAGGACAGTGCAATGTCACAGGGCGGACCTGGAAGTGGTCGTATACCCGCACATCTAAAAAAAAAAAAAAAAATAAACACTGCAAGGCAAAGACATAATGAGCTAGTATGCACCGCATACTAGCTCATTATGAAATACTTTCCTTAGATCGAAGCCCCCGTATCGCAGCCCGGTCCACGCTGAGGGAGCTGACGTCTTGCCCTCTGCGTTTCTTCTGGGTTCGCGGCTTCTGAACTGTGAGTGGCCGGAGCCGCGATGACGTCATTCCCGCGCATGCGCGTGGGAGTCTTCTTCCCGGCAAGGTCCCTTCAGCCGGGCATTCAGAGCTCATGCGCCACTGACGTCAGAGGCTGCATGCAAAGGGAATATCTTCTAAACTGTACAGGTTTAGGAGATATTAATTCTACCTACAGGTAAGCCTTATTATAGGCCTTATTGTAGGCTTAGCTGTAGGTAAAAATGACAAATTAGGGTAATAGGGTATACAACCACTTGAAGATTTCAGGTAACGCAAGTACTAAAAAAGAAAAGCAAAGCATATAGCCAGGGGGGACGGAGACAACTGTGGACCCTGCCTGCAAAATGTGTGCTGAAATGTGCGCTTGTAGTCTCCATTGGAAGCCCATGTGACGGGGTGACAACGCAGGAGCCCTTTTGGTAGAACGTGACAGAGTGTTGTCACCCCGTAACAGGAAGTTCCCGAACCATGTCCTCTATGGTAGGATCGCCAGGGAAAGCTGCAGATTAAATATGATGTTTGAAATGACACCAACCTGTCCCAGCTTTTACTGGTTGGATTTACGTCTACATTAATCTACCTTGCTAGGAAAGCCGTTCAACGCTCTCAATGTCCTGGGCTGTGCGGTGGGGAACATCACCAGCTCTGCTCTGCTGGGGGAACACTTCGACTACCAAGACCCCAAGTTCCAGGAACTGATCACCACCACCAGGAAGTTCATATACAACACTCACTCTCCGCTGCACGAGGTACGCCGTCTGCGAACTGCATCGAACGCTCCCTGGTAACATCATATTCCAGCACATACAGTAGGGGGAAATAATGATTGGATCCCCTGCAGATTTTTGTTTGCCCGCTTATAAAGAAATGAAGGGTCTGAAAAAAAAAAAAAAAATATATATATATCTATAACATTTGGGGGTTCTTAGTAACTTTCTAACAAACCCCCCCCCCCCCCAGATTTTTAACTTTTAAACACAGAGTCTGAAAATAGGCCCGGTCCTTAACTAGTTCTGCCCCGGACCATTTGGCTGGCCAAAGACCAGAGCACTTTTTGCAATTCGGCACTGAGTCGCTTTAACTGACAATTGCGCGGTCGTGTCGACGCGGCTCCCAAACAAAATTGACGTCCTTTTTTTCCCACAAATAGAGCTTTCTTTGGGTGGTATTTGATCATCTCTGCAGGTTTTTATTTTTTACGATATAAACAAAAAAATAGCGACAATTTTGAAAAAAAAAAAAAAACGCATTATTTTTAACTTTTTGCTATAATAAATATCCCCCAAAAAATATATAAAACATTTTTTAACCCTAACCCCTAAACCCTAACCCTAACAGGTTAGGGTCTACAACAGTGATGGTGAACCTCGGCACCCCAAATGTTTTGGAACTACATTTCCCATGATGCTCGGGTACACTGCAGAGTGCATGAGCATCATGGGAAATGTAGTTCCAAAACATCTGGGGTGCCAACGTTCGCCATCACTGGCCTACAACATAGGGGATAGATTTATGGCATTTTTATTATTATTATTTTTTTTACTAGTAATGGCGGCGATTATCGGGACTGCGACATTATGGCGGACACATCGGACAATTGTGTCACGATTTTGGGACCATTCACATTTATACAGCGATCAGCACAATTAAAAATGCACCGATTACTGTGTAAATGTGACTGGCAGTGAAGGGAGTTAACCACTAGGTGGCGCTGTAGGGGTTAAGTGTGTCCTAGGGAGTGATTCTAACTGTGGGGGGGGGGGGGGAGGGGGGCTGTGTGTGGCACGACACTGATCACCGCTCTCGATTACAGGAAGCTGTGATCAGTGTGACTAGGCAGAACGGGGGAAATGCTTGTTTACATTACCACCTCCCCGTTCTTCCTCCTCGTGAGACGATCGCGGGTATCCCCGCAGACATCAAGTCCGAGGGACCCGCGATCACGGAGCTCCCAGCGGGCGTGCGCCTGCAAGCCGCCTCTTAAAGGGCAACGTAAAGGTACATGATTCTGCCTGTACGCACCCTTCTGCCACAGTCTATCTGCATGAGGCGGTCGGGAAGCGCTTAAAGTGGTTGTACAACCACTTTTACCTACAGGTAAGCCTATATTAAGACTTACCTGTAGGTGCCGGAAATATCTCCTAAACCTATACGGTTTAGGAGATATTTACAAAAAAAGCCGAGCGCCGATGTCATTGGTGCATGTGTACTTTAGAAAGGGCACATCGTGCCGTTTCTAATAGGAGTCATACCATGAACTGGCGGCCCCCCCGCGCGCATGGAGTGACGTCACGTCAGAGGGGTGAAGATGGACGTTCGCTGCTAGTGGGGAGAGCGGTGACATCACAGGCTTCCTCTTGAAGGTCATGGAGTGGTCTAGCCAGCCTCCAGACCTTAATCCTATAGAAAATGTATAGGAGGGAGCTGAAGGTTCAAATGGCCAAAGCGACAGCCAAGAAACCTTAAGGATTTAGAGAAAATACGTAAAGGAGAGTGGACCAACCTGGTGGCCAACTACAAGAAACGTCTGACCTCTGTAAGCGCCAACAAGGGTTTCTCCACCAACTACTAAGTCATGTTTTGCTCGGGGATCAAATACTTTTCCCCATTTTAGATAATCCACCATACTCCATCGATCGACTTGGGTACAAGCAGCATATCAGATTTTTAATGAGATTATTGTCAGCGGCCATCAAGAATCACTGTGAGTTCGCCTCAGCCGGGACAGCTCCCCCTGCAGGAAAGAAAAGCGCACCATCTATGGCTGGCTTTAGCGGGTTTCAGTAGCGTGCCAATGATCGTTGTCGGCCCTGCACCGGTAATCGTGTTATAAGGAGAGGAACAGCAGGATCATCATATTAACGAAGGCTTTGAAGTACTTACGTTAGCCACTTGCCGACCAGCCGCCGTCATTATACTGCGGCAGGTCGGCGTGTTCCCACGAGCTGTCGTAGCTATACATCGGCTCTTTAAGAAGGGATAGCAGGTGCGCGCACCCACTGCACTGCAGGGTAACAGATGCGCACGTGTTCCCGCCAGCCATCGTAGCTATACGTCGGCCCTTTAAGTAAGGATAGCAGGCGCGCATGCCCGCTGCACTGCGGGCGGGGAACTGATGCGCATGGCGATGACCGCCCGCGGGCACGAAAGGCAGAGCAGGGGCATGTGTGTGTGTGTAAACACACCAATCCCTGTTCTGTAAGGAGAGGAGAGACAGATTGTATGTTCCTACTAGCTAGGAACAACAATACGTCTCCTCCCCCAGTCAGTTCCTTCTCCCTAGAGTTAGAAACACTAATCAGTAATCAGTGGATTTTTATAGCACTGATCGCTGTATAAATGTCACTGGTCCCAAAAATGTGTCAAAAGCGTCCGATGTGTCCGCCGCAGTCCCGACAAAAATCGCTGATCACCGCCATTACTAGTTAAAAAAAAAAAAAAAATTTTTAAATTACAATTCCATAAATCTTTCCCATAGTTTGTAGATGCTATAACTTTTGCGCAAACCAATCAATATACGCTTATTGGGATTTATATTACCAAAAATATGTAGAAGAATACATATCAGCAAAACTGCATTTATGCAAAATTGCCCCCCAAAAAAAGCACTCGTACGTTCATTCTGGGCAAATAGGGGGGGGGAAAAAACGAATATCATTAACTACTTAACCACTTCAGCCCAGGAAGATTTGGCTGAGGAATGACCAGAGCATTTTTCTGCGATTCGGCACTGCGTCGCTTTAACTGACAATTGCGCGGTCGTGCGATGTCGCACCCAAACAGCTTTCTTTTGGTGGTATTTGATCGCCTTTGCGGTTTTTATTTTTTTGCGCTATATATAAGAAAAGAGCGACAATTTTGAAAAAAAAAACACAATATTCTGTACTTTTTTCTATAATAAATATCCCCATTTTTTTTTTAAAGCTATTTTTTTCTAAGTTTAGGCCGATATGTATTGTTCTACATATTTTTGGTAATAAAAATAACAATAAGCATATATTGATTGGTTTGCACAAAAGTTATAGCGTCTACAAAATAAGGGATAGATTTATGGCATTTTTATTATTATTATTTTTTTTTTGGTAGTAATGGCGGCGATCTGCGATTTTTATCATGACTGCAACATTATGGCGACACATCGGACAATTTTGACACATTTTTGGGACCATTGTCATTTAATACAGCAATCAGTGCTATAAAAATGCACTGATTACTGTAAAAATGTCACTGGCCGGGAAGGGGTTAATCACAAGGGGTGATCAAGGGGTAAACGGTGTTCCCTAGTGTGTGTTCTATCTGAAGGGGGGGGGGGGGTGGGACTAGCTAGGGGAAGAGAGAGATCAGTGTTCATACTTTGCCTCTTCTCCCCTCAGAGAAGCGGGATCTCTGTGTTGCGTTGTTCGCGTTGTTTGCAAGCTAAAATCTGTATTTTTTGCTAGAAAATTACTTAGATCCCCAAACTATATATTATATTATATATATATATATATATATATATATATATATATATATATATATATATATATATATGAGCAAAGACTATGGAGAATAAAATGGCGGTCGTTGCAATATTTTATGTCACACGGTATTTGTGCAACGGTCTTTCAAATGCATTTTTTCTTATTATAATTAGGGGGCGGGGCATTCCTTTGTAGGCAGGGCATAGCGGGGAAAGAAAAATGTGGAGCGCTAACAGGCGTGGTTTAAGCAAAATATTGGGCGTGGTTTTAAGGGGGCGTGGCTCAAAGGGGATGTGGTTAGAGTCTGAGATGAACAAGAGGAGGAGGGAGGGAGAGAGAGAGAGGGAGAACGAAAGAGATAGGGAGGGAGAAAGAGATAGGGAGGGAGGGAGAAAGAGATAGGGAGGGAGGTAGGTAGGGAGGGAGGGAGAAAGAGATAGGGGGAGGGAGGGAGAAAGAGATACGGGGGAGGGAGGGAGAAAGAGATACGGGGGAGGGAGGGAGAAAGAGATACGGGGGAGGGAGGGAGAAAGAGATACGGGGGAGGGAGAAAGAGATACAGGGGGAGGGAGGGATAGGGAGGGAGAAAGAGATAGGGAGGGAGAAAGAGATAGGGAGGGAGAAAGAGACAGGGAGGGAGAAAGAGATACGGGGGAAGGGAGAAAGAGATACGGGGGAAGGGAGAAAGAGATACGGGGGGGAGGGAGAAAGAGATACGGGGGGAGGGAGAAAGAGATACGGGGGGAGGGAGAAAGAGATACGGGGGAGGGAGAAAGAGATACGGGGGAGGGAGAAAGAGATACGGGGGAGGGAGATAGGGAGGGAGGGAGGGAGAAAGAGATAGGGGGGAGGGAGAAAGAGATAGGGGGGAGGGAGAAAGAGATAGGGGGGAGGGAGAAAGAGATACGGGGGGAGGGAGGAAGAGATACGGGGGGAGGGAGAAAGAGATAGGGAGGGAGAAAGAGATAGGGAGGGAGGGAGGGAGAAAGAGATAGGGAGGGAGGGAGAAAGAGATAGGGGGAGGGAGAAAGAGATAGGGGGGAGGGAGAAAGAGATACGGGGGGAGGGAGAAAGAGATAGGGAGGAGGGAGGGAGAAAGAGATAGGGAGGGAGCGAGAGAGAAAGAGATAGGGAGGGAGCGAGAGAGAAAGAGATAGGGAGGGAGCGAGAGAGAAAGAGATAGGGAGGGAGAAAGGGAGGGAGGGAGAAAGGGAGGGAGGGAGGGAAAGGGAGGGAGGGAGGGAACAGATGAAGGGAGCTGCTGGCGTTTTTGACAAAAACAGTCCCGATTTCCAGGGACAAAAGCAAAATCCTGGGATTTTAATCGGGACGAGGGTCCAAAAATCGGGATTATCCCGGGGAAAAAAAATCGGGATTGTTGGCAAGTATGACTTCACTGAATTTAAAAAAAAAGCTAAGCAGTAAAGTTATCCCAATTTTTGTTGGTATATTTTGAAATATGTTATGCTGAGTAAATAGAAACCTAGCATGTTACGGTTTAAAATTGCACACACTCGTGAAATGGCGACAAACTACGGAACTTAAAAATCTCAATAGGCGAAGCTTTAAAAAATGTTACTGGTTACCAGTTTAGAATTACAGAGAAGGTATAGTGCTAGAATTATCGCTCTCACTCTAACAATTGTGGTGATACCTCGCATGTGTGGCTTGAACACTGTTACATTTACGGGTGCGACTCAAGGATGCACTTTCTTTGGTGCGCAAGCATGCGTGAAAGGGGGGGGGCTTCACATTTTTGATCTCGTATTTACTTTTATTTTTACTGTCCCTTTAAAAAAAAAAAAAACTGGTCGCTTTTATTCCTGTCACAAGGAATGTAAACATCCCTTGTGACAGTAATAGGTGGTGACAGGTCCTCTTTATGGAGGGGATCGGGTTGTCTATAAGACCCCAAACCCCCTCCTCTGCACTCCAAAGTATTCAAAACGCCAAAATCTGCATTTTTAAATACTGTGGACTTTTTAAGATCGGCGCCGTCGGCTGCCGAGTAAATCGGAAAGTGACGTGGCGACGCCGCTTCCGGGTTTCTACATCGGAGACACCGAATCAAAACCGAATCCTATGGTACTTAGCGCCCTCTAGTGGCCAAATGTTATATTTTCCATGAATAGGCACAAATAAATAACCTGATAACATTCATGTTTCCTTTGTTTTAACCACTAAGCCGCTGCTGTGTCTCAAGTGTGAAAGCCCCGAGGGCTCTCACACTGGAGCGGTGCGCTGGCAGGACGGGAAAAAAAAAAGTCCTGCCAGCCGCATCTTGGAGCGGTGACTCTATAATAATAATGATAACTGTACTGGTGTCACTGGTCCCCAAAAAGTGTCACTTAGTGTCCGATCTGTCTGCCGCAATGTCGCAGTCCCGCTATAAGTCACTGATCGCCGCCATTACTAGTAAAAATAAGTAAAAAGTCCATAAACGATCCCCTATTTTGTAGACGCGATAACTTTTGTACAAACCAATCAATATACACTAATTGGGATTTTTTTTTTTAACCAGAAATATGTAGCAGAATACATAATCGGCCTCAACTGATGAAGAAATTAGTTTTTGTTTTGTTTTTACATTTTGTTTTTTATTTATTGAATATGTTGTTTTATAGCAGAAAGTAAAAAATTTTTTTTTCTTTTTCAAAAGTCTTTTTTTGTTTATGGTGCAAACAATAAAAACTGCAGAGGTGATCAAATACCATCAGAAGAAAGCTCTATTTGTGGGGAAAAAGGGACATAAATTTTATTTGGAGTACAGCGTCGCACGACCGCGCAATTGTTAGTTAAAGTAATGCAATGCCGTCTCGGTCATGAAGGGGGGGGGGGTAAACCTTCTGGGGCTGAGGTGGTTAAAATGGAAAGTATAACATTTGGCCACTAGGTGGTGCTAAATACCCTAGGAAATGACTTTGATACTCAGCACCATCTAGTGGCCAATTTCAGTATTTTCTGTTTGAAATAATGAAATAATTAAAAAAAACATTCATTCAGCACAGGAAATAGCCTAATAACAATATCAAAAATTGGCCTGGTCATCAGGGGGGGGGGGGGGGGGCCTGGGGTGTTAGCCTTCTGGGACTGAAGTGGTTGAAATGGAAAGTATAACATTTATCCAATAGGTGGTGTTAAATATCCTAGGTCCTAGGGTATTTAACACCACCTAGTGGATAAATGTTATACTTTCCATTTCAACCACTTCAGTCCCAGAAGGCTAACACCCCATGCCCCCCCCCCCCCCCCCCCAGGCCAATTTTTGCGATTGTTATTAGGCTATTTCTTGTGCGTGATGAATGTTTTTTTAATTATTTCAAAATTTCAAACAGAAAATACTGAAATTGGCCACTAGATGGTGCCGAGTATCAAAGTAATTTTCCTAGGGCCTAGGAAATTGCTTTGATACTTGGCACCGTCTAGTGGCCAATTTCAGTATTTTATTGTTTGAAATAATTGAAGAAACATTCATCCAGCACAGGAAATAGCCTAATAACAATCTCAAAAATGTACCTGGCCATGAAAGGGGGGGGGGGGGGATAAACCTTCTGGGGCTGATATAACATTTATCCACTAGGTGGAGTTAAATACCAATGACTTTGATATTTAGCACCATCTAGTGGCCAATTTCAGTATTTTCTGTTTGAAATAATTAAAAAAACAAACATTCATCTAGCACGGGAAATAGCCTAATAACAATCGCATAACTTGGCTTGGTCATCAAGGGGGGGGGGGGGGGGTAACCTTCTGGGGCTCAAGTGGTTAAAATGGAAAGTATAACATTTGGCCACTAGGTGGTGCTTAAATACCCTAGGACAGTGATGGCGAACCTTGGCACTCCAGATGTTTTGGAACTACATTTCCCATTATGCTCAACTGCACTACAGAGTGTTTGAGCATCATGGGAAATGTAGTTCCAAAACATCAGGGGTGCCAAGGTTCGCCATCACTGCCCTAGGAAATTACTTTGATATTTAGCACCATCTAGTGGCAAATTTCAGTATTTTCTGTTTGAAATAATTGAAAAAACATTCATCCAGCACAGGAAATATCCTAATAACAATCTCAAAAATTGACCTGGTCATAAAAGGGTGAGGGGTGAGGGGGGGGGGGGGGATAAACCTTCTGGGGCTGATATAACATTTATCCACTAGGTGGTGTTAAATACCCTAGGAAATGACTGATATTTAGCACCATCTAGTGGCCAATTTCAGTATTTTCTGTTTGAAATATTTAAAAAAACATTCATCTAGTACAGGAAATAGCCTACTAACAATCGCAAAACTTTGCTTGGTCATCGGGGGGGGGGGGGGGGGACTTTCTGGGGCCCAAGTGGTTAAAATGTAAAGTATAACATTTGGCCACTAGGTGGTGCTTAAACACCCTAGGAAATTACTTTGATATTTAGCACAGTCTAGTGGCAAATTTCAGTATTTTCCGTTTGAAATAATTGAAAAAACATTCATCCAGCACATTCATCCAACATTCATCAAATACACCCCTTTAAGTCTTAACGTATCTTTGGCTATAAGGGCCCAACTCACCATAGGGTAAGGGCCCGATCACACCAGCCTGTAGAGCAGGGATATGCAATTAGTGGACCTCCAGCTCTTGCAGAACTACAATTTCCATAAAGCATAGCAAGCCTGACAGCCACAAGCAGGACACCCAGGGCCAGAGGCATGATGGGAATTGTAGTTTTGCAACAGCTGGAGGTCCGCTAATTGCATATCCCTGCTGTAGAGCATGGGTGCTCAACCGGTGGCCCTCCATCTTTTGAGGGACTACAAGTCCCTTGAGGCATTGCAAGGCATACAGTTACAAGTATAACTCCAAAAGGCAGAGGCATGATGGGACTTGTAGTTCTGCAACCGCTGGAGGGCCACAGGTTGAGCACCCAGCCTGTAGAGTGAGGACACAGGCCTATCCCCCACACAGGATTCATCATCTGGCCTTAGCGAGGTTGCAGGATAGACACATGTTTCCCCTCCCCCTCTGTGATGTCTTCTTCTGTCCTTCCAGCTGGCAAACACCTTCCCCGCCCTCCTCAATGTGCCGATCCTGAAGCAGAAAATCTTCAAGGAAAGTTCTGAGCTCAAAGCCTTCGTCCGGAAGTACATCGAGCAGCACCGGCACTCCGTGAACCCGGCAGCCCCCCGAGACTTTATAGATTACTTCTTCATCAAGATCAAAGAGGTGAGAGGATGGCAGAAGACCCAATCATGGTGGCTTCCAACTGTTTTAAACCTCCGGTCAGTCCTGGCACAGTTGTACCGGCTCCTATTCTGGCCTGAAACGGCTTCCTCTGACTTCACCGCACACTGTGAGCTTCTCACCCTGTGCATTGGAAGCTGCAGCAAGTCAGATAGAGCCCCACCCCCATTTGCTGGCTGGAGGACATCTGAAAGATTTGGAGTGTTTTTACAAAGAAGGGCGGGGCAAATACTGCCAAGTCGAGGTGTGCCATGCTCATACCCAAAAAGAATGCTGGAATAAAATCAAAAAGGGGCTTCAACAAAGTTGGCTCATCTCTGTGTATCACCTGAGGCCAGTCACTGCACTGGGTATATGTGAGGGTGTACAACCACTTAATGCTGATCCCCAAAAAAAAAAAAAGAAAAACAAGAAAAATGAAAGTTCATTGGAATATAAAGTAACAAAACCAGCTTTTGCTGCAGTAGTCACTTTTTCTCAGATTTTCTCTACAGTACTTGTTTACTGCCACTAGATGTCCTCAGTGTGATGGCCAGAATCATTCAAACCATTTCCTGGACCCACCCCCCTCCAAGCTTGTGACTGGACAGTGAAAGGAGAAGCAGCACAGTGATGAACTCATCTTTGTCACATTGCTCGCTCCTCCTGTCAGCATGCTTCTTGTCAGCACGTGAGCTGATTAGCTTCCTGTGCTGCTTCCCCGCTCCTGCACTCCAGCTGTGCGGTACAAGGACTGTACGTGGCTAATGCTAGGCCACATTCAGATACTTATATTGCTTGTTTAAAAAAAAAATATTAGGGCTGTTACTGATTAAAATGTTTGTGTTCGATTAATCGATTCTTTTTTTAATCGATTAATCGACTAATTTCGGTTAATTATAATGCACATAGAGATCCAACTACTTTTAGCTGATCTCCTTGCAATGCAACTCTGCATTAGTCAGTGGTAAATGTGGTATACACTATATACAATCACCCAACACTAGTTGGTTTCCACAATCCATGACTTGACTTCACAGTTCACACAAATACGTTTTAAATTCAAACTGTAGCACTGACGTAAGTAATTTTTTTTTCCACAGTAGCGTGACAATCCCTCCACCTTATGGCATGGACCCCTGTGCAAACAGGTGGTCATGCAAGCGGGTATCAAAAGGGTTAACACCGACCATAAACTTCTCTCACGTCTCCTTAGATCTCAGCAAGGACGGCGGGTCATGGGTAGAAAGAAAAGATCTAAGTGCTCACCGCTTAAGTATAAGATTTAATTTTTGTGTTCAAAACACAAACTACTCACATAAAGATGATAAAAACACAGCATGTAAAGCCGACAATCGTGTTAGTTCCGTAGGGCAGTAGCGCGTGACGCCATGTGTAGTTTCTCCCTCCGTACGCGTTTCGTTCAATCAGAACTTCAACGTCACCGGACGGAGGATGAAAAGTTGCTCCTTTTGAAATCTTATGCTAATTTATTGAAAGCTGAACTTCAGGCAGGTATAAAAGGCATCAATTACTGCAGCTCAGTAATAATTAATACATAATAAAAAAAATAATATATATCTATATATCTATATCTATATATCTATATCTATATATCTATATATCTATATATCTATATATCTATATATATATATATATATATTAGAGCTTTGAAAATTAAAGATTAATTCCTCGATTAAGTGATTAATTATTTTGATCGATGAAAAAATTATTTTGATCGGTACTCACCTCTCCGCCGGCTTACGGGTCTTCAGGAAGTTCCGTCGGAGATCCAGTGACATCACGGACATCGACATCGTCGGACTCCTCCCTCCTTCCCCAAGTGCCTCCGTCGGCTAAGGAAGGGAAGGGGGGAGGAGTCCGGCGACGTCGATGTCCGTGATGTGACCGGATCTCCGACGGAACTTCCTGAAGACCCGGAAGCCGGCGGAGAGGTGAGTACCGATCAAAATAATTTTTTAATCGATCAAAATAATTAATCACTTAATCGAGGAATTAATCTTTAATTTTCGCAGCCCTAATATATATATATATATATATATATATATATATATTTATTTATTTTTATTTTTTATTTATTATGTATTAATTATTACTGAGCTGCAGTAATTGATGTCTTTTATACCTGCCTGAAGTTCAGCTTTCAATAAATTAGCACAAGATTTCAAAAGGAGCAACTTTTCATCCTCAGCATAGACAGGGCCTCTTCATAGGAAGGGACAGTGCAGTGCCAGAAGAGGTGGACATGAACAACGGTATCAGATTCTTCCTGGAAAAGTCAACCCCGCTAGACATGTGCAATTCATTTAGTTCCCAAATTCGTTTTTTAATGAATTTCGGCAAATTAGTTAATTCTGAAATTTCCGAATTTACACATGTTTGGATTTTGGAAAAAAAATTGGGAAATCCGAAATTTCTAAAATCCGAACATGTGAAAATTCTGCAAACTCTGAAATTTCAGCATTAATTAATTTGTCAAAATTCGTTATAAAAACTAATTAGGAACGAATTTCCGAAATTTTGAAAAATTCTACATTTCTAAGATACAGAAATTTTTAAATCCGGAAATTCAGGAAATTCGTAAATCCGAAAGTTCGGAAATTCCAAAATCCTAGCATAAGAATGAAAATCTGAAAATTCAAAAGAACGAAAGTCCGAAAAATTCAAAAACCCGAAAATCTGAAATAACTAATTATAGCTTAAAGGGGTTGTAAAGATTTGTTTTTTATTTTCTAAATAGGTTCCTTTAAGCTAGTGCATTGTTGGTTCACTTACCTTTTTCCTTCGATTTCCCTTCTAAATGTTTTTTTTCTTTGTTTTCTTTGTCTGAACTTCTCACTTCCTGTTCCTCCTCAGTAAGCTGTTCAGTAAGCTGTTCTGGCTGACTAAACACCGCTCGGATGATGGTGTGAAGTTTACTGAGGAGAAACAGGAAGTGAGAAATTCAGACAAAGAAAAAAAAAACATTTAGAAGGGAAATCGAAGGAAAAGGTAAGTGAACCAACAATGCACTAGCTTAAAGGAACCTATTTAGAAAATAAAAAACGAAGCTTTACAACCCCTTTAACTATTACTAAATTAGAGGTATTGGAATTTCCTTTCAAATTTGGCTGTTAGTGAATGTAACGAATAGAAATGTATCCGAAGTTATGAATTATCCGAAATAATGAATGTCGTATCTAAACGAATGGAACGTAACAAATTAATGATAATTAATAACAATAAGGCGACCGGGCGTATAAGACGACCCCCTAATTCGACTGTATTTCTACAGTTTTTGCCTATCCTCACTGTATAGGACAACCCCCCTTCTGAGGCTTCATATTTCCTTCTTCTTAAGGGAAGTTGGAGCCATACCGCTCTGAGCCAATCACGGCAAGCGATTTATTCTATTAATGAATACAAATCCCGCTCGGATTGGCAGAGGTTGTTACTCCAGTCCGAGCAGGCTTTGTATTTATTAATAGAATACATCGCTCATTGTGATTGGCTCAGCTGCATATACTGTATGTTGCCGAAGCGACATACAGTATTACCGCACTTTCGGCCGGCTGCATTTGATACCCGGGCGTATAAGACGACCCCCACTTTTTGGGCGATTTTTTTTTACGTGTAAAGATTGTCTTTTTTTACGCCGAAAAATACGGTATTATTATATTATTCCATTTGCTTAGACGTGGCATTCTTTATTTCGCATTATTCCTAACTTCACATAAATTTGTATTCATTACATTCACTAACAGCCAAATTTGAAATTAAATTACAATACCTATAGATAATAGGTATTATTTTGAATTTTACGGATTTTCTTTCTTGCTTTCAAATTTTCGAATTTTCAGATTTTCAAATTTTCAGATTTTCTAATTTTCTAATTTGCAGATTTTCAAATTTTCAAATTTTCAAATTTTCAAATTTTCAGATTTTCAAATTTCCAGATTTTCAAATTTCCAGATTTTCAAATTTTCAAATTTCCAGATTTTCAAATTTTCAAATTTTCAGATTTTCAGATTTTCAAATTTTCTAATTTCCAGATTTTCAAATTTCCAAATTTTCAGATTTTCAAATTTCCAAATTTTCAGATTTTCAGATTTTCAAATTTTCAGATTTTCAAATTTCTGAATTTTCAGATTTTCTAATTTTCTAATTTTCAGATTTTCAAATTTTCAAATTTGCAGATTTTCAAATCTTCAGATTTTCTAATTTTCTAATTTGCAGATTTTCAAATTTTCGAATTTTCAAATTTTCAGATTTTCAAATTTTCTAATTTCCAGATTTTCACATTTTCTAATTTGCAGATTTTCAGATGTTCTAATTTGCAGATTTTCAAATTTTCGAATTTTCAGATTTTCAAATTTTCTAATTTCCAGATTTTCAAATTTCCAACTTTCCAAATTTCCAACTTTCCAAATTTTCAGATTTTCGAATTTTCAGATTTTCAAATTTCTGAATTTTCAGATTTTCAAATTTCAGAATTTTCAGATTTTCCAATTTCTGAATTTTCAGATTTTCCAATTTCTGAATTTTCAAATTTTCCAATTTCTGAATTTTCAGATTTTCCAATTTCTGAATTTTCAGATTTTCCAATTTCTGAATTTTCAGATTTTCCAATTTCTGAATTTTCAGATTTTCTAAATTTTCAAATTTTCAGATTTTCAAATTTTCAAATTTCCAAATTTCCAAATTTTCAGATTTCTGAATTTTCAGATTTTCAAATTTTCAAATTTTCAGATATTCAAATTTTTGGATTTTCTAATTTTCGAATTCCGAGAAAATTCGAAATTGGAAAATCTGAAAATTTGTAATTCGAAAACTAGAAAATTGAAAATCCAAAAAAATTCGGAAATTCGAAAATCCGAATTTACAAATTTTCAAATATACGAATTTTTGAATTCCGAAATTTTCGAATTTACAAAAAAAACAAAAAACAAATTAAACGAAAACGAACTCGTTTTTCGGCAGTGCACATGTCTAATCTCCGCCTAGAATCTGTAGCTTTATCATTGGAGGGATCTCAGAAATGAATGTCACTGACACTCACAGGTCAGGAAGAAACATTCCCGATTGTGAGAATAAGATGAGAGCAACTTTACTAATGATTATTTGGCCTTTTCCTGGATGAACTGTATGAGGTATATTTATATATATATATAAAGAAATTTGCATAGCAATTCCCTCAGTGAAAACATGTACATTAGCTCTGTGCAAATGAAAAAAAAATCAATTTATGAACATTTTATTAAGCCACTTTCTGTGCTGGGTGAATGTATTCTATTGATTTACATGGAAAATATTGAATTTAGCCACTAGATGGCACTTAACAAATCGTACGAATTACCTATACTTAGTACCATCTAGTGGCCAAATGCAGTATTTTTCATTTTAAATGAACAAAAAAGCATTCCTCCAGCAAAAGAAACACATACATTTTTGTGCCCCCTTTTACAGATAAAGGAATGTGCATGCACTTACTGAGCGAATTGCTATGAAAAGTTTTAATTTTTACTCCCAACTCCCCTATGAGAGTGAAATAATGATGGGGCACTATTCCTCCCACTGACACCAATGGTGGGGCACTATTCCTCCCACTGACACCAATGGTGGGGCACTATTCCTCCCACTGACACCAATGATGGGGCACTATTCCTCCCACTGACACCAATGATGGGGCACTATTCCTCCCACTGACACCAATGATGGGGCACTATTCCTTCCACTGATACCAATGATGGGGTACTATTCCTTCCACTGATACCAATGATGGGGAACTTTTCCTTCCACTGATACCAATGATGGGGCACTATTCCTTCCACTGATACCAATGATAGTGCACTATTTCTCCCACTGACACCAATGATGGGGCACTATTCCTCCCACTGATACTAATGATGGGGCACTATTCCAAATCCTCCCACTGACACCAATGATGGGGCACTATTCCTCCCACTGACACCAATGATGGGGCACTATTCCTCTCACTGACACCAATGATGGGGCACTATTCCTCCCACTGACACCAATGATGGGGCACTATTCCTTCCACTGATACAAATGATGGGGTACTATTCCTTCCACTGATACCAATGATGGGGCACTATTTATCCCACTGACACCAATGATGGGGCACTATTCCTCCCACTGATACTAATGATGGGGCACTATTCCAAATCCTCCCACTGACACCAATGATGGGGCACTATTCCTCCCACTGACACCAATGATGGGGCACTATTCCTCCCACTGACACCAATGATGGGGCACTATTCCTCCCACTGACACCAATGATGGGGCACTATTCCTCCCACTGACACCAATGATGGGGCACTATTCCTCCTACTGACACCAATGATGGGGCACTATTCCTCCCACTGACACCAATGATGGGGCATTTCTCCCTCTGGGCACAGTCTGGCCCTCCTAAGGTCTGTAGGACAGTAAACTGGCCCTTGGTTTAGTATGTTTGGAGACCCCTGTTTTAGGTGTTGTTACTTTGTTATAATATTTATACTTTGAAGAAAAATGAATTTCCAGTTTCCCGTTTCATTGCAGGAGGAGAAGAGGTCCTCGGGGGGTCATTTCAGTGAGACCAGCCTCCTGATGACTCTCATTGCCCTGCTCGCTGCTGGGACTGAGACCACAACCACCACGCTGAACTTCGCTCTGGTCCTAATCAGCAATTATCCGGAGATACAAGGTACCAGGGGCTCAATATAGACCTGTCACCAAAGGCCACTCTGATTTTTGCCTATGAGACTCCTATTTTAGTTCTGATTTTTCCCCATAAATTTAAAGATGGCTGTTATTTACACTAACCCAATAGAGTGGAGTGCAGGAGGTAAGCGGGGGCTGGCTGTTATTTACACTCACCCAATAGAGCGGAGTGCAGGAGGTAAGCGAGGGCTGGCTGTTATTTACACTCACCCAATAGAGCGGAGTGCAGGAGGTAAGCGGGGGCTGGCTGTTATTTACACTCACCCAATAGAGCGGAGTGCAGGAGGTAAGCGAGGGCTGGCTGTTATTTACACTCACCCAATAGAGCGGAGTGCAGGAGGTAAGCGGGGGCTGGCTGTTATTTACACTCACCCAATAGAGCAGAGTGCAGGAGGTAAGCGGGGGCTGGCTGTTATTTACACTCACCCAATAGAGCGGAGTGCAGGAGGTAAGCGGGGGCTGGCTGTTATTTACACTCACCCAATAGAGCGGAGTGCAGGAGGTAAGCGGGGGCTGGCTGTTATTTACACTCACCCAATAGAGCGGAGTGCAGGAGGTAAGCGGGGGCTGGCTGTTATTTACACTCACCCAATAGAGCAGAGTGCAGGAGGTAAGCGGGGGCTGGCTGTTATTTACACTAACCCAATAGAGCAGAGTGCAGGAGGTAAGCGGGGGCTGGCTGTTATTTACACTAACCCAATAGAGCAGAGTGCAGGAGGTAAGCGGGGGCTGGCTGTTATTTACACTAACCCAATAGAGCAGAGTGCAGGAGGTAAGCGGGGGCTGGCTGTTATTTACACTAACCCAATAGAGCAGAGTGCAGGAGGTAAGCGGGGGCTGGCTGTTATTTACACTCACCCAATAGAGCGGAGTGCAGGAGGTAAGCGGGGGCTGGCTGTTATTTACACTAACCCAATAGAGCAGAATGCAGGAGGTAAGCGGGGACTGGCTGTTATTTACACTCACCCAATAGAGCTGAGTGCAGGAGGTAAGCGAGGGCTGGCTGTTATTTACACTCACCCAATAGAGTGGAGTGCAGGAGGTAAGCGGGGGCTGGCTGTTATTTACACTCACCCAATAGAGCGGAGTGCAGGAGGTAAGCGGGGGCTGGCTGTTATTTACACTCACCCAAAAGAGCGGAGTGCAGGAGGTAAGCGGGGGCTGGCTGTTATTTACACTCACCCAATAGAGCAGAATGCAGGAGGTAAGCGGGGGCTGGCTGTTATTTACACTCACCCAATAGAGCGGAGTGCAGGAGGCAAGCGGGGGCTGGCTGTTATTTACACTCACCCAATAGAGCAGAGTGCAGGAGGTAAACGGGGGCTGGCTGTTATTTACACTCACCCAATAGAGCGGAGTGCAGGAGGTAAACGGGGGCTGGCTGTTATTTACACTCACCCAATAGAGCGGAGTGCAGGAGGTAAGCGGGGGCTGTCTGTCATTTACACTCACCCAATAGAGCAGAGTGCAGGAGGTAAGCGGGGGCTGGCTGTTATTTACACTCACCCAATAGAGCGGAGTGCAGGAGGCAAGCGGGGGCTGGCTGTTATTTACACTCACCCAATAGAGCAGAGTGCAGGAGGTAAACGGGGGCTGGCTGTTATTTACACTCACCCAATAGAGCGGAGTGCAGGAGGTAAACGGGGGCTGGCTGTTATTTACACTCACCCAATAGAGCGGAGTGCAGGAGGTAAGCGGGGCTGTCTGTTATTTACACTCACCCAATAGAGCAGAGTGCAGGAGGTAAGCGGGGGCTGGCTGTTATTTACACTCACCCAATAGAGAGGAGTGCAGGAGGTAAGCGGGGGCTGGCTGTTATTTACACTCACCCAATAGAGCAGAATGCAGGAGGTAAGCGGGGGCTGGCTGTTATTTACACTCACCCAATAGAGCAGAGTGCAGGAGGTAAACGGGGGCTGGCTGTTATTTACACTCACCCAATAGAGCGGAGTGCAGGAGGTAAGCGGGGGCTGGCTGTTATTTACACTCACCCAATAGAGCGGAGTGCAGGAGGTAAGCGGGGGCTGGCTGTTATTTACACTCACCCAATAGAGCGGAGTGCAGGAGGTAAGCGGGGGCTGGCTGTTATTTACACTCACCCAATAGAGCGGAGTGCAGGAGGTAAGCGGGGGCTGGATGTTATTTACACTCACCCAATAGAGCGGAGTGCAGGAAGTAAGCGGGGGCTGGATGTTTTTTACACTCACCCAATAGAGCGGAGTGCAGGAGGTAAGCGGGGGCTGGATGTTATTTACACTCACCCAATAGAGCGGAGTGCAGGAGGTAAGCGGGGGCTGGATGTTATTTACACTCACCCAATAGAGCGGAGTGCAGGAGGTAAGCGGGGGCTGGATGTTATTTACACTCACCCAATGCACTAAGCGTGGGGCTGGATGTTATTTACACTTACTTAATAGAGCAGAGTGCAAGAGGTAAGAGGGGGCTGGCTGTTATTTACACTCACCAAATAGAGCGGAATGCAGGAGGTAAGCGGGGGCTGGCTGTTATTTACACTCACTCAATAGAGCGGAGTGCAGGATGTTATTTACACTCACCCAATAGAGCGGAGTGCAGGAGGTAAGCGGGGGCTGGATGTTATTTACACTCACCCAATAGAGCGGAGTGCAGGAGGTAAGCGGGGGCTGGATGTTATTTACACTCACCCAATAGAGCGGAGTGCAGGAAGTAAGCGGGGGCTGGCTGTTATTTACACTCACCCAATAGAGCGGAGTGCAGGAGGTAAGGGATAAAGAAATAAGACAGTTGGTCAGAAAGCGTTAGAATAGAGAGAAAACTGTCAAATTATGTACATCACATGACTTTACTTAATTTCATATTTTAACCACTTCAGCTCCGGAAGAATTTACCGACATTAATGACCAGAGCATTTTTTTTTGCGATACGGCACGGCGTTGCTTTAACTGACAATTGCGCGGTCGTGCAACGCTGTACCCAAATAAAACAGATGTCCTTTTTTCCCCACAAATTTAACTTTCTTTTGGTGGTATTTGATCACCTCTATGGCTGTAAATGTTTGCGCTATAAACCAAAAGCAGACCGACAATTTTGCAAAAAAAAAAAAAAAAAATATATATATATATATATATATATATATATATATATATATATATATATATATATATATATATATATATATATATATATATATATATATATATATATATATATATATTTTTTTTTACTTTCTGCTATAAAACATATCCAATAAAAAAAAAATTTTAAAAATCAAATTTCTTCATCAATTTAGGCCAATGTGCATTCTGCTACATGTTTTTGGTAAAATAAAAAACCCCAATAAGCGTATATTGATTGGTTTGCGCAAAAGTTATAGCGTCTACAAACTAGGAAATATTTTTATGGAATTTTTTTCTTTTTTTTTTCTTACTAGTAATGGCGGCAATCAGCGACTTATAACAGGACTGTGACATTGCGGCGGACAAAATCAGACACTTTTTTGAGGACCAGTGACAGCAATACAGTAAACAATGCTAAAAAAAAAAAAAAAAAAAAATTTGCACTGTTGCAGTACTAATGACACTGGCAAAGAAGGGGTTAACATCGGGGGCGATCAAAGGGTTAAATGTGTCCCTAGAGAATGCTTTCTAACGGTGTGGGGGAGGTGCTTTAACTGTAGAAACACAGAGATCTGTGGTTCCTGCTTAGCAGAAAAACAGGATCTCCGTCTTCCCCTCTCACAGAACGTCGATCTGCCGTTTTGTCCTCCGGACCCACTTGATCACGTACCTGTATGTGATTTTGCACAGAAGAGCCACCCACCCGCGGTATATGTTGGTGGGGTGATCAGCAACCGGTTAACCTACATTTGTCCTGTAGATAATAACACAGGCCATTTTGTTGTATTACTTAAATCTTCTGAGATAACATTGCAACCATAAAAAGACGAAACGCGGTGCAGGCTGAAAAAAAAAAATGATATCTGGATGATGTTTGCAGCTTGCAGGCATCATTTAGATAATCTCCACTTCAAGTCCCCGACGCCATATGACGTGAACCGGGGGTGAAGTGGTTAATACATTTACGAATGACGAACGGCACTAATGTGCATCTTTTGCTTTTGCCTGGAGGTCCGCTTTTGCCGAGTTGGAAATATTTTCTCATTCCCCCCCCCATTGCTTTCTGGAAACAATCAGTGTTCTGTGTTTGGTGTCTCCTTCAGCCAAGGTCCAGCAGGAGATCGATGAGGTGACGGAGTCGCAGCGCCAAGCTGGGATCACGGACAGGGCGCAGATGCCGTACACCAACGCCGTGATCCACGAGATACAGAGAGTTCTAGACCTGGCACCGATGGCCCATTACCACGCCGTCACAGAGGACACCCACTTCCGAGGTTACACTATTCCCAAGGTGCGGGATTATCAACGGGCAGAGGGTGCCCATTTATTGCTACAACGTGCCAACCTGGTCTTTCCACTTTTGCAGCCAAATTGGGACAGCTCCTATTTTCCATTTGTTCCATATTGCCATTCACACAGCATAAGTCTAAGTTCACACCTATGCGGGTGCGTTTGATGCGTTTTCAGGCCTTTTTTCAGTGCATTTTGTGTTTTTTAAACCAGCGTTTTTATGTGTTTTTGCATGCGGTTTTCATGCATTTTGCGTTTTATCTCTTTCTCTTTAAACGCACTGTATAAAGCTGGTTGCTAAGGAGAGGGCCGGAAAGCTGGCCGCCGCGTCCTTAGCAACTGATGAGTCATCAGATGTCAGCGGGGTTCCCCGTTGAAAGCTGAATGTAAAAAAAAATTAAAAATTGCCGGCAAACAAAATGCATGAAAGAAACAGCGTGGGGTTCCCCCCAAGGTCCATAACAGGCCCCTCGGGTCTAGTAGGGATTCACCCCGACACACAAAAGTTAAAAAAAAAAAAAGGCGTGCCCCCCCCCCCCCTAAATTCCACACCAGACCCTTATCCGAGCATGCGGCCCGACAGGTCAGGAAAGGGAGGGGACGAGCAAGCACCTCCAGAACCATAACAGACCGCATACCCTCAACATGGGGTGGGATGGGTGCTTTGGGGCGGGGGGGGTGTGGGCTCTGCGCACCACACTCAACATAGTGGGGGTGGGTGCTTGGGGGCAGGGCCCACCCCAAAGCACCTTGCCCCCATGTTGATGAGGACAAGGGTCTCTTCCCAACAACCCTAGTCGGTGGTTGTCGGGGTCTGCGGGCGGGGGGCTTATCGGAATCTGGGGGACAAGGGGACCCCCAGCCCCCCACTCAGTGTGAATGGGTATCGGGTACATTGTACCCCTACCCATTTACCAAAAAAGCTGTGAAAAGTTTAAATAACAAGAGCCAGTTTTTGACAATTCCTTTATTAGTAAAATAGCCGCCGTCTCTTCTGCTGTCGTCTCTCCTGGTGCCGTCTCTCCTGGTGCCGTCTCTCCTGGTGCCGTCTCTCCTGGTGCCGTCTCTCCCGGGGCCCTCGTCTTCTTCCGCCATCGTTTTCTCCCCGAGCTGTCATCTCGCAGTGTTGTCTTCTTCCTCCTCCTGCGCACCGCGGCCTTCTTATTCTTTCTACTTACGTCGCCGCCATCTTCTTCTTCGCTGCCATCTTCTTCTTCGCTGCCATCTTCTTCTTCTTCCTCGCCACTGCCGGTTACCCGCTAAAAAATGCCAGCTCGGGGAGAAAACGGTGATGGACGAAGACGAGGGCACCGGGAGAGACGGGAATTGTCAAAAACTAGCTCTTGTTTTTTTTTTTACTTTTCACTGCTTTTTTGGTAAACGGGTAGGGGTGCAATATACCCGATACCCATTCACATAGGGTGGGGGGCCGGGATCTGGGGGTCCCCTTGTCTAAGGGGGCTTCCAGATTCTGATAAGCTCCCTGCCTGCAGACCCCGACAACCACCGGCTAGGGTTGTCGAGAAGAGGCCCTTGGCCTCCTCGACATGGGGGCAAGGTGCTTTGGGGTGGGCCCCATGCGGGCCCCGCCTCCAAGCATCCACCCCCACTATGTTGAGGGCATGCAATATGGTTCAGGAGGGGCGCTCGCTTATCCCTTCCCTTTCCTGACATGCCAGGCAGCATGCTTGGAAAAGGGTCTGGTAATTATTTTGGGGGGGGGGGACCCCACGCCGTTTTTTTTTTTTTTTATCTATTAGTCCAAATCGCTGGGAAAAAAAAGTCCCCGACCCTTTCTAAAAACGCACCAGCCGCAAAACACATAGATGTGAACTAGTACAATAGGAAACCATGTTAAATGGACTGTAGTGCATTTCTGCAAACTGCAAAACGCACTAAAAAAAACGCATAGGTGTTAAAGTAGGGTAACTGAATGAAAATGTAAAAATTGCAACTTATCTTTTTAGAAGCTCTCTTCTAGAAACAACAGTACTGAACAAAACTACTTGTAAGGGAGTTGTATTTACCATAATTAACCCCGTCTGTACTGTGCTATCAGATCTCATTATCAGTTGTAAACTTGATTTAGATAAAGTGGTTGTAAACCCTTACATATTTTTATCATAGGTGTATTTCATATGATAGAGACCGAATATGAACCAAAAATCCAGAAAAAAAAAACACACAATACAAATGTTATAAATGGAGTTGCAGTTCAGTGAGTAAAATAAGCATTTGATCCCCAAGCAAAACTTGGTGGAGAAACCCTTGTTGGCAATCACAGAGATCAGACGTCTCTTGTAGATGGTGATCAGGTTTGCACACATCTCAGGAGGGATTTTGGTCCACTCTTCTTCTTTACAGATCTTCTCTAAATCCTTAAGGTTTCTTGACTGTCACTTGGCAACTCGAAGTTTTAACTTCCTGTATAAATTTTCTATAGGATAAAAGTCTGGAGACTGACTAGGCCACTCCATAACCTTAATATGCTTCTTCTTGAGCCACTCCTTTGTTGTCTTGGCGGTATGTTTTGGGTCATTGTCATGCTGGAAGACCCATCTTCAGTGTTCTGGCTGAGGGAAGAAGGTTCTCATTCAAGATTTTTCAATACATGGCCCCGTCCATTGGTCCCTCAATGTGGCAAAGTCAGCCCGTACCTTTAGCAGAGCAATAGCCCCAAAGCATCGCGTTTCCACCTCCCTGTTTGACTGTAGGAATGGGTCTTCTTAGGGTCATAGTCAGCATTTTTCCTCCTCCAAACATGCTTAGTCCCCCTCCCCAAGAAGGCACATGTACAGTCATGTCAATGAACATCCAGATAATTCAGAGAAGGATCGGGAGAAAGTGCTGCGGTCAGATGAGACCAAAATTGAGCTCTTTGGCATTAACTTGACTCACCGTGTTTGGAGGAAGAGAAATGCTGACCATGACCCTAAGCAGGGGCGTAACTATAGGGGGTGCAGCAGTTGCGACCGCAACTGGGCCCTGTGCTGCAGGGGGCCCATGCAGCCCCCTCTACATATGGCCGGCAGCAGCATAGGCAGCTAGGGGTACCAGTGCACCATGCACACGGGTGGCTGGAGGCGTAGGGTGACTAGCAGAGCTCCATGCTCGACTATCACACTGGCTGCTCTTTAGTTGTGCATTCCCTGCATGACCTGTGTCCTCGGCCGGCTCCTCAGAGTACCCCTCTCCTGCTCCATGCATTGCTGCTCAGTCCGATGTCTGTTCTCCCCAGCCAGAGTCCCCCCCCCCCCGAGTCCGGCCCACACTGCATACTTCTCCCGGGTAAACAAACTTTAAGCACACAGATGCAGTGCAGCCCTATGAGAGCCCCCCGGGAGGACACTGCAGGCTTGTCTGCCAGCCCCCCTCCTCCCCCGTCATACACAGATGACGGCCTGCAGCTTGGTCATGGTGAGTGAGAGGACCCCATCCCCCACACACCATTACTTACCCCCTCCATCTCCCCCTGGGGACAGGGGCCCCTTCTTACTTGGGGACAAGGACCCCCATCTCCCCTGGGGACAGGGACCCCTTCTCACCTGGGGGCAGTAACTTCATCTGCCTTGGAGAAAAGGACCTCATCTCTTCTGGGGACTAAGGGGACCCCATCCTGCCTAGGCACAGTCCCCCAATGGGGCACCTAAAAATTGAAAAAAATAATAATAAAAAAAAAACTACTGATGCCAGTGGTGGAACTACAGGGCTCACAAAGGTCATACCTGTGACCACGCCCTGGAGTTCCACCGCCGGACTCGGGGGGAAGGGCCCTGGCTGGGGTTCAGGGGGGGCCTTTCATGGTTTTCTCGCATCGGGGCCCTGAAGGTTCTAGTTACGCCACTGACCCTAAGAACATCATCCCTACAGTCAAGCATGGAGGTGGAGACATGATGCTTTTTGGGGCCATTTCCCTGCTAAATGTACAGACTGACTTTTTATTTTTGTATTTTTTTGTACTTTGTATTTTTTTTTTTTATTTATTTGTTTTTAAGGTTGAACTGGATGGACTTGTGTCTTTTTTTCAACCTGACTATGTAACTATGTAACTTTGCCGCATTGAGGGGCCAATGGATGGGGCCATGTATTGTGAAATATTGGATAAGAGCGTTCTTCGTTCAGCCAGAACACTGAAGATGGGTCGTGGATGGGTCTTCCAGCATAACAATGACCCAAAACATACCACCAAGTCAACAAAGGAGTGGCTCAAGAAGAGACACATTAAGGTCATTGAGTGGCCTAGCCAGTCTCCAGACCTTAATCCTATAGAAAATGTATGGAGGGAGCTGGAACTTCGAGTTGCCAAGAGACAGTCAAGAAACCTTAATGGTTTATAGAAGATCTGTAAAGAAGAGAGGACCAAAATCCCTCCTGAGATGTGTGCAAACCTGACCACCAACTACAAGAAACGTCTGACCTCTGTGCTTCCCAACAAGGGTTTCTCCACCAAGTACCGAGTCATGTTTTGCTTGATGATCAGATACTTAATTTACTCGCTGAACGGCAACGCAATTTATAGCATTTGTTTAATGTCTTTTTTTCTGGATTTTTGGTCGATTTTCTGTCTCTATCATATAAAATACTCCTATAATAAAAAGTATAGACCCTTCATTTCTTTGTAAGTGGGCAAACTTACACAATCTGCAGGGGATCAAATATTAATTGACCCCACTGTAAGTTGTACCTGTTTATCTGAAGCCTTCTCTTCTCTACATCTGTTCAAAAGTGCAACATTTATTAAAGCGGAGGTCCACCCTAAAGTGGAGCTTCCGCTCATTGGAACCCCCCCCCCCCCTCCGGCGCCACAATTGGCACTTTTCAGGTGGGAGGGGGGTGCAGGTACCTGTACAGTACAGGTATATGCACCCACTTCCGGCATAGATATCTGCAGAATATACACCCCTTTCCGAAGGTCCCCCCACTGCCTGCTGGGAAACACACGGATCCCAGAGACAGCGGGGACCATCCTTATTGCGCAGCGCGACTCGCGCATGCGCAGTAGGGGAACCGGGAAATGAAGCCGCAAGGCTCCACTTCCCGATTCCCATACCCAAGATGGCGGCGGCAGCAGCACCCGAGAGATGATCGAGAGATCGGCTTCGGGTGCCGACGTCGCGGGTGCGCTGGGCGGGTAAGTGTCCTTATTTTAAAAGTCAGCAGCTGCAGTATTTGTAGCTGCTGGCTTTAAAAAAAAAAAAAAAACGGCGGACTCCCGCTTTAAGCTTGTCTGAGCTTTTAAAAAAAAAAAAAAAAAAAAAAGAGTCCCTTCTATTGCCCTCGCCCTTCCCCAAATCTCCAAATTCTGTGCTGTGATCCGACTTCCTGTTAGAGGGTGGCTATGCTCATTCTCCATGGTCCCAATGTATGTATGTATGTATGAGCATAGCTGCCCTCTTTTTGCTCACACCTGAGATCCACCTTTTTTAATATATATATTTAATAAAGCTTAGAACAGTATGGAAACTTTTTGAAGAATAATAATAAAATATAATATATATATATATATATATATATATATACATACATACACACATATATATATATATATATATATATATATATATATATATATATTTTTTTTTTTTTCCGGATGAGTTTTATTTTAATTGATGTATAAAACTGAATGTACATAGGGACTCTCATTTACCTTTTCAGGGGACCACAGTGATTGCGTTCATCTCTTCGGTGCTATCTGACCCCAGCCAGTGGGAGACTCCCGCAGAGTTCAACCCGGGGCATTTTCTGGATGAAAAGGGACAATTCCGCACAAAGACCGCGTTCATGGCTTTCTCTGCAGGTGAGAACAACAAAAATATGATATTTATTATTTTATTATTATTATTAATTTTATTATTTTATTATTATTAAAAAATTATAGAAAGAGAAAGAGAGAGTGAGTTTTTTTTTTTATATACACACACACACTATATTATCAAAAGTATTGAGACACCTGCACCTTTACATCAGGGGGTGCCCAACCAGTGGCCCTGGGGCCACATATGGCCCGCGGAGCCCTCTGATGTGGCCAACGACCTCATGTGCTGGGATGGCGGGTTGGCAAGCCCAGATCGTGGGTTACCGACCTGCCATGCCAGAGCATCAGTGTTTTTGAATGAAGCTGGCAGTAGAGGAAGCAAGCAGCTGCAGAGCAGATCCACATGAGCCGATGCTTCCTGTATAGCGTCGGCTCCTGTCACAGGTGGAGTGATGACGAGTGATGGAGGGACCAAATGCATCCGCCTGGGACAGCAACAGCCAGCAATACCTGAATGAAAGACTGTTATTAAAAGGTAATTTCATTACTAAAATCAGTGTATTTATGGGCATAGCTGTCTGCAGTGGATACTGGGCTACTTTTTAAACTGATCCACAGGTGCAGCACAATGCACCTGCGGGTGACCTGCACCGAGCCATAGACTTCTGTTATTACCTGCAGGTTTGGTGCGCTTTCAGAAAGTGTCCCATATCTGTAGGATATAATAGGATTTTATGGCAAAGTGCAGCTAACCCACTATCTTTTCATGTGACAACACTGAAGAAATGACACTTGTCTACAATGTAAAGTAGTGAGTGTACAGCTTGTATAACAGTGTAAATTTGCTGTCCCCTCAAAATAACTTAACACACAGCCATTAATGTCTAAACCGCTGGCAACAAAAGTGAGTACACCCCTCAGTGAAAATGTCCAAATTGGGCCCAATTAGCCATTTTCCCTCCCCCGGTGTCTTGTGACTCGTTAGTGTTACAAGGTCTCAGGTGTGAATGGGGAGCAGGTGTAGTACATTTGGTGTTATCGCTCTCACTCTCTCATACTGGTCACTGGAAGTTCAACATGGCACCTCATGGCAAAGAACTCTCTGAGGATCTGAAAAAAAAGAATTGTTGCTCTACATAAAGATGTCCTAGGCTATAAGAGGATTGGCAAGAACCTGAAACTGAGCTGCAGCACGGTGGCCAAGAGTTATACTGAGAGCTGGGGTGGGAAAGGGGGAGAGCGATACTGAGAGCTGGGGTGGGAAAGGGGGAGAGCGATACTGAGAGCTGGGGTGGGAAAGGGGGAGAGCGATGCTGAGAACTGGGGTGGGAAAGGGGGAGAGTGATGCTGAGAACTGGGGTGGGAAAGGGGGAGAGCTATACTGAGAGCTGGGGTGGGAAAGGGGGAGAACGATACTGAGAGCTGGGGTGGGAAAGGGGGAGAACGATACTGAGAGTTATGGTGGGAAAGGGGGAGCGCTATACTGAGAGCTGGGGTGGGAAAGGGGGAGAGCGATGCTGAGAGCTGGGGTGGGAAAGGGGGAGAGTTATACTGAGAGCTGGGGTGGGAAAGGGGGAGAGCGATACTGAGAGTTGGGGTGGGAAAGGGGGAGCGCTATACTGAGAGCTGGTGTGGGAAAGGGGGAGAGTTATACTGAGAGCTGGGGTGGGAAAGGGGGAGAGTTATACTGAGAGCTGGGGTGGGAAAGGTGGAGAGCGATACCGAGAGCTGGGGTGGGAAAGGGGGAGAGCGATACCGAGAGCTGAGGTGGGAAAGGGGGAGAGCGATACCGAGAGCTGGGGTGGGAAAGGGGGAGAACGATACCGAGAGCTGGGGTGGGAAAGGGGGAGAGAGATACCGAGAGCTGGGGTGGGAAAGGGGGAGAGCGATGCTGAGAGCTGGGGTGGGAAAGGGGGAGAACGATACTGAGAGCTGGAGTGGGAAAAGGGGAGAGCGATGCTGAGAGCTGGGGTGGGAAAGGGGGAGAGCGATACTGAGAGCTGGGGTGGGAAAGAGGGAGAGCGATACTGAGAGCTGGGGTGGGAAAGGGGGAGAGCGATACTGAGAGTTGGGGTGGGAAAGGGGGAGAGCGATGCTGAGAGCTGGGGTGGGAAAGGGGGAGAGCTATACTGAGAGCTGGGGTGGGAAAGGGGGAGAACGATACTGAGAGTTGGGGTGGGAAAGGGGGAGAGCGATGCTGAGAGCTGGGGTGGGAAAGGGGGAGAGCGATGCTGAGAGCTGGGGTGGGAAAGGGGGAGAGTTATACTGAGAGTTGGGGTGGGAAAGGGGGAGAGCGATGCTGAGAGCTGGGGTGGGAAAGGGGGAGAGCGATCCTGAGAGCTGGGGTGGGAAAGGAGGAGAGCGATGCTGAGAGGTGGGGTGGGAAAGGGGGAGAGCGATGCTGAGAGGTGGGGTGGGAAAGGGGGAGAGCGATGCTGAGAGGTGGGGTGGGAAAGGGGGAGAGCGATGCTGAGAGCTAGGGTGGGAAAGGGGGAGAACGATACTGAGAGCTGGGATGGGAAAGGGGGAGAGCGATGCTGAGAGCTGGGGTGGGAAAGGGGGAGAGCGATGCTGAGAGCTGGGGTGGGAAAGGGGGAGAGCGATACTGAGAGCTGGGGTGGGAAAGGGGGAGAGCGATACTGAGAGCTGGGGTGGGAAAGGGGGAGAGCGATGCTGAGAGCTGGGGTGAGAAAGGGGGAGAGCGATGCTGAGAGCTGGGGTGGGAAAGGGGGAGAGTGATGCTGAGAGCTGGGGTGGGAAAGGGGGAGAGCGATGCTGAGAGCTGGGGTGAGAAAGGGGGAGAGCTATGCTGAGAGCTGGGGTGGGAAAGGGGGAGAGCGATACTGAGAGCTGGGGTGGGAAAGGGGGAGAGCGATGCTGAGAGCTGGAGTGAGAAAGGGGGAGAGCGATGCTGAGAGCTGGGGTGGGAAAGGGGGAGAGCGATGCTGAGAGCTGGAGTGAGAAAGGGGGAGAGCGATGCTGAGAGCTGGAGTGAGAAAGGGGGAGAGCGATGCTGAGAGCTGGGGTGGGAAAGGGGGAGAGCGATGCTGAGAGCTGGGGTGGGAAAGATATAGACTGAACGGAGTGAAATAATAGTAGGAGAGAGAGAACAATGGAAACAGAAGGAAGAAAAAAAAATAAACCTGAGAAGCAAAAAAAGTGTTATAAAAGAATGTGGTGAGACAAGCAGAGATCATTGCAGCGTGCTCTTCCCAGCTCAGCACATAGATGCCGCACAGTGGAAGCTTCTGGCCGGAAATAATTCTGATCTTATATGACGTGTCCACATCAGAGCACATAGCACAGCCAGCTGGGGGGGAATTTATTGTAACAATGTATTACATAAAAGGCTTCATCTGTCCGAAAAATAAAAGTGACAGTTTAGAGCTCATCTGACAAATAAGAAAGTTTCAGTGACCTCGGACATGACGGGTTCAGACAGTCGGTATTGTTGGAGATTTTCCATCACTTCCTGTCTGGTGAAGTTCCTGGCACTGGGTGGGTGAGGGGAAATCTCTCCAAAGGAGCTTCAGGAAGTACAAACCCAACAGGGGGGTGGGGGAGGTTCTAATCCTTCTCCACTCCACCCAAAAGTAGTAGAAAAAGCCGCCCATCAAAAAAATGAAATGGGAGAGGAGGGTACGATGGCGCTTGAATTACGAATAAGTGAAATTTTATTATTACCAGTTACAATTCTCGTCTTCTCCGCAGGGAAACGGGTTTGCGCCGGGGAGAATTTGGCCCGCATGGAACTCTTCCTACTCTTTTGCGGCCTGCTCCAGAAGTTCACCTTCACCCAGCCGCCGGGCGCAGAGCGCCAGGACTCTAAGGCGCTAAAACAGAACAAGATAAGAAGTTTGTTCTTCTCCCAGGTGTGCGCCGTGCCGCGATCCCAGGGATCCTAGAGGCCGCCAATCAAATGCCACCGTTGGACAACCGCACCTTAGATGTCTGCATTGTGGGGGGGGGGGGGGGGATTTTTATTAATGAATATGAAAGAATATAAAAAATGTGCTTACTCACTTTTAATAGGCTGTCTTAAATCTGAGCTGGCACCGCACCCGGCTTTATGCGTTACCATATACTGCAGTACAGCGTTACGCCAACGCAGCAGTACGAATGGGACTTCACTGGCTCCAGAAATTCTCCACTCTAATCTCAGGTCAACGTAATCACATGGATTGTAATGCCGCGTACACACGATCGGAAATTCGGCCAGCAAACGAGCGACTAGAGCTTTTGGTGGGAAAAAGGCGAACGCGCGTACGCTCCATCGGACTTTTGCTGGCTGAATTCCCGTCAGCAAAAGACTGAGAGCAGGTTCTCAAAGTTTCGATCGGAAAATTCAGATCGTCTGTACCAATTCCGACGCGCAAAATCCCCACGAAACAATTGGACGCATGCTCGGAAGCATGGAACGTCATTCTCTCGGCTCATCGTAGTGTCGTACGTCATCGCGTTCTTGGTGGTCGAAAGTTCAGCGAACTTTTGTGTGACCGGTGTGTACGCAAGGCAAACTTGAGCGGAATTCCGTCGGAAAAAAACCATCCAAGATTTTTCCGACGGAAAATCCGCTCGTGTGTACGCGGCATAAGAGATTTTCTGATCAGACTTCTTTAATTGTAATGTAATAATCAATCTATTTCTGTCAGGTTTAGTTTTCTTCTTCATTATTCTATTCATTGATGTATTTTTAATAACGGCGTATCGTTCAGTAAACTCTCGCACTTGTTTTTGTTCTCTAGCCAAAAATAAAATAATAAATAAAATAGAATGTCTGACATTTATTGCACTTTTGCTCAGATCTGTGATCACGGATGTTTCATGTGTGAGTGGGACAAGATATTAGATAGAATAATGGTTAAAAAGCACCACATCCCCCACCCCCAAAGAAATCAATTAAAATAAAACAAATAAACCGCTTGCGGACCTCCCCACGAACATTACTACAGATTATGATTTGTTACAGCACAAGGCATTTGAGCGGATCCCGGCCAATGATTAATTGCCGAGAACTGTTGATTGGCTCCATCAATCATAGAGGAGAGCTCTGTGTTGGTATAAAAACACAGAGCTCCAAAAAAAAACAAAAAAAAAACACAGAGCTTCAAACGCTGACAAATTGATCTTGTTTTTTTATTCCCTGCGAAGATTGCGTAGTAAAAGTAAAACGTTACACACATTACACATTGTTAGGTACCAGTGGCGGCTGGCGCTCGATAATCCGGGTGTGGCGGCAAACCAACAACACCCCTCCTCACCAGGAGACGAGACCACCCCCCCACCCCCCTGTGACGGACAAGAATGCGGGGAACACCCCCTAAGAAGAGGCCCACCAAGGGGGAAGGGCGTCCCCCCTCCCCATGGGTTGACTCCGATCTCCCCTCCTCCTTCGCCCCGGTCTGTGCCAGGATGTGCTGGATGGCTGAGCCACTGTGGGTAAGCCATCCCTGGAGTCACAGTGGCAGCTGGTGGGTCGGTCGGTCTTTCCCTGCTTCTCCAGCCGTGCGTCTCCTCCCCCTTGAGCAATATGATCGCTTCTCCTTTCGGGCAATCAGGAAACGGGACTCATGACCCACATCCCGATTCGCTGGGAGGATATTAATTCGCTATTGTCACACAACTGGGTGGGCTTCGGGTGCAGTGCTCTACACCCCGGTCCCGCCCTTCTTTGAAGCCTAATAGAGCCTCTGGCTTTAATCACGTGCTTAACCCCCCCCCATATTGGAATCCATGCATCCAACGCCCTGAATGCAGGTTAAGGGCCAGGCGCATTGATGGGGGGGGGGGGCGGCAGCCCTGCGCCCTGTATGGACAGGCCGCCACTGTAATGGCGCGTACACACGACCGGAGTTTCCGGCAGAAAAGGTACTACGGAATCTTTCCGTCGGATATTACGATCGTGTGTGGGGCTTCATCTGACTTTTTTCTTCAAAAATTCCAAACGGACCTAGAAATAGGTTTCAAATCTTTCTGACAGAATCAATTCCCATTGGAAAAACCATTCTTCTGTATACTAATCCGACTAACCAAATACGACCCAAGGGCAGCTATTGGCTACTGGCTATTGAACTTCCTTTTCTAGTCCCGTCGTACGTCATCACATACTAAACAAACGGACTTTGGTCCGTTTGTGTGTGGGCAAGTCAAGTCGGAACTCCGTTGGGAAGACCTTCGGACCTTTTCTGCTGGAAAGTCCGGTCATGTGTACACGGCATTAGGCACACAGTTAATCCTTTGATCGCCCCTAGACGTTAACCCCTGTCATTAGTAAACTCATTATCCATCATTATATTATCATCATATTATTATTATCATGTCATTATCCAAAGTCCTTGAATGTCTGGTCTACAACCGACTGAGCGACACACCGAGAATAACCTTCTTGATCCCCTTCAGTCTGGATTTCGCCCCCCAACACTCCACAGAAATTGCTCTCCTAAAACTCACAAACGATCTACTACCAGCTAAATCCAATGGACACAATTGTGTACTCCAACTCCTGGCCCTCTCTGCGGCCTTTGACATGGTTGACAGCCTCCTCCTCCCCCAAAAGACTCCACTCCTTTGGTCTCCAGGACTGTACTCTTTGCTGGTTCTCATCCTACTTTTATAACCGCATCGTTAGGCCCCTTTCACACCATAAGCCTGCTCGGATCTGCCTGGCCGTTTTTCAGATGTATCCGAGCGGGCCATCCACTGACCCCTATGGGCAGGTGGACACCCGTTTGCCATCCGATCTGCTAAAAACAGACGTTTAGGCGATACCTTCAGCTATCCGTCTGGTGGATCAGATGAGATCTGCTAAAAACAGACTTATAGGCGATACCTTCAGCTATCCGTCTGGTGGATCAGATGAGATCTGCTAAAAACAGACTTATAGGCGATACCTTCAGCTATCCGTCTGGTGGATAGGATGAGATCTGTTGAAAACCGAGATGTTGTCCGTTTTTGTCCAATTTCCCCATAGAAATTAGCAGCGCTCGGAAAGGCCCCTCCCTACTTAGTGAGTGGAGATGGACCTATCATCATACGATCAACGGATCGATCCCCCCCGCTGAGCGGATCTGCCTTGTGTGGAATGGCCATTAGCGTTACTTACAATTCTACTTCCTCCTCTTCCTTTGGTCCTCCAAGGTTCTGTCATTGGGCCTCTCCTATTCTCGATCTACACCTCCTCCCTGGGTCAGCCGATATTCTCCCATGGCTTTCAATACCACCTCTATGCCAACGACACCCAAATTTATCTCTCTACCCCTCAGCTCACTCCCTCCATCTCCTCACGCATCACTAATTTACCAATGGACATATCAGTCTGGATGTCACACCACTTCCTCAAACTCAACCTGTCAAAAACCAAGCTCATGAGATTTCCTCCCCCACATGCCCCCTTCCCCCGATCTCGCTGTCAAGATTGATAGCACAACCATCAACCCGTCTCCACGTGCCAGGGTGCCAGGGGGTAACCCTGGACTCTGAACTGTCCTTTCAGCCCCACATTCAATCACTGTCCAAATCTTGCCACCTCAACCTCCGCAACATCTCTAGAATACGCCCCATCCTAAGCAAGGACACAACCAAGCTCCTAATTCACTCCTCGGTCATCTCTCACCTGGACTACTGCAACTGCCTCCTCATTGGCTTACCATTACATAGGCTCCTCCCCCCTTCAGTCCATCATGAATGCTGCTGCCAGACTCATCCACCTTACCAATCGCTCAGCGTCTTCTACCTCGCTCTGCCAATTCCGCCACTGGCCTCCACTCACCTAATAAAATTCAAAATACTAACAACTTACAAAGCCATCCACAACTCTGCCCCCCACTACCTCACTAACCTCATCTTAAAATCCCAACCAAATTGTTCTATTCATTTTTTCCAGGACCTCCTGCTCTCTAGCTCACTTGTCACCTGCTCCCATGCTAGCCTACAGGACTTTTCCCGAGCCTCTCCCATCCTATGGACCTCCCTACCCCAATCCGTCCAACTATCTACTCCTATCTACTTTTAGTCGATCCTAGGAAACCTTTATTTTTAGAGAAGCCTATCCCGCCTTTATCTAATTACTGCACTTTTACCTTTCCATCAGCCACTCCCCACAGTTGTTACCTTTTGTATTACTTGACCCCCCTCTCTGCCAATCCCTCCATTGGCTGCCACTCACCCAACAAATTCAATTCAAAATACTAACATTAACTGACAAAGCCATCCACAACTCTGCCCCCAGCTATATCACTAACCTAGTCTCCAAATACCATCCTACTCGTCCTCGTCACCTCCTCCCATGCTCGCCTCCAGGACTTTTGCCGAGCCTCTCCCACCTTCCGGAACTCTCTACCCCAATCTGCTCGATTATCTCCTACTCTGTTTGCTTTTAGACGATCCCTGAAAACCCTTCTCTTCAGAGAAGTCTATCCTGCCTCCACATAACAACTGTATTTTCATTTTCTCCATCGGCTCATCCCCCACAGCGATTACCTTTTGTATCTCTTGACCTTCCCTTCTAGATTGTAAGCTCTAATGCGCAGGGCCCTCTAATTCCTCCTGTATTAAGTTGTATTGCAACTGTACTGTCTGCCCTTATGTTGTAAAGCACTGCGCAAACTGTTGGCGCTATATAAATCACGTATAATAATAAGACAGTGACAGTATACAGTATTAGCACTGATCACTGTATTAGTATCACTAGCGGCGTCAGTTAGTGTACCCCCCAGCCAGCATCAGATTACACCCCACACTATCACAGTCCCATTATAAATCGCTGATCACCACCATAAGACCTTAAAAGAGCAGTGCGTGACAGACAGCCCAGAAATCTCAAAGAACTGGAACACTTTTGTAAGGAAGAATGGGCAAAGATACCTCAAACAAGGATTGAAAGACTCTTGGCTGGCTACCAAAAGCGTTTACAAGCTGTGATACCTGCCAAAGGGGGGCAGTACAAGATATTAACTCTGCAGGGTGCCCAAACTTTTGCAGACGCCATTTTTCTGTAATTTTGAAAGTGTAAATGATGGAAATAAAATCTAACTTTTTTTGACATATTATAAAAATGTCTAATCTGTAATTTTGATGCCATTTGTCCATCTTTCCTTGGCTTCGTTATGCACATTAATACACATTTTTACCTGGGGTGCCCAAACTTTCGATCCCCACTGTAATATATATATATATATATATATATATATATATATATATATATATATATATATATATATATATATATATATATATATAATGTTTTATGAAAAAAAAATTTTTTTTATTTTTTCATAAAACATATATACATTATATATATATATATATATATAATATATAATTTTTTTATTTTTTCATAAAACATACATATACATTATATATATATAGATATAGATATATATATATATATATATATATATATAGAGATATATAGATATATATCTCTATATATATATATATAGATATATATATATATAGATATATATATATATATATATATATATATATATCTCTATAATCCTGGTCATGAAGGGGAAAAATAAAATCTTCCAGAAGGCAAATGGTTAAAAAACGGTCCAAGAAAACATACTCCAAAATAATGAAATTAGAATAAATATATAAAAAATAAATACATTTTTTTTTTAAATGGTTCAAGCACCATATCCCCCAAAAAATAAAAATTAATTAAATATCGAAAATTAAAAATTTCGAAAAAAAAAATATATAAAAAAACATCCCAAAATAAAAAAAAATAATATAAACTAAAATTAAATATCTGACATTTACCGCACTTTTGCTCAGATTAGTGTGGATAAACACAGTGCCTGATTACCAAACAGGCAGAGTAGGCAACGGCACAAAGAAACCCAAAGAGATGGGGTTACTTAGCAAGACCAGGCAGTTTGTCTAATAATGCTTTATTATCAAAGGTGACAAAAATTCTAAACTTCCTCTACTTCACAACAGTTAAAAATTACATTTTGATAAATTGCTCTGGAAGCAGCTGCTCACATACAACCAACCATGCACACCAATAATGCCAATTTCAAAAGTATTGGGACGCCTGCCTTTACACGCACATGAAATTTAATGGCATCCCAGTCTTAGTTCTTAGGGTTCAATATTGAGTTGGCCCACCCTTCACAGCTATAACAGCTTCAGCTCTTCTGGGAAGGCCGTCCACAAGGTTTAGGATGGCGTCTATGGGAATGTTTGACCATTCTTCCAGAAGAGCATGTGTGAGGTCAGGCACTGATGTTGGACGAGAAGGCCTGGCTTGCAGTCTCTGCTCGAATTCATCCAAAGGTGTTCCATCAGGTTGGGGTCAGTACTCTGTGCAGGCCAGTCAAGTTCCTCCACCCCAAACTTGCACATCCATGTCTTTATGGATCTTGCTTTGTGCACTGGTGAGCAGTCATGTTGGAACAGGAAGTGGCTTGCTGAGAGGCTGAGCCAGCTGCCGGTCGGGCATCTGGCTGAATCCCAACATCAAAGTCGGGTTCCCTGCAGAGCCTGGAGTGGGCTCAGTGATGTCAGCCAACAGCAGGCTTTAGTAGGCCGTACTAACTACACTCCTGTGATCCACAGGAAAAGTAGGGCCAAAAGAACTTTGGCCCTACTTTTACTTTAACCACTTCCTGCCCGTCGTATGAAGGCTGCAGAGTGGCTCTATTATCCTGACTGGGGCGTCATAGGACGTCCAGCAGGATAAGGTGCGCAGCGCAGCGATTGGTAGTGCGGTGTGTCGCTCTGACACACCGCATCTCAGATCCTGGTAAAGAGCCTCTGACATAGGCACTTTACCATCTGATTAGCTGTGTCCAATTACAGTTGATCACATGTTAACCAGGAAGTGCCGCTTATCAGGCTTTTCCTATATTCGCCCCGACAAGGCGCGAGTAGAGGAGAGCCGATCATCTCCTGACAGGATGGTCTGTGCTGATAATTAGTGCATGGATTATCAGTGCAGACCCATGAAGGATGCCCACTAGAGCCCACCAGGGATGCCCATCAAGATGCGAACCCGTGCCCATCAAGGATGCCAATCAGTGCCTCCTCATCAGTGTCACCAATAGCCATCAGAGCCGCCTATCAGTGCCACCTCTGAGTGCGCATCAGAGCTGCATATCAGAGCTGCCTCATCAGTGCAGCCTCATCAGTGCAGCCTCATCAGTGCAGCCTCATCAGTGCAGCCTCATCAGTGCAGCCTCATCAGTGCAGCCTCATCAGCGAAAGAGACTTTTTTTGCAAAATTGTATAACAGACATTTCTTTTTCCAGCAAAAAATAAAATAAAAAACGGATAATAATTAAATACCACCAAAAGAAAGCTCTATTTGTGGGGGAAAAAAAAACAATAACATTTTTTTTTGCACGGTGTTACATGACCGTGCAATTGTCATTCAAAACTGGCCTGGGCAGCAAGGGGGTGAAAGTGCCCGGTATCGAAGGGGTTAAACCTTTGAGAAAACTGAGAGAATGTGAACAGGACAAGCTCTGGATTTCTGACAGAATCAAATTCGGTTCTCACATGAATGTGCCTGAAAACAGTTCTATTTCATACACTAACGTCACTGCCTCTCCACTTCCAAAAACAGAAAACAAATGTTATATGTTACAAATTGTATGTTCTATTTTATTAGTCTCCAATACATTCCATACACAAGACTGGTTTCAGGATAAGCCCTTTATTCAGGAATAAATAAAATACTGAAATAATAAATAAAATTGTGTGAGGTTACATGGCCGAGTCGCTCGCCGTCATCTCCTCCAGAAGATCACCTAAATCTGAAACGTCCTTCGCAGCGACCAGAACCAGATTCCTCGGAGAGAACTGCGGCTTAAACAGCGGGATCACTTCACACTGAAATCCTGGCCAACAAACACAAATTCATTAATTGAGAAAAAATAAAATAAAAAAAGGAATACGATAAATAAATGATAAAGATAATAATAAATACAAAATCGATCATTGAACTTTTATCCAGGAAATGCTTCCGTTGTGATGAAGTCAGAATGCCCACCCATAGAAGAAGTCTCACCATAATTCTCAAAGTTCCCCCCAGTCCTCCAGGACTGCATTCCTTTTTGTCACATTTGGATTGGTGCTGTGAAGGCTGAGCTGAAGTGGTAGACAGTGTGTTCCCCCCTCCCCCCCCCCCCCCACACCGCTTTCTGACCACGCTGCTCATGTTGAGTTAGCATGGCCGACAGCACTCACTTTCCCCTCTCCCCACACCGCGGTCTGACCACGCTGCCCACAAGTAATGAAGATGTTGAGGTAGTGTGGCCAACAACACTCGCCTTCCCCTCCCCCCCACACCGCGGTCTGACCACGCTGCCCACAAGTAATGAAGATGTTGAGGTAGTGTGGCCAACAACTCTCGCCTTCCCCTCTCCCCACTCCGCTGTCTGACCACGCTGCTCATGTTGAGTTAGCATGGCCGACAGCACTCACTTTCCCCTCTCCCCACACTGCTGTCTGACCACGCTGCCCACAAGTGCTGCAGATGTTGAGTTAGCATGGCCAACAGCGCTCGCCTTCCTCTCCCCCCACACCGCTGTCTGACCACGCTGCTCATGTTGAGTTAGCATGGCCGACAGCACTCACTTTCCCCTCTCCCCACACCGCGGTCTGACCACGCTGCCCACACGTAATGAAGATGTTGAGGTAGTGTGGCCAACAACACTCGCCTTCCCCTCCCCCCACACCGCGGTCTGACCACGCTGCCCACAAGTAATGAAGATGTTGAGGTAGTGTGGCCAACAACTCTCGCCTTCCCCTCTCCCACTCCGCTGTCTGACCACGCTGCTCATGTTGAGTTAGCATGGCCGACAGCACTCGCCTTCCCCTCCCCCCACACCGCTGTCTGACCATGCTGCTCACAAGTGCTGAAGATGTTAAGTTAGCATGGCCGACAACACTCGCCTTCCCCTCTCCCCACGCTGCCCACAAGTGCTGAATATGCAATATGTTCCGAGTGACAGCACATGCCTCAGACACTCGGGCAACGCCCCCCACCCAGACAAGTGCTGTCACTACTTAAGCAGGGGGAGGCCCATAGTGATTGGACAGAATTCTTTGGAGTGCCATGCCTTTGTCCCAGTCTCTCTGGCATTACCTCAATGGTATCCTCACACCACACAACACCCCCCCCCCCCCCACCCCTCAACCCAGTGTGATAGGTGGCACTTCTTTCTGGGGTTATCCCAGCAGTGGACTCCAGTATGTGGGAAGGACTACAAAGGAAATTAGGGTCCAGGATTGAAGGGGGGATATCCCATCATTGCAGAGAGGGTCACAGTCCGGATCCTTGGAGAAAGGGACCATTTTATTACTTCCTTTATATCTTATACATGTCGGCAGCAGGGGGGGGGGGGAGGGGTTTACACAAACTCCCAGGTTGTAGCTTATAAATGCGTGTAAATGCGACAAGCCGTCTGGAAGGTAGAAGTGTTTTGAATGGCTAAACAGCGCCCCAATTGCTTCTATGCATGCCTTGTACATTACCCCCTCTGCTGCCCTACCTGTGGGCCCGGGAACCCCATGGCATGTTTAATATCTATTTATTCAATGCAACCTAATTTTTTTTATATTTTGCCAATAAGTTGGGCAATATATTGTGTTTGTGTTCCCTAAAATTAACTTTATTGCATTTTTTACTGAAAGTTTGTGGTTGATAAACTGTTACAAATTGTAAAAAAAAAAAAAAGAAGAAAAAAAAAATAAAATAAAAAGAAAGAAAGAAAAAAGAAAGAAAATAAAAAATTGAGCTACCACCATTTTATTCTCCATGGTCTCCGCTTTCAGAAAATATATAATGCTTTATTTAATAATATTTTATATAATAATATTTTATTATTAGCTTATTTTTCGCAAAACAGGGGTGCTTTATTTCAGTCAATAGCAATTAAAAAATAAACACGACACAGTGACATGGTTCAGTGCATTACAAATCAAGTGGATATATTTGCAAATGATTTTTTTTAAATGTGTGCAAAAATGCAAAAACAGCTCGGGCCATCAAAAGGTTGTGATTAAACTATTAGAGATCACAAAATTGCCCAAAGGATAAGTTCTCCTTAGCAGAAAAAATTATACATGCACATATTTTTGCAGGAAAAAATAAATAAATTTGCATTTATATTTTTTTTTTTCAGCAGGAGCCTGGAAAGCATTGCACCTGCAATCAGCTGATCACAGGTGCAATGTGGGCTCCTGCAGACTATGAGGGTGATCTACTAAACGCAAACAGACTGTGCACTTTGCAAAGTGCAGTTGCGCGAGAGCTTAGTAAATGACATAAAGCTTCACTTTGCAAAGAGCACCCAATCATGTGCAAGGAAAATAAAGAAATCAGCATTTTTGCCCACACATGATTGGATGATGGAAGTCAGCAGAGCTCCTGCTCATTTACCGATCCGAGTAAGGGGCTGGTCCCGGCCCCTTACCATGTGATCAGCTGACAGCCAATGACAGCTGATCACATGATGTAAACCAAAGCTCGGTAATCTTTTTATTTTTTTCTCCTCTCGCTGTCAGCGTCTCACATCTGGTGTGCAGCATGGAGCGGCAGGAATGTGAGCGGGGTCCGGACTGGAGCAGAGCAATTAGTAGACAGGCACACGCGGTTCTCAACATGGGAAGGCCATGGCGGAAAGTGAGTGGGGACTGGAGAGATAGGACTGAGCGGCGGAGGATCAGCAGAGCCGGGGGACCAGATTAGGAGAAACTAGCAGATGTCACACATGGTGAGCAGCCTGGGAGCAATATAGCCGGAGGTGGGCAGAGACTGGAGAGAGAAAGGACTGAGTGGCAAAGGATCAGTAGAGATGGCGGACCAGGGAGGGAGAAACTAGCAGATGTCACACGTGATGAGCAGCATGGGAGGAATAAAGCAGGAGGTAAACAGGGGCTGGAGAGAGAAAGGACTGAGTGGCTGTCAGGGCTTGTCTCAGCCCTTGCTTCTCTGACCTGGCCGCTCAGCTTTCGGCTAATTGCCAGCTCCTATCTCTCCACAGTTACTCAGCTGTTGATGATATCCTGCTCGTCAGTCCTGCCTACTTAAGCCATCCAGCCCAAAGGCTCTCTGCCTTGGTCAACATCTCAGAAACTATCTCCTGTGATCCTGTTCAAGACTTGCTTTGCCGACATCCCTTCTGGCTCCAGATCCTGCTTGCTGTTCCACTACTTTGATTCCAGACTTCTGGCCTGGCTGACTATCCGTTCCGGTTACTGAACTTTGCTATGTTTTGATTAAGTTTGTTCTTTTTATACTTTTATTATTAAACAAGTGTGATTGAATTGTATTTCAGTCTCGGCCTGATTTCATGGTTTCTGACAGTAGTGGAGGATCAGCAGAGCTGGGAACAAGATAAAGAGAAACTAGCAGATGTCACGTATGGTGAGCAGCATGGGAGCTATATAGCAGAAGGTGAACAGGAACTGGAGAGAGAAAGGACTGAGCCATGAAGGATCAGCTGGGGAACCACTGAGAGAGAAACTAGCAGATGTCACACATGGTAAGCAGCATGGAGCAATAGAACGGGAGGTAAGTGGGGACTGGAGAGACAAACAGACTGAGTGGTGGAGGAACAGAAGAGTTGGGAACAAGATTAGGAGAAACTAGCAGATGTCACGTGTGGGACAGGAGCATGGGAGCAATATAGTGGGAGGTGAGCGAGGAATGAAGAGAGAGAGAGGAGGATCAGCAGAGCTTGGGGTACTACAGAGCCAGGGATCTGCTGAACACGGGTTCTAATGAGCTGGGGATCTGCTGAGCAGGGTTCTAATGAGCTGGGGATCTGCTGAACACGGGTTCTAATGAGCTGGGGATCTGCTGAGCAGGGGTTCTAATGATCTACTGAATGGGGTACTAATGAGTTGGGGGAACTATTGAACCCCTTTAAAAACTAGAAAATCAACACACACAACGCATTTACCAAGCTTGATTAAAGCTTCATAAAAGCATCGCAGAGGCACCAAAACGCATAAAAAAAAAAAATCATCTTGAAGCAGTAGATTTATTGTGTGTAAAGCTGAAGAAAGTGTGTGAGCCCTAAAAAAAAAAAAAACTCTCAGTAATGAAAAGGTTAAAAAAACCTGTCTAACCCGTCCGGGATTATTGTATAATACTGAGAAGCTTGACAATTTCTCCGGCTTTGGAATTTACCGAAACCGATCATTTTCACAGCGGATCCCATGACTTTGGATTGCATTGACCTAAAAACTTACCTCTTCAGAAACGTTTGAGAGTTTAAAAACTTTCCAACCCCCCCCCCCCCCCCAATCTTACCTGGAAGATATGAAATGGCTCCTCTCACAGCATGACCAGCTTCTCTATAAAGACTCATTTTTGGGGATTTGCTCCCTCTATTTGGCTGCATAAATGTCCTTAATCCCTGAAGTCTAAAAACGCCCCAGTATATGGAGGAGTTAACCATGAGTTTGCTATTGATTTTTAGACGCTTTTAGAAAAAAAGTGATCTGGGCAGCTCTAGATCACATACAGTATCTCACAAAAGTAAGTACACCCCTCACATTTTTGTAAATATTGCATTCTATCTAGTGTGACAACACTGAAGAAATGACACTTGTCTACAATGTAAGTAAGTAGTGAGTGTACAGCTTGTATAACAGTGTAAATTTCCTGTCCCCTCAAAATAACTCAACACACAGCCATTCATGTCTAAACCACTGGCAACAAAAGTGAAAATGTCCAAATTGGGTGTCAATATTTGTGTGGCCGCCATTATTTTCCAGCACTGCCTTAACCCTCTTGGGCATGGAGTTCACCAGAGCTTCACAGGTTGTCACTGGAGTCCTCTTCCCTCCTCCATGATGACATCACAGAGCTGGTGGATGTTAGAGACCTTGCGCTCCTCCACCTTCCGTTTGAGGATGCCCCACAGATGATCAATAGTGTTTAGGTCTGGAGACATGCTTGGCCAGTCCATCACCTTTACCCTCAGCTTCTTTAGCAAGGCAGTGGTGGTCTTGGAGGTGTGTTTGGGGTGGTTATCATGTTGGAATACTGCCCTGCGGCCCAGTCTCTGAAGGGAGGGGATCATGCTCTGCTTCAGTATGTCACAGTACATGTTGGCATTCATGGTCCCCTCAATGATCTGTAGCCCCCCAGTGTCGGCAGCACTCATGCAGCCCCAGACCATGACACTCCCACCACCATGCTTGACTGTAGGGAAGACACACTTGTCTTTGTCCTCCTCACCTGGTTGCCCCCACACACGCTTGTCACCATCTGACGCCAAATAAGTTTATCTTGGTCTCATCAGACCACAGGACATGGTTTCAGTAATCCATGTCCTTAGTCTGCTTATCTTCAGTAAACTGTTTGCGGTCTTTCTTGTGCATCATCTTTAGAAGAGGCTTCCTTCTGGGATGACAGCCATGCAGACCAATTTGATGCAGGGTGGGGCGTATGGTCTGGAGCACTGACAGGCTGACCCCCCACCCCTACAACCTCTGCAGCAATGCTGGCAGCACTCATATGTCTATTTCCCAAAGACAACCTCTGGATATGACGCTGATCACGTGACCTCAACTTCTTTTCTCGACCATGGCGAGGCCTGTTCTGAGTGGAACCTGTCCTGTTATACCGCTGTATGGTCTTGGCCACCGTGCTGCAGCTCAGTTTCAGGGTCTTGGCAATCTTCTTATAGCCTAGGCCATCTTTATGTAGAAACAATTCTTTTTTTCAGTTCCCCAGAGAGTTCTTTGCCATGAAGTGCCATGTTGAACTTCCAGTGACTAGTATGAGAGAGTGAGAGCGATAACACCAAATTTAACACACCTGCTCCCCATTCACACCTGAGACCTTGTAACAGCAACGAGTCACGGGAATCCCAGGAGGAAAATGGCCAATCGGGCCCAATTTGGACATTTTCACTTAGGAGTGTACAGTTTAGACATTAATGGCTGTGTGTTGAGTTATTTTGAGGGGACAGCAAAAAAGTAAAATGCGGTTAATTCGCATAGTTTTAAACCACCCCCCCCCCCCCCCCCCCCAACCTCAAGTGTGAAAGAGCCCTTAGGCTAGGTTCACACTATTGCAGCTCTGCAAGCCATGTTTGCTCGGGCACAACAGCCCATAATTTGAATGGGCTACTGTGCCTGCATTTAATGCAGGAAAAAAAAAACAATTCTGCACTATTTTTGAACTGCAGAGGCCAGGAAATCGCATGGTGCTTTTGTACCATACGATTTTCTAGTGGTTCCCCATGTTTTTAGATGTGTGGGGTGCATTAAGAATGAATGGCAGCCCCACACAACTGTAAAGAGCAGTACTGAATGGAAGCTACAATTCACATATATGCACTGGATGTTATTATTATTATCTTTTTTGCTGTATAAATGGGGGGGGGGTCGGCACAACAGTAATTATTTGTTATTGATCTATTAGTAGGGGTCGGTTGTGGGAACACAGTTAAGCTGTTTGCAGCCACCTAATAGGTACAGAACATTGCACCCCCGATCAGCAGACCACAGGTGCAATGTCCAGCTCTTGCAGGCTCTCAGGATAGCTGTCCACTCATACCTTCAATACAGGCAGTTACCTGAGGGAAGGAAGATCAATAAACTAGGAGGATGCACACCAGCAAACTCATAGCTCATTGAGAACTGCAAGCTATAAGCCTCAATGGCTGATGGTGGCCATGTGTGTGGAGCCCTTGCATGACCACGCTTTTTTTTTTTTTTTAAGTTGTGACAGTGGGTGCAGGATGAAGATCGCCCACCCACTGTCAAATAAAAGAGGGGATTAGGGGCGAGAAGGTGCAGATGCTGGAACATGTTGCATGTTCTACTAAGATGTTCAAAATGATCCTTTAAGAAGTGCGCACATGTGGTCTTAGTATGCAAGGATAGCTCCCGACACTACACTGACCTTGCTCCTGTAAGAAGATCATCCTGTCCAGCAGTATAAGAGTCTCCACCAGAGGAGCCAGCAGCAGAGCCAGGCTGAAGAACACCACTACGTTCTGCTGCTGAGACAACATGTGCGTCACCGAGGCCTCATCCAAGGGGGTATTGGGGTTCAGCCCAACGCGTTCCAGTCCTCGCATAGCATACCTAAAAGAGAAATGAAGAAGGTGTGTGCACGATGTGAGAGGAGATGTTTCGAGAAAGTGAATGTGAGAAAACAGAGAATGAAAAGTACGTATAAAGGAGAAATGAGAAAGAGAAAAGAGCGAGAGAGCGCGAGGGACAGAGGGCAACAGAGAGAGGGGAGAACAGAGATGGAGGAGAGAGAGAGAGAGAGAGAGAGGGAGAGGGAGAACAGACATGGAGGAGAGAGAGGGAGAGAGAGAGAGGGAGAGGGAGAACAGACATGGAGGAGAGAGAGGGAGAGGAGAACAGACATGGAGGAGGAGAGAGAGAGGAGGAGGAGAGAGAGGGAGAGAGAGCGAGAGCGAGAGCGAGAGCGAGAGGGAGAGGCGAGAGAGAGAGCGAGAGCGAGAGCGAGAGCGAGAGCGAGAGCGAGAGGAGAGGGAGAGGGAGAGGGAGAGGGAGAGGGAGAGGGAGAGGGAGAGAGAGAGAGAGAGAGAGAGAGAGGGGGGGGGAGAGAGAGAGCGAGAGCGAGAGGGAGAGAGGGGCGAGAGAGAGAGAGAGAGAGGCGAGAGGGGCGAGAGAGAGAGAGGGGCGAGAGAGAGGGCGAGAGAGAGAGAGGGGCGAGAGAGAGAGAGAGAGGCGAGAGAGAGAGAGAGGCGAGAAGAGAGAGGCGAGAGAGAGAGAGCGAGAGAGAGAGAGAGAGGCGAGAGAGAGAGAGAGGCGAGAGAGAGAGAGAGAGGCGAGAGAGAGAGAGAGAGGCGAGAGAGAGAGAGAGAGAGAGGGGGCGAGAGAGGGCGAGAGAGGGGGCGAGAGAGGGGGCGAGAGAGGGGGCGAGAGAGGGGGCGAGAGAGGGGGCGAGAGAGGGGCGAGAGAGGGGGCGAGAGAGGGGCGAGAGAGAGAGGGGGCGAGAGAGGGCGAAAGGGAGAGGGCACGAGAGAGAGAGAGAGAGAGAAGGAAGAAGAAGTGAAAAATGTGTGTGTGTCCCTCATCTATCTATCTAAAAAAAGGAGGAGTTATTATTTCTTGCTTCCATTTCACCCCACCTCTCCCTTGTACTTGAATAGTTGCATTTGAAACAATGCCATCTTCCAGCTGGTGCCTCTGATACAACATTTTTAGTTTTTCTGCCCTTCCAATTAAGCCTCCTATCGCAAGGCTTGAGCACTGTCACATGGGGGGGGGGGGGGGGTGATTTATATGAACTGTGGTACCCGCAACATCCTCTACCAAATGTATATGAACTATGGTACCCCCCTGGCATCCCTACCAAATTTACATGAACTATGGTACCCCCCTGGCATCCCTATCAAATAGGTATATTTAGATATGCATGTACAGTCCAGTGAAAAAGTATTTGTCCCCTCCCTGATTTTTTGCATATTTCTCACACAAATTTTATTACACAAAAGATAACCCGAGTAAATCCAAGATATCGTTTTTTAAACTATTATTTCATTTATTAAGGGAAAAAGCTGTTCAAACCTGCCTGGCCCTATGTGAAAACGTTTGCCCCCCCCCCCCCTCCCATGCTGAATCATGAATGACTTGTGATTAACCACAATTTTTTGGAAAGCTGAGCTAAATTTCACTTGCCACACCCAGGCCTGATTACTGCCAGACCTGTTAAATGAAGAAATCACATAAATAGAAGCTGTTTGGCAAAGTGAAGCACGCTAACAGATCACAAAAGCCACACATCATGCCACAATCAAACAAAATTCAAGAACAGATTAGAAACAAAGTAATGTACAGGTATCAGTCTAGGAAGGGTTTCAAAAGCCATTTCTAATACCGTGTACACACGGCCGGACTTTTCGTCAGACTGAACCCTGAAGGAGTTTACGATGGAGTTCCGCCGGAAACGGACTTGTCTACAGACAAATCACACCAAAGTCCGACGGATTCGACCGTGATGACGTACGACTGGACTAGAATAAGGAAGTTCATAGCCAGTAGCCAATAGCTGCCCTAGCGTCGGTTTTCGTCTGTCAGACTAGCACACAGAAGAACGGATTTTTCGACCGGACTCGAGTGTCAGAAAGATTTGAAACATGTTCTAAATCTAAAGTCCGTCTGATTTTTCGACAGCAAAGGTCCGATGGAGCCCACACACTGTCGAATTGTACGACGGATTTGTTCCGCCGGACCTTTGCTGTCGAAAAGTCCGGCCGTGTGTACGCGGCATAAGGCTTTGGAACTCCAGTGAACAACAGGGAGAGTGATCGTTCAGCTGGTCCTGGGAATAGCTCCACCTGACGTGACCTGCTCACCCAGCTTGGCCTTTGATTTCTCCTCTGGTGTTTCCTATCTGACCTGACTAGCTTTGTTTCTGGATGATTTTGTTGGCGGTACTGCTTCGGATTCAGTGTTATAGAGCTCAATAGCTCAAGTGAGCAAAGGTTACCAATGAGCCAATGGTGTGATTTACCCCATATTGGGCAGCTCATACTATGTTTGAATTGGACATATCCTGCCTCGGTTCAAGTTATCATCTAAACCAGGGATATGCAATCAGCGGACCTCCAGCTGTTGCAGAACTACATGTTCCATGAGGCATTGCAAGACTCTGACAGCCACAAGCATGACACCCAGAGGCAGAGGCATGATGGGACTTGTAGTTTTGCAACAGCTGGAGGTCCGCAAATTGCATATCCCTGATCTAAATCATTACCTGCCTATATGAAAACCTCTGTGATCCCTCCGGAATAAGCTCTACAATAAGCCCGAGTCAGGATTGGTGCAGTTCGGGTGATCTTATATATTTAGTGAGTGTTTACAATCTGGTAAGCATGCATTCTCACTGATGATTCACGTTTTTTTTGGCTTGGTGAAGGTGGACCGTATGATTGATTGGCATCCTCTTAAAGAGATATCCCTTTCATTACAAAGACTTTGCTTGGACTTTTTTCCATTGGTTGTGGGTTTACTGGTTCAATTTCTTTATACGTTTTATATAATTTTTGATTTATTGAATACATTTTTCACTGGGATTTCATTAATTTATTCATAATTAATCACTGTATTCATTTATTTATTTTTTTGTATTATTTTATTATTATTTTTATTATTATTATTATTTTTGTAATTATTATATTTATATTTTCATATATTTATTTATAATAATTATTTATCCACTTATAAGTATATAACTATGATCGTTTATGAATTTATCTAGGTGTATTGCGATTTATGAATTTGATATTATTATTTCACTTAATTAATTGAAATTATTTGATTAATTTTCTTATTTTTTTTGTTTATATCTGGTCCATAAATAGTGATATCAGTGGGTCATATAGAGGGGGGTAGGTAGCGCAGCCACATTTATTTTTATATGAACAACAGGGAGAGCCAATGTCCACAAATGGAAATAACTTGGAATAGTGGTGAACCTTCCCAGGAGTGGCCGGTGTTCTGCCGTATAGTGTCCGGCCATCAAATAGTGTCCGTACCGTACTGCGCAGTACGGAGCAGAAGAAGCTTCGGAAAATCTCAGAAGCTGAACGGCGCCTGCGCCGTGAGTGGAGGTGGTAGCCCCACCATGCAAGCGGACATAGGGTTGTGAATATTAGACGGCCCCTCACAGGCGAGCTTCGCTCGCCACGCTTCGGGCTCGGCCTCGCTCGCCACACTTCGGGCTCGGCCTTGCTGCACTCGGCTCTTTTTTATTCCTACTCTATGTCCACTTGGATAGTGGGGATAGAACCTGGACTCACGGCGCAGGCGTCGTTCATCCTCGGCAATTTTCGGAATCTGTGTTGCTGTGTACTGCGCATGTGCAGTACGCAGCGGACACTATCGGATGGAGGACGTTATTTGACAAGACACCGGCCTACAAAAATTACTACAAAAAGAGCACAACAAGGACTCATCCAGGAGGTCATAAAAGAACCCAGAACAACATCCAAAGAACTGCAGGGCCTCACTTGCCTCAGGTAAGATCAGTGTTCAGGATTCCACAATAAGAAAGAGACTGGGCAAAGATGGCATCCATGGGAGAGTTCCAAGGCCAAAGCCACTGCTGACCAAAAAGAATACAAAGGCTCATCTCACATCTTGTTAATCCCCAAGACTTTTAGGCAAATATTCTGTGGACTGATAAAGACAAAAGTTGAACTTTTTGGAAGGTGTGCGTCCCGTTACATCTGGCATAAAACGAATACAGCATTTCATAACAAGAACATCATACCAACAGTCAGACATGGTGGTGGTAGCGTGATGGTCTGGGGCTGCTTTGCAGCTTCAGGACCTTGACTAATTGCCATGAATTCATAGTTACCACCATGAATTTTGAGCTCTACCAGAAAATCCTAAAGGAGAATGTCCGGCCATCGGTTTGTGACCTCAAGCTCAAGTGCACTTGGGCTATGCAGCAGGAGAATGATCCAAAACACAAACAGCAAGTCCACCTCCAAATGGTTCAAACGAAGCAAAGTTTAGGTTTTAGAGTGGCCTAGTCAAAGCCCGGACTTAAATCCAATTGAGATGCTGTATCACGACCTTACACAGGCCGTTCATGCTGGAAAACCCTCCACTGTGGCTGAACTAAAACAATTCTGCAAAGAGGAGTGGGCCAAAATTGCTGCGCGGCAATGTGAAAGACTCGTTGCCAGTTATTGCAAACGCTTGATTGCACTTGCCAAGGGCGAATGAATGAGTGACTTGTATAGCGCTACCTATGCAAACTCAATCGCCTCAGGGCGCTTTTTGCCGGCGGTGTCCATCTTGCGGTATAGCACAGCCCTTACCCCATAGGGTTCCGACATGCTTACAAACACATACTAGGGCCAATTTTTTAGACAGGATCTAATTAACCTACCAGCATGTCTTTAAAGTGTGGGAGGAAACCGGAGTACCCGGAGGAATCCCACACAGGCACAGGGAGAACATGCAAACTCCAGGCAGATGGTGTGGTCAGAATTTGAACCGGCGACCCTATTGCTGCTAGGTGAAAGTGCTAACCACTACACCACTGTGCTGCTCCAAGGGTGGCCCAACCAGTTATTGAGGTTTAGGGGGCAATTACTTTTTCACATAAAGCCAGGCAGGTTTGGACAGCTTTTTTTCCCCTTAATAAATGAAACCATCATTTAAAAACTGCATTTTGTATTTACTCAGTTTATCTTTTTGTAATAATAAAATTTGTGGGATGATCCGAGTCATTTAAGTGTGACAAAATATGCAAAAAATAAAATAAAAAATAAAATTAGAAAGGGGGCAAATACTTTTTGGAAAAAAAACACCATCTAGTTCCTGAAGGAAGCATAAACTGCACTGGGATGTTCTTAAAAAGGTACACCACGGGGTTGAATCTCCCTCAATGGGTTTGTAGCAGTAGTACCTACCTAAACTTTCTTGCTGTACGTGGACTTTGTAGTGTAAAAAGTGCATCGGTTAACGGAATCCTCGTTGTTACCAACCTTCAGTGACTTTCCCAGCCCTCGTCGTGGTGCATTTGTATAAATATTCCTCATACTTACTCGGTAAAGGGAAGTCTGTGCGCCTTTTTGATGGTCTGCACCCCGGGACGCCTCATGGAAGGATCCACGTTTCTTATCACAGTCTCCAGCATGGCCCGGTAACAATGAGTTCTCAAGATCTCGCTGTCACCTTTAAGGCGTTCTATGTAATCCTCTATAGCGTGACACGCCACTTCTCTGGCTTTATAGGACAGTTTGTGCCCAGGGAGGCGCGACACCCAGGCGCTCATCGGGTACCCGAACTCTCGAATGTCCGAGTCAGCAGACAGGACGCCGGGCGGCTGCGGCACCTCCAACGTGGTCAGTTTCATGTAACAGCAAGCCACAGACGTGATACCCGCCACACCGGGGCACCCGGCGAAATGGCGCAACATGGCTACGCTAAGGTCACCGCATGCGTGAAGTCCCGTTAATAAAAATCTGCGGTCCCCTCGGGATTCGGTTACACCGTGACAAGAACGTGCGGAAGGGTCAGCTGCTTCAGTCTCAGGAGTGGTCTTCGAGTTTGTTGCGTCCTCTGTACTTGTGGTTATATGCAACGTACTAGCGTTTGCTAAAGTCTGCCTTGTGTCGTCAGCCATTTTGTTCTGCCCCACGCTTTGTAGTGGGGTCTCCTCGGCATTTCCAGCTAACTGCCTGACAAAATCTTCCCAGGGTGCCTGAGGATCCACGCATGCCAAGACGTGCCGCGGAGGTTTGGGGGAGGGAATACTTGTCACCTCAATACCGCCATTCTAAAAGGAAAATAATAGAACAATGTAACTGCTGACTGCGATGTTCATGAAGATCATAGAAGGCAAAGAAAGTTTGTGATAAATATGCTATAAAAAACAAACAAAAAAACAAAAAACACAACAACCCCCCCCCCCCCCCCCCCCCACCTCACTGAAGTCAACTACATGTATTTTAAAAATGCATTGATTACTGTAAAAAGGTCACTAAAACTAGGGGGCGATCAAGGGGTTAACGGGGTTCCCTGGGAGGTGATGCTAACTGAAGGGGGAGGGGACTGACTGGAGGAAGTGACAGATCGTGGTTCCTAGCCAATAGGAACACACGATCTGTCACTGCTCTCAGAACAGAACAAGGATTTGTGCGTTCACACACACACACACACACACACACACACACTTCTGTGTTCTGTCCCTCATGCTCGCGACCGTCGGCCACGAGCATCGGCACCCCACGCTGTGCAGCGGGCGCGTGCCTGCTATTTCGATCCTGCGAGCCGACGTATACAGCTACGACGGTACGCGGGATCGTGCCGACCTGCCGCAGTATAATGACGGAGGTTGGTCGGCAAGCGCTTAAGCAACGTGTTTTCATTACTGCATTGTTTGATGTATTTTACACGACAATATTTTGTTCTAGCGCTACATTATGTCTCATCTTTCACATTATGCAAAAAGAAAAAAAAAGGCTAACTTTAGTGTTTTTTTTTTTTTTAATGCAAACTCGTTTGACAAATTCCTGCGCAAATAATGTGCCAGATAAAAAGTTGCAACAACCGCCATTTTATTTCCTAGGGCTGAGATCTTCAAACTACGGCCCCTCCAGCTGTTGTAAAACCACACGTCCCATGAGACATTGTAAAACTCTGACATTCACAGACATGACTAGGCATGATGGGAATTGTAGTTCCTGAACAACTGGAGGGCCGTAGTTTGAAGACCCCTGCCCTAGAGTCTCTGCTAAAAGAATATAATATTATATAATATAATTTAATTTAATATAATATAAAATATATCTATATCCTGACAAGCAGGCGCTATGGTTTTTGATTAATTACTTTTGGGACTATTTCTCAAAATTTCTGGTTTCAGTACCAGTCCAGCTGGGTTGCACTGGGTTCTCCTTGACTGCAGGCGTCGCTGTCACCGCCGGCAAGAGTAGAAACGCAGTCTAGCTGGGTGCATTGAATGCCACTGTTCTCTCGGAACCAGCCCAGTGGGAGGGTTTTCCTGTTGTGCATTCTGTGGGGGTGGTATTTAAGGTACCGACGCCACGTTGGCTGGGTTTTTTTTTTTTTTCTGTCTTCTTGGTTCTGGCGGTCCTCCTGACCCAGCCCCATGGCCCTCCTGGCCTGGTGCGTGGAACCATGCATCCCGAGTCTCAGGGCTGGCTGGCCCGAGGCGACGCAACTGCAGGGACAGGCCCGAGTGGATTTCGGGGCCTACTGATCCAAGGATGGTCCGGTGCCGTCTCATCTGAATGGAGAGGCCCAGCAACTGAAGAACCCCAGGGGAGGACTCTTCAGGAGAAGACCGTGCACAGGGCTGGCCTCTCTGAAGGAGCCTGGAGGGTTAGTTGAAGGACACAACCCGGATCAACACTCATACGGTATCGCCGGATCGGCTGAGAGAACCTGGTACCGTATGTCGGTTCTTTAAATTTATCCACATCCCTCAGTAACACTCAAGTGTTCGTCACAAGTCTGTGGCAGAAACTTTGTCGAGCACTCCACCGGCTGATAGGCCTAGTGAGAGGACGTCTATCGGGGGGTTGTTAAACGGTTTCTATTCTCTGGATTTTCTCTAAAGACTTCCATTTTTGCAATCCAAATATCTGAACTCACTCCTAACCCTCTACCCTTTATTGAGAGACTCCGTTTCTGTTCTGTTGTAAATAAATAACCCAAAAGAGGAGTCAGTGTCAGTTTCCACATTCTTTGGGCCATCTACCACGGGAACCCCAAGACGGAAAAGCAAACAAGTGAGGCAACGGTAAGCCCAAATAAAACCAGCAGCTCCTTCAGGGGTCAGCGATATATATATCACTGACCCCCGAAGGAGCTGCTATAATATATAGGACATATATAATATGTTTGGGGGCTCTGAGTAATTTTCTAGCAAAAAAAAAAAAATGACTTTTAGATGTAGGAGTGTAATGAGAAATGGGTTGCAAAGTGGTTACAGGATTTTTTTTTTTTTTTTTTTTTTTTTTAGGGTTACAACCCCTTTTGAAAGCGGAGTTCCACCCAAAAATGGAACTTCTACTTTAAGCACTCCTCGTCCCCTTACATGCCACATTTGGCATGTCATTTTTTTTTGGGGGGGGGGGGGGATTGGGGGGCTTTGTTAGGAGGTGGACTTCCTGTCCCACTTCCTCTTTCCACCCAGGGACCGCCAAGGCGACTCCTCCTTTCTCTTAGGCGGTGCCTCCCTCTAGGCGATCTCCTGGGACACGTGACCGGTGCCAGGAGATCGCCTGTCCACTCCGGGAGCGCAACGCGACTCGCGCATGCGGCCCACGTCACCCGGCCGTGAAGACGAAATCTGTCACGGTCGGGTGCCCAGAGTGGCAATGGAAGCGCCAGCGGAGAGGAGGGGGGAGAGGAGCGACCCTCCATTTGGCTGCATAGCTGGACCGTGGATCAGGTAAGTGTCTGTTATCATAAAAAGCCTGGAACTCCGCTTTAAAACTATAGAACCATTTATAGCAAACTGCATACAGCTCTTTTAGGCTTGCTGGCCATCCTCAATGCAGTGTATGGAAACCAGGGCTTTTATGGAGTAGGGCAGGGGAAGACAACCTCGGCCCTCCAGCTGTGGTGAAACTACAAGTCCCATGAGACATTGCAAGGCCCTGACAATCAAAGGCATGACTCTTCGAGGCAGACATGATGGGATTTGTAGTTTCATCACAGCTAGAGGGCCGAGGTTCACTACCCCTGGAGTAGGGCTTAGGACCCAACGAGCCAGTATAACCTTACAGGATATGGTGGGACTAAATGAATCAATAAGCCCTCCAACCCAATAGTTATCCTGGCTCTGATAAGTGTCCTGTAACGAGGAGTTACCTTTGCAGGTCGGAAGTTTTCTTTCTTCAACATGTACAGAACTTCCTGATCAAACTTGGCTGCCATAGTGACCAGGTGACCGTCAGCTTCCACTGCTGTGACACCGAGGCCGAGGCCAAAGGCCAAGACCCTCGACAGGTGGCCCTAAGAAGAAGATAGAAGTTTTTGAATCTGCCATACAGCAGAGCAATGGTAAACAGGAGAAATGAGACAGATGTATTTATTTTAGACTCTAAGCCCTTATTCACATCAATGTGGTTTCCCTGCAACTGCGTTGCTTGTGCCCAGCAGCCCATTTATTGGAAAGGACTGCTGTATCCAGTAAAAAGGTCCCTGCACCTTTTCAGAAAACATGGCCGCAGGAAAACCGCACTGTGTGGTGTGGTTCCCAGAGTGGGGGGCTGTCATTAGGATTAATCCTCCTGAGCGGCACCACGTTTTTCTCAGCAGAAGGTTGCGGGAACAGGTGCGGTCCCGCAGCGGCACCCACACATAGTTACATAGTAGGAGAGGCTGAAAAAAAAAAAAAAAAAAGACACAAGTCCATCAAGTCCAACCTATGCGTGCGATTATTTATATATTGTATATCCCTGTATGTTACGGTTGTTCTGGGGCTTATCTAATAGTTTCTTGAAACTATCGATGTCCCCCGCTGAGACCACCGCCTGTGGAAGGGAATTCCACATCCTTGCCGCTCTTACAGTAAAGAACCCTCTACATAGTTTAAGGTTAAACCTCTTTTCTTCTGATTTTAATGAGTGGCCACGAGTCTTGTTAAACTCCCTTCTGCAAAATAGCTTTATCCCTATTGTGGGGTCACCGGTGTGGTATTTGTATGTGGGAACCTAGTATAAAAGTATAACTAAAGGCAAAACTTTTTATTTTTTTAGTTTTGGACAAAATGGAGAGATTAGAACACTTGTCAGTTTTTACTGCAGTCTGTATCATCACTGAACGTAAAAGTTTGGGGTTGTCACCAGAACAAGGCACAGGAGGGGGAACTATTACAGTGAGGACACCGGTTCAGGTCACAACCAGGGACTTCACTCTCACTTCCTGTTTTGCCTATGGGACAGGACAGTGAAAGGAAATATTCCCTATGGGACACAAATGGGGAAAAAAAAAAAAAAAGCTTTACAGAGGTTATAAACCTCCCTAACTCTAAACTGAAAAACAAAAAATAGGATTTTTATAACAGCTTACCTGTAAAATCCATTTCTTGGAGTACATCATGGGACACAGAGCACCATAGTAATAACTATGTGGGTTATAGGCCACCTTTAGGTGAATGGACACTTGTATAACCAAAAACAGGAAGTCCCCCTCCCTATATTATAACCCCTCCCATACTGGTAGTACCTCCGTTTTTGTAGTAAAGCAATATATACAAATATCCCAAAAGAGGGGAGGGACCTCTGCGTCCCGTGATGTACTCAAAGAAAATGATTTGACAGGTAAGCTGTTATACAATTCCTATTTTCTTTATCGTACATCACGGGACACAGAGCACCATAGTAATAACTATGTGGGATGTCCCAAAGCAATGCCACCTGAGGGGAGGGAGACACAAAGCAAAAATAGCTGCCGCCAGGCATGAGAATCCACACTGCTGCCTGCAGCACACTGCGCCCGAAGGCGGTGTCCTCCTGCCATCTTACATCCATTTGATAAATTCTTGTGAATGTATGTACTGACGACCAAGTACTGTAACCAAGTACGACCAAGTACTGAGCCACAGAGGCCTGGTGATGCACTACCCATGAAGCACTGACTGCCCTGGTAGAGTGCGCTTTAACCTGAAAAGGGAGGAATCCTTCTTTTCAGGCCATAAGCCTGACTAATCACCTGACGAATCCTCTTAGCAACAGTAGATTTGGATGCTGCCTGACCCTCTCGAGGGCCTTCCAGCAACACAAAACAAAACATCAGTTTTCCGTATCTGAGCAGTCGCTTTCAGATAGGCCTTAATTGCTCTTACTCCATCAAGAGAGTATAATAATTTTTCTTCTGCAGAACGAGGTTCTGGGAAAAAGGAAGGTAAGGAAACATATTGATTCAAATGAAAACCAGACACTACCTTTGACAAAAAGGTTGGGTGCGGACACAGCACCACCTTATCCTTGTGAATGATTAAGTATGGCTCTTTACAGGAGAAAGCAGCCAATTCTTCTTGCAGAGGTTATCGCAACTAGCAATACCAATTTCCTTGTCAAAAGGATCAAAGGAATATTCTGTATAGGTTCAAAGGGTTGTCTTTGCAACACTGACAAAACCAAATTAAAATCCCATGGGCACAAGGGTATTCTAACTGGCGGTGTTATCCCAGTTACCCCTTGTATGAATGCCCGGACTAAAGAATGTGAAGCAAGCGGCCTTTAGAAAAACACTGCCAAGGCCAAAATCTGACCCTTGATTGTACTGGAGGCCAGCTTCATTTCTACTCCCAATTGTAGAAAGGCCAGAATCCTTCCTATGACATACCGTATTTATCGGCGTATAACAAGCACTTAAAATCAGGGGAAAATCGTTGGTGCGCGTTATACGCCGATTCCTGCCCGCTGATTGTGGGCGGAGGAGCAAGCTCCGCCAATATTAACACATAGCCGAGTGTACACGGCTAGGCTCAGCTCCGCTCACTCACACCCAGCCCCGCCCTATGATGGACATAACACAGGGACTGGGCGTGACTGAGTGGAGCCGAGCCTAGCAGAGTATACTCGGCGGCACTCGGCTCCACTCACAGTCACACCAAGGAGGAGCTGAGATACACAGAGCCAGTCCTGTGTATCTCAGCGGCGCCATATTTAAACATGAAGTGACAATGGACAAGGCTGCAGATGGACACTGATAAGGCTGCATTGATGGGCATTTAAATGTACGTTTTTTTCCTTAAAACGTTTTTTCCTTAAAATTCCCTCCTAAACCTGGGGTGCGCGTTATACGCCAATAAATACGGTACTTACGAGGATGCCAACCCTTGGTTTCACCCCAAGTGATTTAGGCCTTCCAGACCCTGTAATAAATGGTCCTGGATGCTGGCTTTCTGGCATTAATCAGGGTGGTTACTACTGAACCTAAAATCCTAGATTTTTTAGTATGGGGGGGGGGGGCCCTATAGCCACATTGTTAAATTTAGCGTTTGTAAGGCAGGATGGAATAGTGGTGCGGACGAGGTGGAAGAGTCAAAGACTCTCCTACTGCCATTCTCATGATCCCTGCATACCAGGGTCTTCTGGGCCATGCCGGGGCCACTAAGATTACCAGCTTTCCTCCTTCCCTGATCCTGCGTAGCAGCCGTGGTAGCAGCTGAACTGGAGGGAATGCATAAATCAGTGAAAACTGATTCCACGGGGTCACTGATGCATCTACCCCATCTTTGGCATATGGCCAAAAACACATCAGGATGTAGAGACCATTCCTCCAGCAACAACTGTTGACGGCTCAGAAAATCTGCCTGCCAATCTTCCACTCCTGGAATGTAAACTGCAGATAGGCAAGGAACATGTTTGTCTGCCCAAGACAGAATATGGTTCACCTCCCTTTGGACTGCGTGGCTTCTGGTGCCCCCTTGGTGATTGAAATAGACTACTGCTGTGGCATTGTCGGATTGTATCCTGACAGGAGCATTCCTCAACCTGGACGTCCAGGCTATTAGAGCCAGACGTACTGCCCATATCTCTAGGATACTGATGGGCAAGGTCTTCTCAGACTCCGACCACTTCCCTTGAGCAGTGGTCTCTTCTAGAACTGCTTCCAGGCCCCATAGGTTGGTATCCGTTGTTACTACTTTCCAGGAAACTGGAATGAAGGTTTTCCCCTTCTGTAAATTCCTGTTTATCAACCACCAGTTGAGACTCTGGCGTACCTTTGGAGCCAGATTCATTGGATAATTTAATGCTTGGATCCGTTTGTACTAAGCAGACAGAATACTGTGTTGCAAGAGTCTTGAATGAAACTGGGCATAGGGAACCGCTTTGAAAGAAGCTACCATCTTCCCTGGTAATCTCATGCAAAGGCGAATGGAAGGACCCTTCTTTGGAAGGACTGCCTGGACCAGCTCTCTTAGAGCGTTGACCTACGCCTGAGGAAAGAACACCCTTTCCTGGGTTGTGTCTATGACCAGGCCCAAATACTGCAGCCTTCTTAACGGCTGTAAGGATGATTTCTCTAGATTGAGAATCCAACCCAGGTGTCTCAGATAACTGACTGTTCTGGACACCCTCTGATTTAACCCTGCTATTGACTGATCTACCAGTAGCAGGTCGTCTAGGTATGCTATTATTCCTATACTCTGGCCCCATTAGTCTTGCTAGTACTGGGGCTAACACTTTTGTAAATAGTCGAGGAGCGGTGGCTAACCCAAAAGGCAAGGCCACAAACTGAAAGTGGCGATGCTCTACTGCAAACCGCAGAAACTTCTGGTGAGAGGAAAATATTGGCACATGTAGATGATACGCATCCTTGGCATTTATGGATGCTAGAACCTCTCCTCCCCGTAAGGTGGAAACTGACCGAATCGACTCCATTCAAAAGGAGCAAATGTTTTAGGAAGTGATTCAGATTCCTGAGATCTAGAATAGGTCTGACATCTCCATTTGGTTTGGGTACCATAAAGAGATTTGAATAAAATCCCATATCCCTCTCTTTTGAGGGAACATCTATTATTACTCCCTGACACAGTAATTGGTCCAGTGCCAGAAATAAGGACTTTTTCTTTACTGGGTCTTTGGGAACATTTGATCTTAGAAAACACAATGGTGGAAACTCTAGTTTGTAGCCTAGGGCTACTACAGAGAGGACCCACTTGTCCTGGATCGCCTCTTGCCAGGTTTATGAAAACCACAGCAATCTTCTCCCCACTCGATCGAGCGGGGGGCGCCCCTTCACAAGGAAGCCTTGGGACTCTGTTTTGTGGACTTCTGACTCCAGGGATTTTTGTAGCCCAGTGTCTGGTTATGAGGCTTACCCTTTGCCCCTGACAGTGGAGGCCATCGACATCTGAGGAGAAGGAATAAAAGAAGGCCATCTATTCTTTTTCTTAACCGGCAGAAGGGTACTTTTACCCCCTAAATATTTTGGATATACTTATCCAAATCTTACCCAAACAACCTTTCTCCGTGAAATGGAAACCCAGCCAAGAGCTTCTTGCATGGTAACTCGGCTCACCAGTTCTTTAGCCACAGAATCCTGCAGATATGTATCAACATGAGAGCAAGGCGAGACGCCTGATGGATAGAATCCTTGATAGCGTTCACTGCAAAGTATAGAGCCCTAGGTAGCTCAGCTAAACTTTGGGCCTCATCAGCTTGAGCAGGAACTCTTAATAACCTTCTTGAGTTCATCCCAAAGGGATTGACAAATGCCTATTGCTGCCACTGCAGGTTGTACTACTGCACCAGCTACAGGAAATGAGGCTTTAAGTAGAGATTCCAACTTTTTATCAGCTGGATCACTAAATAATTGTACATTGTCCACTGGACAAGTTAAACTCCTGTTCACAGAGGAGATAGCCCCATCTACTGCTGGCAAATCCCATCTTTTTTGAGAACTTTTTCTCCATAGGGTAAAGAATTGAAAACTGCTTATCTGGGTGATCCCAATTAGCATAAATCAGTTGCTCCAGTAACGGGTGCATAGGGAAAGCATGAGAACCATGTGGGGGTTTTAGCAAACCCAATGAGGAGAAGGAAACATTCCTCACCTCTGCAGGAGGCAACGGATATCCAGAACAAACCAAGTCCATAAAGGATTGGATTAGCAATTTCTGAGATTGCGAAGTTGAGAAAGGTTCTTCAGGCGCTGAACCCTCAGAAAAGGTACCCCAATATCATCTGCCCATTGTTGCTCCAATACTGGAAGGTCAAGGGCAGGAGAAGGGAATCTACCACGTTTCCTCACCTCCCGGGGGGGAAGACGCTAACAACTCAGCTATTTTCCCTTCCAAACCAGCCAGAGCCAAAGCCAAATCGTCCTTAGTGACGCAGAGGCTGGAACGTTGGAAGTAGCCACAATGCCTGCGAGACAAGATGGCTCAGATTCGCCAGATGCTCCAGGTCTTTCAGGGGAGAATGGAACTGCAGGCATGCAACTAGGGGCCTCAGGCACTGACTGCAGCGACTTTGCACTCCCCCCTGATGAATTACCCCACCTGCGGGAAGACATAGTCCTAAGCACAAAAAAGCAGTGGTATTAAACAACGTGCATCTCCTGCCGAGCTTTAGTCTAGCAATCATGCTGCTATAAATGCTCAGTCTCAATGCTGAGTTAAACGTGCCCCTTGAGAATGCCTGTAGCTACACATCCATACAGCTTACATGCCACTTGTGTGCCCTGTGTCCCTCCGTCAGCCAACCAGACACTTGCAGTGTAAAAATCTTTTAAGCCAGTGAGCCTGTGCTGTGTCTCACGTGCACGCCTGCGGCATCTAAGCCATGTCACCCCCCCCCCCATTTTTTTCAAAAAAGGATTCCCTTTCCTGCGCTCTGTGCGGTGATAGCCGGTCCTGTAGTGAGGGCAGCTCGGGGGAACCTGAGCTTCTGAAACGGTGGATGGTCCCCCCCTAGACCCTACTGATGGCTGACAGGGCTTGAGATAGCAATGCTTCCGCAGAAGCCCTTGCTGGCACTGAGCAACAACACAGGGGAAGCATGGAATGTTGGAAGCCAGGTATGTTGCTCTTATACCAGGCATTGCATACTCATATCAGAAAGACCAAAGTGAATCATATATATACATTCCTTGTAATCTTTCTGACTTACCTGATCCCGCCACAGGACTGCTGGAATTTATCACAGACAGATCCAGCCTTCGCCCATCACGGCGAGCCATGTCATGCCAGACCTTCAAGGACCAGGTTCCCTTTCACGGGTGCACTCCCTTGGACCTGTACAGCACCCTGCCGGAGGACTCTTTGGTTGTATAAACATGACCAAGGTGCTGGGTCCCAGGGTCCAGCTCTCAAAGAGAAGCATTACAGGTAAAAACCTGGTTTCTTCTTCCACAAGGCCTGGGTACCACCCATTTTGGCTTTCAAGCACCTTGGATGGATCTGTTTGCATAGCTCCTTGATCCCGTCAGGGATTGCTTAGCGTAGCTCTCCTTAGACAACGAAAAACGGAGGTACTCCCAGTATGGGAGGGGGTTATATAGGGAGGGGGGACTTCCCGTTTCCTTTTTGGTTATACCAGTATCCATTCACCTAAAGGTGGCCTATAACCCAACATAGTTATTACTATGGCGCTCTGTGTCCCGTGATGTACGATAAGGAAATTGATCTAATACCGAACTAGAGCCAGGCAGCAGAAACCAAAAAAACAAAAAAAAAAAAAAAACTGATGGGGTTCGCATCTTTCCTTAATCAAGTTAGTTTTTGGTTAGCCAAACATTAACTTTGCGCCAGTGGTTATCCTATCTGCAGAGGGAACTGTGCTTGGAAGGTCTCACGCCACAATGATGCCACACAACTATAGAGCCATCTGGGGGTTTACAATACCTGACCAGAGCCGACATCCACCACATCCTCACACCTCGTGGAGTCACAAAGTTTTTTCACCAGCTGTAAATGAGAATAAAATGTTAGGGCTGATAAAGAGGTGCCTGTCTGGTGCTGTGTAAAGACAGGGTGTTCTCAGGAGACACGTATATACAGGTACCATGTACAGTATCTCACAAAAGTAAGTACACCCCTCACATTTCTGCAAGTCTTTTCTTCTATCTTTTCATGTGACAACACTGAAGAAATGACACTTGTCTACAATGTAAAGTAGTGAGTGTACAGCTTGTATAACAGTGTAAATTTGCGGTCCTCTCTCAAAATAACTCAACACACAGCCATTAATGTCTAAACTGCTGGCAACAAAAGTGAGTACACCCCTAAGTGAAAATGTCCAAATTGGGCCCAAAGTGTCAATATTTTGTGTGGCCGCCATTATTTTCCAGCACTGCCTTAACCCTCTTGATCCTAGGTCAATGCTCACTCAATATATTGCATCTATAGAAAAGCAGCTTTGTCTCTCTAGGACAGGACGTCTGCAGGGACTACACAGGTGAACTCGGCAAGGATGAGAACACTGCTTGGACTCACTGGCAGGTAGATGTGTGCCAAATGGAAATTTTGGTGCCGAACCCGAAAAAACGCAGCATGTACTTGGCCAAAAATCAAAAATGAGTTTTAAAAAAAAATAAAATAAAAAAAAATTATATTTTTATATAGAATTGTATTAATGTTCGACTTTTTAACCACTTGCCATCTGGGCTGATTCTGGCACTTCACCCCTAATATGTAAAAACAAAATCGGTATTTTTTTTTGCTAGAAAGTTACTCAGAACTCCCAAACATTATATATGTGTTTTTTTTTAGCAGAGACCCTATTGAATAAAATAGCTGTCAACGCAACGTTTTATGTCACATGGTATTCGCGCAGCAATTTTTCTAAAATGTTGGGGAGAAAAAAAAAAAAAACCTTTTATAAAAAAAAAAGAAAAAAAAAAAAAAAAAAAAAGAAGAACACTAAAGTAACCCAATTTTTTTGGTATAATGTGAAAGATGATGTCACACCGAGTAAATAGATACCCAACATGTCATGCTTTAAAATTGCGCACACTCGTGGAATGACGCCAAACTTCTTTTTCAGAAGTTACTGAAAAATCTCCATAGGCAACGCTTTAAAAAATGTTTACAGCTTTTACAGAGGAGGTCTTGGGATAGAATTGCGAAGATACCTCACATGTGTGGATTGAACGCAGTTTATATATGTGGGGGGTGACTTACGCATGCATTTGCTTCTGTGTGAAAGCTTGCGGAGACGGGGAGCATTTTTTTTTTTTTTTTATTGTTTAATGTTATTTTCATTTTTTTATTTTCACACTTTCCCTTTACATTTTTTTAAATAATTTTTATTCCTATTACAAGGAATGTAAACATCCCTTATAATAGTAATAAGGCATGACAGGTCCTCTTTATGGAGAGATGCGGGGTCAATAAGACCCACATCTCTCCTCCGGGCGGGAAAGCCTGAGATAAAAAATAAATAAATAAATAAGGATCTCAGGCTTTTCAGCCAAGTACACGGCAGTACATAATTAATATAATTCATTTAAATGAACATGACTTTATTGTCGGCCATTATCGGCACCTTTAGCATAAGAAAAATGGGTCCGTTGCGCTTTCGTTGTGGCGTTAAAAATCTTGTTGCATTTTATTTTTTTTCATTTTTTTAAAAGGACCAAAAACGCACCTCCCCATTGAAATGCATTGAAAACACAGTAAGAACGCCTCAATAATGCGCCCGTGTTATGCTTTTGATGCGGTGTTTGAGCCACATGACCTATGAAATACAGACCATCAGCACAGTAAAATTGCGGTATAATCAAAGCAAATTCACGGTAAAATTGAGTGCGTTTTCGGTACCATTATCGGCACCTTTTTCTCTCATCGGCAAAAACGCTGATAACACCATTTTTCAGCCAATCTGTTTCACTGGCCGAAATTTCGGTGCATCTCTACTGTCAGGCATCCTGGATTTCTAGCAGGATCAACTTTTCTTTGTGCCAATTGTTAAACAGATATACAGTAATAAAATGCAAACCAATAATTTATTTACAGGACAAATAGGAGCAAATAAGAGAAGTTCATTCTTAGGCTTTCCTCCCCTTTTTTATTTTTATTTTTTAATGCCTGCCTGCCCGGGCTCTTTTTCTGATGGCGTTTTGGTTTTCTTTATTGTGGTTATTTATGTGTGTTGAATACTTTATCATTATACTGTGCAATAATTATATATGGTTTACTCACCAGTTAAAATATATTATGTGAATCTCAAGTGCCTCCTGAAGAAGCCCAATTTGGGTGAAACGCGTCAATCCCACCACCTTCCTGGGCTCTGTCGGGTTGTATGACAAATTTGGCAGCACTGTATAAATATTTTTAGAACGTTCTCTTATATCTTCTTCTATTGAATAATACATTTAGCTTTTTAAAAATAATTCTAATTTAGTTTTCTACTGTTTGTGACACCTTAGACAAAATCCCCTATACTCCTGTGTCTGCCCTTTTCTGTGAAACTCAGGGATACCCTATGCTGCTTTAAATATTGACCCTTGGGGATTGATTTGCACAAGTTCTCCCACCCAACCTCTTTATCATTCTAAAGCCTCATACACACGATCGGACTTTGTACAAACTTTCCTGTGGATTTTTGTACAAAGGGAGTCGGCCGTGAACTTGTATTGCATACACACAGCAGGACTTTTTGAGCCAACTTTCACCAAATCATGTGTTTTTTCTGCTCTTTACCGCCACCTTTGGTCAACTTCTGTATTGCTGTCTGATCTTTTACATTGGTTCTGAGCATGCGTGTTTGTACTTTGTAAAAAAGTCCTATGGTTTTCTGTACACACAATCAGACTTTGCTCCATCGGACTTTTGTTGCCAGAAAGTTTGTCCGTTCGCACAGCCAACAAAAGTCCAATGGAAAACTAAAAAGTTTGTCCGATGGAGCGTACACACGGTCGGATGTTGCTCCAAAACAGCTAATTTGCATGTTTGTTGTCAAAAAGTCTGATCGTGTGTACGGGCCTTTAGGCTTTACATACACTTGAAGAGGTCTATTTATAAAAATGTTTTCACACAAAAGATTCACACAATTTGAACACAAGATTCAAGCAATTTTCTAATTTGGATTCAATTGGACAAATGTGTGAATCAAGGGTGGAAGCTGTATGATTTTATTTTTATTTTTTTTTATAAAAAACGGACCCCATTAGTCCTCGTTCACATTGGAGCGACTTGTCATGTGATTTGGCAGGTCAAGAAGCGCATGAAAATTTGCACCCTATTGCCGGCAATTGCACTGCTCAAATTGGTGCAACGCTGACTTTGCGGTGCCGTATCGATTTGAAAAAGCAATTCTTCCACTACGTTTGGCGATATATCGGGTGCAACTTGCATAGACACCTGTGCATGAAGCTGCAACAGATGTCTTCCCTGAGATGCGGCTTTGAATTTCTGATGAAGTCTCAAAGCTCCACTGCCAGACTCCCAAAATGAAAATGGCGGCGGCAGCAGCTGACTGACAAATCGGCTCAGGTGAAGACATCCCTGGATAGGTAAGTGTCCGGATATTAAAAGTCAGCAGCTACAGTATTTGTAGCTGCTGACTTTTAATATTTTTCTGAAGGAGCCGCAAGCTGTGTGTTCCATTAGGGGATTAAGCACGCTCAAGTTCCACCATAGGAAGTGGCTTCCTATGGTGGGCACTCGGCCGAGGGGGGTGAGCCAGGAGCGCTGGCAGGGGACCCCAGAAGAAGGAGGAGGCCTGGGGTTGCTCTGTGCATAACCAATGCACAGAACAGGCAAGTATAACATGTTTGTTATATTAATAATAATAAAAAATGAAATCTAAAGCTTTACAATTACTTTATCAATCTTTACAGCTTCTTACTTTGCCAAGCTGCCGGATTTCGTGCTGCTTCTTCGGCTTGACGTGTTTACGGAACAAAGGATCCAGGCGGGAGCTCTGGCAGTGGTTATGCTGGAATTCAGCAGGTCTTTTCTGGTGCCCCCTGATCTTTTCATAGCGAGGGGTCCTTTGAAAAGCCAAGGAGTGCGCTGTGACTTTCAGAGCGAGAAGGCTGAGGGGCCACACCGAGCTGTAACTGTACACAAACAGAAATGGAAATAAGAGCCATCAGTATGTAAATCAGTATATTTGTCTAGAAAATTACTCAGAATCCCCCAACATACATACACTATAATATATATATATATATATATACACATACATACATACATACACACACACTCTATCTATCTATCTATCTATATATATATATATATATACATACACATATACACATACACACACACACTCTATCTATATCTATATCTATATATATTTAGCAGAGACCCTAGAGAATAAAATGGCAATTGTTGCAATATTTTATATCACACTGTATTTGCGCAGTGGTTTTTCAAACGCAATTTTTTGGGGAAAAAATACACTTTGAATGAATGAATGAATGAAATACTTATATAGCGCACAATGCGAACTGAATCGCCTCTAGGCGCTGTGGCGAGCTTTGATCGTCTGCTAAAAGAGGAAGGTCTTGAGTTTTTTCCTAAAAGCCAGGTGATTTTCTTCCAGGCGGATGTTGATTGGTAGAGCATTCCATAGCCGAGGCCCTTGGACAGCGAATCTCCGAATTATGAATTATAAGAGAAAAAAAAAAAAAAAAACACAATATATACCCTGATTTTTTTGTATACTGTGAAAGATGATGTTACGGCGAGTAAATTGAAACCTAACATGTTACGCTTTAAAATTACGCACACGCTTGTGGAATGGCGTCAAACTACGGTACTAAAAAAATCTCAATAGGCGATCCTTTAAAAAAATTTTTTTTTTTTTTTGCACGTTTCCTTTTTAGAGTTACAGAGGAGGTCTAGCCCTTAGGATTTTTGCTTTCGCTCAAACAATTGTGACGTTACCTCACATGTGTTGTTTGAACACGGTTTACATGTGCGGGCGTGACTTATGTATGTTCTTTATTTATTTTAATTTTTTTTACACTGTTCCTTTATTTATTATTTCTTTAGATTCCTTGTAATAGAAATAAGGATGACAGGTCCTCTTTATTGAGAGATCTCAAAAAGACCCCAAATCTCCCATTTACCTTTAAAAGCATTTGGACTTTAACCACTTCCGGCCAGGCCTATAGCAGAATGACGGCCGGGCGGTGGTTGCGTTACTGACCGTCATATGACTTCCTTCAGGATAACAGCCGCCGCCGCGCCTGTGGGGGCACGCATCGCGGCGATCGGTGGTCTGACACACTGCTGCACCGATCTCGGTGAAGAGCCTCTGGCGGAGGCTCTTTACCACGTGATCAGCCGTGTCTAATCACAGCTGATCACGATGTAAGCAGGAAGAGCCAGTGAGCAGCTTTTCCTCACTTGCGTCTGACAGACGCGAGTAGAGAAGAGCCGATTGGCTGCTCTCCTGACGGGGGGGGGGGGTCTGTGCTGATTGCTTATCAGCCCAGGCCCCCCCTCGGATGGCCACACTGGACCACCAGGGAAGCCACCAGGACCACCAGGGAGGCACATAACATGTGGATGGCCAGGTACATCCCCCATGGCCATTCACATGTGCAAATTAATGCCAAATCTGTGCCTACATATGGGCACTGACTGGCACCATTATGTAACAGAATTAAGTGATGCCCAGCAATGCCACCCATCAGTGCCCATCCGTGCCACCTATAAGTGCCCATCAGTGACGCCTACGAGTGCCACCTATCAGTGACGCCTACGAGTGCCACCCATCAGTGACGCCTACGAGTGCCACCTATCAGTGACGCCTACGAGTGCCACCTATTAGTGCCATCTCATTGGTGTGCATCAGTGCAGCCATATTAGTGTCCATCACTGAAGACAAAAACGTACTTTACAAAAAAAATGTAACAGAAAACTTGTTTTGTTTTCAAGATTTTTCGGTCTTTATTTGTTGCGCAAAAAATAAAATCGCAGAGGTGATCAAATACCACCAAAAGAAAGTTCTATTTGTGGGAATAAAATGATAAAAAAATGTGTTTGGGTACAATGTAGCATGACTGCGCAATTGTCATTCAAATTGCGACAATGGCTTAACTCCAATGTAAAAATGCATATAAAAGCAAAGGAGAAGGCCTTCAAAAAATACAAGGTTGGGGGATCATCATCAGCATTCAGACTTTATAAAGAATGCAACAAGAAATGTAAGGGTGCAATAAGGACGGCTAAGATAGAACATGCAAAGACACATAGCAGAGGAGAGCAAAAAAAAAAAAAATCCCAAGAAATTCTTTAAGTATATCAACAGTAAAAAAAGAGAGAGGACAGACCATATTGGCCCCATAAAGAATGAGGAAGGACATGGTTACAAAGGATGGGGAGATGGCAAAGATATTGAATGTATTCTTCTCCTCAGTCTTCATGAGGGAACGGGGCGCTTCAGTAACCAAAACTTCAGTGTTTATCCTCATGACACATCACAGGAAGCACCTCCATGGTTAACAGAGGACAGAATTAAAATTAGACTTGGGAAACTTAACATTAACCACTTTCAGACCGGACCATTTTGCTGGTAAATGACCAGAGGTCTTTTTACACTTTGGCACTGCGCTGCTTTAACTGGTAATTGCGCGGTCATGCAATGTTGTACCCAAACAAAATTTGCGTCCTTTTCTTCCCACAAATAGAGCTTTCTTTTGATGGTATTTGATTGCCTCTGCGATTTTTATTTTTTGCGATATAAACGTAAAAAGACCGCAAATTTTGAAAAAAAATGATATTTTCTACTTTTTGTTATTAGAAAAATCCAATAAACTCAATTTTAGTCATACATTTAGGCCAAAATGTATTCAGCCACATGTCTTTGGTAAAAAAAAAAGTCAATAATTGTATATTTATTGGTTTGCGCAAAAGTTGTCACATCTACAATCTAAGGTACGTTTTCTGGAATTTACGCAGCTTTTAGTTTACGACTGCCTATCTCATTTCTTGAGGTGCTAAAATGGCAGGGCAGTACAAATCCCCCCCAAATGACCCCATTTTGGAAAGTAGACCCCCTAAGGAAATTGATAAGAGGCATGTTGAGCCCATTGAATATTTTATTTTTTTGCCTCAAGCGATTGAATAATGACAAAAAAAATTTTTTTTTTTTTTTTTAACACAAAGTTGTCACTAAATGATATATTGCTCACACATGCTATGGGCGTATGTGAAATGACACCCCAAAATAAATTCTGCTGCTTCTCCTGAGTACGGGGATACCACATATGTGGGACTTTTTGGGAGCCTAGCCGCGTACGGGGCCCCGAAAACCAAGCACCGCCTTCAGGCTTTCTAAGGGCGTAAATTTTTGAGTTCACTTCTCACTACCTATTACAGTTTTGAAGGCCATAAAATGCCAAGATGGCACAAAACCCCCACAAATGACCCCATTTTAGAAAGTAGACACCCCAAGCTATTTGCTGAGAGGCATGTTGAGTCCATGGAATATTTTATATTTTGCCACAAGTTGCGGGAAAATTACAAACTTTTTTTTTTTTTTTTTTTTTCTTCACAAAGTTGTCACTAAATGATATATTGCTCACGCATGCCATGGGCATATGTGAAATTACACCCCAAAATAAATTCTGCTGCTTCTCCTGAGTACGGGGATACCACATATGTGGGACTTTTTGGGAGCCTAGCCGCGTACGGGGCCCCGAAAACCAAGCACCGCCTTCAGGCTTTCTAAGGGCGTTACAGTTTTGAAGGCCATAAAATGCCAAGATGGCACAAACCCCCCCCAAATGACCCCATTTTGGAAAGTAGACACCCCTAAATTTAGGGGTACACTAGTGAGACTAGGTAATAAATGGCGGGTGCCCTGAAACTATAAAAAAATAACTAACCAACCAGCGTCACCTGTAACAGTTATATGGTGATCACTGGTGAAAGGTTTAACTAGGGGGCAATCAGGGGGCTTTATGCGGTAGTATATGGGGGTCCCTGGCGCTATAAAAAGCTGCGGCGAACCTAAATACCTACCTGCCTAACTAGCGTCACCTGTGACACTAATACGGCGATCAGAAAAATGATCGCTTATTAGGCTGGGTTCACACTGGAGCGATGCGGAAACGCCGCGAATCCGCGGCGGGTTCCCGCATCGCATGCCTCCCGGCGGCAGTTCACACTGCCCTATGCGAACTGCTGGGAGTGTCAGTGAAATGTTACTGACACCCCCAGATCAGTTCTCATATCGCAGTGCGATCTGCAAACTCGGATCGCATGGTGTGAACACCCATGCGATCCGATTCTGCTGCGGGCCAAAAAAAGGGTCCCGTGCGAATTTGCGGCGGGTGTGGCGGGTGCGGCGAATGGCTGAACTCGAATCGCACAGAGATCGGATGTGATTTGCACTGCAGTGCGGTGCGAATCACATCCGTTCTCAAACCGCTGCAATGTGAACCCAGCCTTAGTGACACTGGCGACGGGGGGTGATCACGGGGTTAAACCTTTATTGGGGGGGTTAGGGGGGTACCTTAGAACTAAAGGGGGCTAACCCTAACTGCCCTAACAGTTATTAGTCACAAATTACACCCGCCGGGTGATCAGGGGGTTAAACCTTTATTAGGTAATAAATGGCGGGTGCCCTGAAACTATAAAAAAATAACTAACCAACCAGCGTCACCTGTAACAGTTATATGGTGATCACTGGTGAAAGGTTTAACTAGGGGGCAATCAGGGGGCTTTATGCGGTAGTATATGGGGGTCCCTGGCGCTATAAAAAGCTGCGGCGAACCTAAATACCTACCTGCCTAACTAGCGTCACCTGTGACACTAATACGGCGATCAGAAAAATGATCGCTTATTAGGCTGGGTTCACACTGGAGCGATGCGGAAACGCCGCGAATCCGCGGCGGGTTCCCGCATCGCATGCCTCCCGGCGGCAGTTCACACTGCCCTATGCGAACTGCTGGGAGTGTCAGTGAAATGTTACTGACACCCCCAGATCAGTTTGCATATCGCAGTGCGATCTGCAAACTCGGATCGCATGGTGTGAACACCCATGCGATCCGATTCTGCTGCGGGCCAAAAAAAGGGTCCCGTGCGAATTTGCGGCGGGTGCGGCGGGTGTGGCGGGTGCGGCGAATGGCTGAACTCGAATCGCACAGAGATCGGATGTGATTTGCACTGCAGTGCGGTGCGAATCACATTCATTCTCATAAACCGCTGCAATGTGAACCCAGCCTTAGTGACACTGGCGACGGGGGGTGATCACGGGGTTAAACCTTTATTGGGGGGGTTAGGGGGGTACATTAGAACTAAAGGGGGCTAACTCTAACTGCCCTAACAGTTATTACAGTCACAAATGACACCAATGCAAAAAAAAAAAAAATGACATTGGTGTCACTGTGACTGGGGGGCAGGGGTAATTGGGGGGGTGATCGGGGGGTAAAGGGGGGGTGTGAGTGTGCCTGGCATGTTCTACTGTGTGTGTAGAGTGTTGGTGCAACTCACCGATCCGCTCTCCTCCGTGTCGGAACGAAAAATACCGACACGGAGGAGAGAATACATCACTTCCTCTCCTGTGTTTACATTACAGGAGAGGAAGTGATGTCACGGGGGATTTCCATTCGTCGAGAGCGATCGCGAGGGGGTGGCCATGAATAAATGGCCGCCCCCTCATCCCGGATCGCTCTCGAAGGAATGCCGACCGCCGCAGGCACCGGGGGGGGCCCTATCGGGCCCCCCACCCGCGGGCAGGCAGGGACTTATATATACGCCCATATGCCTGCCCGTGCCATTCTGCCGACGTATATCGTCGTGCGGCGGTCGGCAAGTGGTTAATAAATCACCGGGACCAGATGGCTTTCACCCGAGGGTACTTAGGGAACTCAGTCAAGTAATTGCCAGACCATTGTTCCTAATTTTTACTGACAGTCTCCTGACTGGAATGGTACCAGCTGATTGGAGAAAAGCCAATGTAGAACCAATATTTAAAAGGGCCCAAAATACATCCCTGGGAATTACAGACCAGTTAGCCTAACATCAATAGTATGTAAACTCTTGGAGGGGATGATAAGGGACTAGATACAAGATTTTAGTAATGAGAATGGAAGCAGTAATCAGCATGGATTCATGAAGAATCGTTCTTCTTGCCAAACCAATCTATTAACCTTCTATGAGGAGGTGAGTTTCCATATAGATAAAAGGAAGGTCTGTAGACCTGTATCTGGATTTTGCAAAAGCATTTGACACAGTTCCCCATAAATGTTTACTGTACAAAAAAAGGTCTGTTGGCATAGACAATAGGGTGAGTACATGGATTGAAAACGGACTACAAGGGCGAGTTCAGAGGGGGGTGATAAATGGGGAGTACTCGGAATGGTCAGGGGTGGGTAGTGGGGTCCCCCAGGGTTCTGTGCTGGGACCAATCCTATTTAATTTATTCATAAGTGACCTGGAGGATGGGGGATGGGGTGAACAGCTCAATCTCTGTATTTGCAGACAATACTAAGCTAAGCAGGGCAATAACTTCTCCGCAGGATGTGGAAACCTTGCTAGAAGATCTGAACAAATTAATGAGAGGGGCAACTACATGGCAAATGAGGTTCAATGTAGAAAAATGTAAAATAATGAATTTAGGTGGCAAAAATATGAATGCAATCTATACACTGGGGGGAGAACCTCTGGGGGGATCTAGGATGGAAATGGACCCGGGGGTCCTAGTAGATGATAGGCTCAGCAATGGCATGCAGTGCCAAGCGGCTGCTAACAAAGCAAACAGAATATTGGCATTAAGAAGGGAATCAACTCCAGAGATAAAGCGATAATTCTCCCGCTCTACAAGACTCTGGTCCGGCCGCACCTGGAGTATGCTGTCCAGTTCTGGGCACCAGTCCTCAGGAAGGATGTACTGGAAATGGAGCGACTACAAAGAAGGCCAACAAAGCTAATAAAGGGTCTGGAGGATATTAGTTATGTGGAAAGGTTGTGAGCACTGAACTTATTCTCTCTGGAGAAGAGATGCTTGAGAGGGGATATGATTTCAATATACAAATACCGGACTGGTGACCCCACAATAAGGAGAAAACTTTTTCGCAGAAGGTAGTTTAACAAAACTTGTGGCCACTCATTAAAATTAGAAGAAAAGAGGTTTAACCTTAAACTATGTAGATGGTTCTTTACTGTAAGAGTGGCAAGGATGTGGAATTCCCTTCCACAGGTGGTGGTCTCAGCGGGGAGCATCGATGGTTTCAAGAAACTATTAGATAAGCACCTGAACGACTGCAAAATACAGGGATATACAATGTAATCTTGACATATAATCACACACACACACAGGTTGGACTTGATGGACTTGTGTCTTTTTTCAACCTCACCTACTATGCAACTATGACAGCGTTGAAAGCTGAAAATTGGCCTGGGCAGGAAGGTGTATAAGTGCCCGGTATTGAAGTGGTTAAACAAAAAAAATAAAAAATATGTTTGTTTTGGCTCGAGAACCAGAAGCGACGTTAGAGGTCGCTCCAGTCCTCCAAGGGCATATAGAGGAGTGGCGGCCATCTTGCCCTCATTGCTTCCCAGCAAACGGGTGCATCGGATCGCTTCTGGGCTTTACCGATGGCTCCAGTAAGCCCAGAAAAGACTGTGAATCTGCCCCCCGGGGGGGCCACTTTTATCCGATGCCGAATTATCCATAGTAAAAAATGATCCTGGGGCTAAGGCAGCTGCTGTCATAACATCAGTATTTGAAATTTTCGACGTAACGAGGAATTTTTACCATGGGCCGTTCGGGAAGTGGTTATTTACACAGACCTCGGAACCATGGCGGCAGCTGCATTATATGAATTGTCATGTCTGCAGTTTTCAGAGCTGATCGTGTTCCCGAGTTCTATGGTGCATTAGCTAATGTGCCAGTATGGGAAATGACATCATATGCATCAATAAGCATTTTAATGCAGCCACAGCACATCATATATGCACAGAGCCGCTTCCCTGGACGCCGCAACGCATGCCAATGCAGCACAGCAACATCCAATCCCAGTGTAACGTTTACTTCAATGTTACCAATCCCTCCATGTCAATAGCCACCTATTACAGCAGACAGAACCACTTACACCGAGTGCTTCCTCTTCAAAGCCTCTCGTGCCTTTGTAATCGCTCTTCGAAAATTCATTCCCTGGTATGATTTGCAAAATTGTAATACATTTTTTACATTATTTTAAATTATTAAAATTAACCCCCGATGTGCCTATAAATGGTAAAACAAATCTAAATGCCTAAACACAGTTTTGCAACTTTGACATGTGTTAGTAAATCTGTACAGATTATCACAGCTACTTTGTGCATCCAGGTGGATTATACTGCATTTTTTTTTCCAGGAAAAATTGGGCTTTCATTCGATGGTAAATTGTAACGGATATCTCCAGATTTTCCTTTTTTTTTTTTTTTATAAAAAAAAAAGGAAAAATGCCACACAATAGTAAAAAAATAATAAAAAAAATAAAAACTTTTTTTTATTTAGCTGTATATTTCTTGCTACTACTAAAAACCTACAACCAAAGAACAACCCAAAAATTCTCCTACTCCTGAAGACCACAGCGATACTACATATGTGTGTGTTTGTTGTTGTACAAACAACTAACCCTTTATAGGCACGTAGGGGGTTAATTTTAATAATATAAAAAAAAAAAAAAAAATGTATTACAATTTTGCAAATCATGCCATTAAAATGGAAATAC